>NC_045806.1:91876815-92190201 GCF_009873245.2 Balaenoptera musculus
ACGTACTTTATTAAGTGGAGCAAATTCTCTTCTATTTCTGTTTTTCTGAGAGTTATTTTAATCATGAATAGATGTTGAATTGGTCAAATGTTTTTTTGGCATCGATTGGTATGATCATGTGATTTTTTAGCCTGGCTAATACGGTAGATTACACTGATTTGATTTTCAAATATTGAACCAGACTTTTATCTCTGGAATAAACTCTATTTGGTCATGGTGGATAATCCTTTTATGTATTGCTGAATTCTATTGCTAATATTTTGTTAATTTTTTGTATCTATATTTATAAGGGATTTTTGTTTGTAATTTTCTTCTTTTGTACTGGCGTCTCATTGTTATATCAAAGTAATACTAGTTTTTTAAAAATTAATTCCCTCCTTCCCCTTATTCTATTTTCTGGAATATTGTGTAGAATTGGCAAAAAATCTTTAAAAGTTTGGTAGAATTTTCTAGTGCAACCATGTGGGCTTGGAAATTTTGAGGGGGAGGATTTTAAAATAAGAATTTAATTTCCTTAACAGATATAAGGCTGTGTAAGTTATCTATTGAATTTTGGATGAATTGTGGTAATTTGTATTTTTTGATGAATTGGTCCAATTTATCTAAATAGTCAAATTGATATGTGTGGAGTTGTTTCTACTATTCTCTTATTATCCTTTTGATGTCTTCTTTCTTTTTATTTTATCTTCCTTGCTAGAGGTTTGTCAATTTTATTCATCTTTTCTAAGAATCACACCTTTGAATTTCATTGAATTTTTTTTTTGAATTTTGAATTTCATTGAATTTTTGTTGTCGATTTTATTGATTTCTTCTCTTACTTTTATTATAATTTTGCTTCTGCTTTCTTTGGGCTTATTTTGCTCCTCTTTTTCTAGTCTCTTGAGGTGGGAGTTTAGATTATTGACTTAAGACTTTGCCTCTTTCTTAATGTAAGCATTTAGTGCTATAAATATCCCTCTCATCATTGCTTAAGCTGCAACTCACAAAATTTGGTATATTATTTTATTTTTCTATTTTCTATTTCACTTGAGACTTATTATTTGACCCATGAATTATTTAGAAGTGTGTTGTTTAACTTCCAGGTGTTTAGAGATTTTCTTGTTTATATTTCTGTTATTGATTTATAACGTGATTCCATTGTGTCAGAGAAAACACTGCATATTTCAATTCTTTCACATTTGTTTTATGGCCCAGGATATGGTCAACTTTGATATATGTTCTGCGGGCAGTTGAAAAGAGTATGTATTCTACTGTTGTCAGGTGGAGTGTTCAATAAGTATCTCTAAGATCCTTTCAGTTGATGACATTGTTGAGATCTTCTATAAACTAGCTGATTTTCTGTCTAGTTGTTCTATCAATTGTTGAGAAAACTGTGTTTAAGTTTCCAATTATAAATGTGAATTTGACTATTTTTCCTTTCATTTTTAATCAGTATTTGCTTTGCATATTTTGCAGTTGTGTTGTTTGGTGCATAGGCATTAAGAATTGCTATGTGTTCTTGGTGGATTGACCCTTTAAATATTATATGACGCTGCTTTTTGCCTTAAGTAATCTTCTTTGCCCTGAAGTCTATCTGATATATCCACTCCTGCTTTACTTTTATTAATTTTTGTATGATATATCTTCTCTCATTTTACTTTCTACCAGCCTGTATCTTTATATTTGACATGAATTTCTTTTAAATAGTGTATAGTTTGGTCATGTTTTAAAATCCAATTTGCCAATTCTTGTCTTTTAATTGTTGTCATTAGACCATTTACATTCAATGTAATTATTGATATCTACCATAACTTGAATTATTTGTCCCCTATAAGCAAGATGTCATTTTTCTCTGGCTGTTTGCCAGTTTAATTTTGTCATTAATTTTCAGAAGTCTGACCATGATATTTTGGTGTGGATTCTTTTGGGGGTTGAAAATCTTCTGGAACTTGTAGCTTTATGTCTTGTGTAAAATGTGGCAAGTTTTCAACAATTATTTTTTTCAGCACTGCTCTCTTTTTCTTGCCTTCCAGGACTCCAGGTACATGACTGGTAGATCTTTTGTTACTGTCTCACAGATCCCTAAGGCTCTGTTTAATTTTAAAATCTATTTTCTCTCTGTTGTTCAAATTGCATAATTTTTATTGTTTTAACTTTAATTTTGCTACTTTTTTCATTTGTCCCCTCCATTCTGTTCTTGAGTCTATTCATTGTGGTTTTTATTTTATTTTGTTTACTGTAATTTCTTAGTTCTAAAACATCCATTTGTGTCTTTTTCTTTAATTGTGATAAAATACCTATAACAGAAAATTTAGCATTAGTGATATTTAGTACATTCACAATGTTGTACAACTATCACCATTATCTAGTTCCAGAACATTTTCACTACCCCAAGGAGTAACCTCATACCCATACGTAGTCACTTCCCATTCCTCTCTCCACCAAGTCCCAGCCAACCACTAATATGCTTTCTGTCTCTATTGATTTGCCTGTTCTGGATATATCATATAAATGAAATAATACAATATGTAGCCTTTTATGTCTGGCTTCTTTCACCTAGCATGTTTTTGAGGTTCATCCATGTTGTAGCATGTATAAGTACTTCATTTCTTTTAATAGCTGAATAATATTCCATTGTAGGGATATGTCACATTTTGTTTATCCATTAATCACTTTATGGACGTGTGTGTTGTTTCTACTTTTTGGCTATTGTGAATAATGCTACCATGAACACTTGTGTATAAGAATTTTTTTTGAACATCTGTTTTAATTCTTTGGGGTATATATCCAGGAATGGAATTGTTGGGTCAAATAGTAATTCTATGTTAAATTTTTGAGGATTGCCAAACATTTTTTCACAGCAGCCTCACTTTTTTACATTCCCACCAGAAATGTATGAGGATTATATCTCCACATTGTCACAAACACTTGTAATCCTCTGTTTTATTATTATTATTATTATTATTATTATTATATACATCCTAGTGGGGGTGAAGTGGTATCTCATTGTGGTTTTTATTTGCATTTCCCTAATGACTAATGATGCTGAGCATCTTTTTATATGCTTATTGACCATTTCTATGTCTTCTTCGGAGACATGTCTATCCAAGTCTTTTGCCCATTTTCAATTGGGTTGTTTGTTTTTTGTTGTTGAATTTTAAGAGTTCTTTATATATTCTGGATACTAGATCCTTATCAGATATATGATTTGTAAGTATTTTCTCCCATTCTATGAGTTGTTTTTTCACTTTCTTGACTGTGACCATTGATCCACAAGTGGTTTTAATTTTGATAAAGTCTAATTTAAATATTTTTCTTTGTTTTCTTTATTTGTTGCTTGTGCTCTTGGTGTTATATTTAAGAAACAATTGCCAAATCCAAGATCATGAAGACTTACCCCTATGGTTCCTTCTAAGAGTTTTAAGGTTTTAGCTCTTATGTTTAGGTCCTTGATCCATGTTAATTTTTGTATAAAGTGTGAAATGTATGGAACTTCATTATTTTGCAAGTGGCCATCCAGTTGTTCCAGCCTCATTAATTGAAGAAAATATTCTTTTCCTGTTGAATGGTCTTGGCACTCTTGTTGAAAGTCAACTGACCATAAATTTGATGGTTTATTTTTGGTTTCTCTATTCTATTCTATTGATCTATATGTCTATCCTTATGTCAATGCCACAGTGTTTTGATTAGGGCAGCTTTGTAATAAGTTTTGAAATTGGGAAGTGTGAGTCCTCCAACTTTGTTCTTTCTCAATGTTGTTTGGCTATTTGAGTACCTTGCAATTCCATATGAATTTTAGCATAAACTTTTCCATTTCTATGGAAAAAAGGCTGTTGGGATATTGATAGCTATTTCATTTGATCTGTGGATTGCTCTGAGGAGTATTGCCCTCTTAACATTATTAAATCTTCTAATTCATGAACTCAGAATCTTTTCCCATGTATTTAGGTCTTCTTTATTTCAGCAGTGTTTTATAATTTTCAGTTGTACAAATCTTGTACCTATTTGCTTAAATTTATTCCTGTGTGTTTTATTCTTTTTGATGCTATTTTAAATGGAATTTTTTCTGAATTTCCTTTTCAGATTGTTCATTGCTAGTATATAGTTGTACAAATAATGCTTATGTGTTGATCTTGTACCCTACAACTTTGCTGAATTACATTTGGTTCTGTGTTATATGTTCTATTTATTTGCTGAAAGCTTCTTTTTCTTTCGTGAGGCTTTCTATCTTGTCATTTGCTTCAAATGTGTTCATAATTGCTGTTGAAACATTTTTATAAAGGCTATTTTAAAAACCGTGTCAGATTATTCGGATATCTCTGTTATCTCGGTGTTGATATTTATTTATTGTCTTTTTATCATTCAGTTAGACATCTTCCTGATTCTTATTACAAAAGATTTTTTTATTGAAACCTAGCTTTCAGATATTATGAGACTCTCATTCCTATTTAAACTTTCTGCTTCAACTGGTCTCCCTTAAGACCATGCCATCAGAGGAAATGAGAGTGCCACTTAATTACTTCCAGGTGGAAGTAGAAGTCCAGTTTCCCTACTTGGCCTGTGTAATAAAGAGGGGGCTCTTTATTACTGCCAAAAGAGTGTGGGAGTTCTGGCTCTTCGCTTGGCCTACAGTGATACCTCCCTGAATGGGAGGATCAGGTATTCCTCATTAATGCTCCCCAAGTAGCCTTCACTGACACCACCAGATGATGGTCTCCTTATCACTGGGGTTAGTGAAAGTTCTACTCTTCTCTAGGCCTTTTCTGACATTGCCTTAGAGAGGAGGGGGAGTGGTGCTTTGTCACTGCCAGATGGGAGTGGGGGGTCCAGGCTCCCCACATGGTCTCCACTAACATTGCAGTAGTGGGAGTCAGCAGGCAGGGGGAGGAGGAGAACCTCATTACTTCCCAGCAGGAATGAAGTCCCAGCTCCCTACTTGTCCTTCTGTGACACCACCTTAGCAGAGTGTTTGGGGCACTTCATTACAGCCTGGCTAGCCTGGAAGACTTGGCTTCCTACTTGGCCTTTGCTGGTATGTAAATGACCACAGATTTTTTCCTGTGGTGTTTAGCTGGAGTAGAGTCTGTATTGTCTAAAAGATTTCTGTCTTGCTAGGCTGCCTCTTTCCTTGTCCTTTGGCTAGAGAAAGCAAGATTTTGTTGGAGGCTTTATTTTGTCCAAGCCCATTAGCATTTCTGGGTTGCTGGCTCCTCCAGCACCTAGTCTGGGATATATGAGGCAAAAAGAAAACCTAGGGAACTCACTACCATGTTATTCTTCAGATCCTGAGGTTTCTAGTCACTCTGCCTTTTCTTCTCCTCTTTTCTTGTGTTTGATATATAAGTACCAAACATATAACAAAATAATATATATATGTATATTCATTCCATATATAAAGTTGTTCTTAGTGAAAGAAATTAAAAAAAGTATGTCTACTACATCTTCTCAGAAAAATAAGTCTCTACAGAGGTCTTAGAACAAGTCTGTGTAGACTGTTTCTAAAGAACTTTTCATTTTATTCTTACCACATAGTCATAATGGAAAGGCAAATAATATTCATGTATTAGAGATGAAGAAACTGAGGCCCAGAAGTATTAGACACTTCCCCATGCGAAGTCATGATTTCTAGGTGAGTACACGGGGAGAACCAAACCCCATTGTTCTGATCAATAACCTAGGGTATTTCCATTAGGTCGTGCTTTATAACCCAGGTAAACTTCCAGTCTTCTATGTGCAAAGAAATAGTTTTGTTGTAATAACAGAATACATGCATGCTAGTGCATGCTGTGGAAACACTGAGAATTCTTGAAATTCTGGAGGAAATAAAGCCACAGGGAACCTCAACCTGTGGGTTATGATCAGATGGGACATAGCTTGGGTGTAGCATCAGCTATCACAGGATCCCTGTTGCAGACATCAGGTAAATGATTTAAGATACAATTTTCTGGTAGAAATTCCTAGTCAGTATACATTTTCCAAATATGGTTCTTGGTACAAGCGCAGGTCTTCAACTTTAGGTCAATTTATAAATGTAGAGTTGAAAGGGGTCTGAGGTTTTCTTAAATGAATCCTTGCTGCTTCTTAGAGCTAGCAATCTTAGAGTTACCAATCTGTGCTGGGTGGCTCTAGAGAACAAAATAAAGGACAGTGGCAATTAGAGGAAGACAGGTTACATATTGATATAAGACTTTTCAAACTATCAAAGCTATCCATTATGATATGGGCTGCATCATTGAATAGTAAGTCCTTTATCACTGGATAGCTTCAAGCCAAGGGATACTGTAGAATTGATTCTTGCACTCAGTGGGCACTTGGTCGAGATGAACTCAGAAATCCCAACTTACTCTAAGGTTTTATCATGACTTCTTGTGCAAAATCAACTCAGTAATGCCCTCTTAGTGTTCTCAGGCTGCCATAGCAAAATACTATTGATTGGGTGACAGAAATGTATTTTCTCATAGTTCTGGAGCCTGGAAATCTGAGATCAGGGTGCCAGCATGGTCAGATTCTGGTGAGGCCTCTCTTCCTGGCTTTCAGATGGCCACCTTCACACTGTGTCCTCACACGGCCTTTCCTCAGTGCATGTGCCTGGAGAGAGAGTGTGAGTTCTCTTTCCCTCTTCTTATAAGGGCACCAATCCTATTGGATTAAGACTTTACCCTTATGACTTCCTAAAAGCAGTATCTCCAAAAACAGTCACGTTAGAGGTTAAGCCTTCAACAAATGAATCTTCAGGGACAATTCAGTCCGTATCACTCTCTCCTGTTCCTGCTCAAGTTTTTTGTTTGTTTGGTTGGTTTGGGGTTTTTTTTTTTTTTGCTTCCAACCCTATCACCTAGAACCCAGCCACACCAAATTCATTGCTCTTTCCTGAGCACATTAAGCTCTTTCATACGTCCAAACATCTGCCTGGGTAAAAGTCCCTTTGCCTGAAATGGCCTTTTTTTAATCTTTTTCACCAGGCAACACCTTCAAGATCCAATTCAAATGTCACAATCTTTATGAAGACCTTATTAATTTCTTAAGAAAAAAATAGCAGTTTATTCCTTTAGATTCCCCAGCATTTTCTTCATGCCTCTATAATAGCCCTTCTCACATAACCTTACAGTTATTTATTAACATCTGTTTTCCCCACTAAACTGTGAACTACTTAAGGGCAGGAACCCTTGTCTCTTTGTACTCCTAGCACCTACTGAATAGTAAATAGTGGGTGTTCAGTAAATGTTTATTGGAAACATATGTGCTTTTGAGCTGCACAATCTGATAGTTATTGAAGTATATTTAACTTACAATGTTGTGTTAGTTTCAAGTGTACAGCAAAGTTATTCAGTTATACACACAGACACACACACACACATGCGCACACACACACATATATATATACACATATATATTCTTTCTCAGATTATTTTCCATTATAGGTTATTACAAGATATTGAGTATAGTTCCCCGTGCTATACAGTAGGTCCTTGTTGTTTACCTATTTTATATAGTAGTGTGTATATGTTAATCTCAAAATCCTAATTTATCTCCCCCTGCCATAGTACTTTGGATAGTCTTTTTATTTATAAGTGAAGTTTAGTTTTATTTAAGATATCAATCATGTAAAAATAAGATAAATAACAGAATGAGGAATGTAATCATATTTATTTTACATATATATTTTTTACAAGAGATTTTGTGATATATGGAGGTGACATGTTCCTGAAGGACTAGTAAATTTCATGTCTCAAAAGTTAAATAACCCTGAGGAATACTATGTGTATGCATAAAGAAGCACTCATACTTGTAGTTCTCTTTTTCTGATTCAGCATTATTTTGATTTTAGCATGTAGTGTTTTAAATTAACAGAATTAATGCACATTCCATCTAGAGAAAGGTAGTTAATTCAACTTTCCAGTACACATATTAAATCTGTGCCATTTTGTCTAGATAGGCTTTATGTAGGCATATGTGAAAAAGATCTGTACCTCCATTTTAGATGTTGCCACCTGATAATTCAGTTACTAAAGATGTTTTTCACTAAATTTTAAATTCTAATCTCAGTCCTGTAATGGAGGTTGAGAGATATGGAACATTAAGGGAGCAGAGATTAAAGGGAAATTGGCATGGTTTCATAAACACTTAGAAAAAAACCCATCCAAACAAAAGTTGAAAGAAATAGTTATCACTAGGTCTCTATCTACATGAATTTGTCCATGTGGACTAAGTGAAAATTAGAACAAGATTTTGGCCAATATTGGTTAAAATATGAGAATTATCTTTCTAGTCTTCTCTAGATAAGTGTTTTGCAGTACGACCTGCACTAGCAGCATCAGCTGCTGACAACTTGTTAGAAACTCAAATTCTCAGGTCCTACCAAAGACCTGATGAATCAGAAACTCTTCGGGTAGGGCCTAACAACCTGGTTTTTAACAAACTCTGCAGGTGATTCTGATATGAATTCAAGTTTGAAAACCACTGCTCTAGATTTCTGGCATTTATGAATTCCCTGGGTAATTAATCTTCCTTCCTCATTTTTTCCTTTATGGGGCTGATGATACATTGTTTTCAGGTGTTAATCATCATTATTATTATTATAAAGATTGTTCCAACTCCCTTTGTCCATGAGCTTTGCGATACTTGGACTCCTAGCCCAGAAGCCCCAGATTGGTTTTCCATCCTTTGATACCTAATTTGGCCTCCCCTGTCTTAGAATATAAGTTTTATCTTGCCAGCTGACGAAACCTGGAAAACACACTTCCAAATAACAGAAATAGCACACACTGTTTTCTGGGTGTGTAGACTGTGTGTTGGAGTGAACTCTGCCTAAAAGTCCCCTTATCCCATTTCTGGAACTCTGTCCTAAGAATATATAAAACAAATGTGGAGATAAATATCCAAAGTTTTTCATTGTAACCTTGTTTGCCAATATGAAAAACTGGACAATTCAAATATTTATCAATGGGGGATGATTATATAAATTATGTTAAATTCATATTATTGAATATTATGTATCTGTTAAAAGAATTTAGTAGCTCAGCATGTACTGGAATGGAAAGATATCCAAGATATGTTGTAATGGGATAAAAGTAAAACCATGGTGCAGAACAGTATTGTTTATATGATCTCACCACTTGAGAAAAAAAGATATTTGAATTTTCAGCATGGACGTATTTCACATTTACAATGTAAAAAGAGAAATAAGATCTATATTTATTAGAAACAAAAGATGATCACAATATGCTTTTAACTGCAAAAAGAGTGCACTACAAAACAGTATGCAGTAAGAACTTTTGGAAGCGATGTGTCTATCTCAATGGGTCTTGGGTTGTATGCATGTATGCATTTTTAAAAACTCATTAAATAGTACCCCTAACATTTGTGTGTTTCACTGTATGTGAATTTTATCTAATTAAAGGGTCATACAAAAGAATGAAACTGGACCCCTAACTCACACCATATACAAAAATCAACTCAAAATGTATTAAAGACTTGAATGTAATACCTGAAACTCTAAAAATCCTAGAAAAAAACATAGGGAGTAAGCTCCTCGACATTGGTCTTGGGAATGATTTTTTGGATTTGATACCAAAACAAAGGCAACAAAAACAAAGATAAAAAAAGTTGGACTACATCAAAATAAAAGCTTATGCTCAGCTAAGGAAACCGTCAACAAAAATGAAAAGGCAACCTTAAAGAATGGGAGAAAATATTTGCAAACCATATATCTGATAAGGGTTTAATATCCAAAAAATAAAAGGAACTCATACAACTCAATATCAAGAAAAACCAAGTAGCCAAATTTAAAAATGGGAAAAAAGACATGGAAACAACCTGAATGTCCATCAGTGAGTGAATGGATAAAGAAGTCGTGGTATGTATGTATGTATGTATGTATATATATATATATATATATATATATATATATAAAACGGAATATTATTCATCCATAAAAATGAGGAAATCCTACCATTTGCGATAATATGGACAGATCTTGAAGGCACTATGCTAAGTGAAATAAGTTAGAGAAAGACAAATATTGTCTGATTTAATTTACATGTGGAATTTAAAACAAACAAAAAACAAACAAAACCCCTCACTAAACTCATAGAAAAAAAGATCAGATTTGTGGTACCAGAGGCATGGGGTAGGGGGAGGGGAAATTGGAGGAAGGTAGTTAAAAGGTACAAACTTCCAGTTATAAGATAAATTATGTACTAGAGATGTAATGTACAACATGATGACTATAGTTAACACTGCTATATGATATATAGCAGTGTTAACTATAGTTAAGAGAGTGGATCCTAAAGAGTTCTCATCACAAGGAGATAATTTTTTTCTTTTCTTTTTATTGTATCTGTATGAGATGATTGATGGTAACAAAGCTTATTGTGGTAATCTTTCCACAATATATGTAAATCAAATCATCATGCTGTTCACCTTAAACTTCTACAGTGATGTATGCCAATTTTTCTCAATAAAACAGGAAAAAAATTTTAAATGGGCAGAGGACCTGAATAGACATTTTTCCCACAGAAGACAAACAGATGGTCCACAGACACATGAAAAGATGCACAACATCATTAATCATTAAGGAAATGCAAACCAAAACCACAATGAGATACCACCTCACACCCGTCACAATGGCTATCCTCAAAAAAGACAACAGCTAACAAATGTTGGTGAGGATGTAGAGATAAGGGAACCCTTGTGCACAGTTGGTGGGAATGTAAACTGGTACAACCACTATGGAAAACAGTATGGAGTTTCCTTAAGAAATTAAAAATAGAATTACTATACAATCCAGCAGTTCCATTTCTGGGTATATATCCAAAGGAAATAAAATAATTATTTTGAAGAGACATCTGTTCTCTTATGTTAATAGCATTATTCACAATAGCTAAGAGGTGTGTGTATAAATATATATATATATATAAAATAATAAAATAATAATAATATATATATTATTCAGACTTAAAAAAGAAGGAAATCCTGTCATTTGTGACAAGATGGATGAACCTGGAGGGCATTGTACTAACTGAAATTAGCCAGACAAAGACAAATACTGCATGGTATCACTTACATGTGGCATGGACTTATATATACTACCAAATGTAAAATAGATAGCTAGTGGGAAGCGGCCTCATAGCACAGGGAGATCAGCTCGTGCTTTGTGACCACCTAGAGGGGTGGGATAGGGAGGGTGGGAGGGAGGGAGACGCAAAAGGGAAGAGATATGGGGATATATGTATATGTATAGCTGATTCACTTTGTTATAAAGCAGAAACTAACACACATTGTAAAGCAATTATATGCCAATAAAGATGTTTTAAAAAATTCCAAATATAAAAAAATTAAATTAAATTAAAAAAATAAGTTAAACTCGTAGAAACAGAAGAGAAAAGTTGTCGTCAGGGACTGGGGGAGGAAATAGGGAGAGGTTGGTAAAAGTGTATAACTTTCAGTTATAAGATAAATAAGGTCTGAGGATCTAATATATAACATGGTGATTATAGTTGATGACACTGAAATTGTTAAGAGAGTAGAACTTACATGTTCTCATAAAAAATAAAAAGAAAGAAAGAAAAAGAAAGAAAGAAAGAAAAAGAAAAAGGTAAATATGTGAAGTGATGGATGTATTAATTAACTCAATGGGAGGAATCTTTTCACAATGTACATGTAATATAAAATCATCACATTGTACACTTTAAATATCTTACAATTTTATTTGTCAATTATACCTCAATAAAGCTGGAAATAGTTTTTAAAAAGTCATAAACAAATATTGGACTCTAGTTATTCATACAAAGGTATTTAGGGGTAATTTGTACTGGTATCTGCAATTTCATGTGAAATATATCAAAAATTAAGAGGGATTAATGGACTGACAGATATGTGTAAAGCAAACAGGATGTTAACAAGTGCAGAATCAAGGTGATGAGCATATAGGAATTTGCTGCATATTTCTTTCAACTTTTCTAAATGTTTGAAAATAATCGTATTAAGTGAAGTAAGCCAGGCAGAAAAAAACAAATATCATATGATATCGCTTATATGTGGAATCTAAAAAAATTATACAAATGAACTTATTTACAAAGCAGAAATATACCCACAGACATAGAAAACAAACTTATGGTTACCAAAGGGGAAAGGGGAGAGGGATAAATTAGGAGTTTGAGATTAACATATACACACTACTATATATGAAATAAATAACCAACAAGGACCTACTGTATAGCACAGGGAACTATACTCAATATTTTGTAATAACCTATAAGGGAAAAGAATCTGAAAAAGAACATATATATGTATGTATGTATATATATATATATATATATATATTTATATATATATATATACACACACACACAATATGTGTGTGTGTGTGTAACTGAATCACTTTACTATACACCTGAAACTAACACAACATTGTAAATCAACTACACTTTAATTTATAAAATGTTGAAAAAACAGCATGTATAGGATAATCTCATTGTAACTCATTTTTTGATTCTCCATGATTTTGAGTTTGGCACATAGTCTATAAGTTAACAGAATTTATATAATGTTACAGTACAAGAATATTTATTCTTGACATGGAAATATATCTAACCTTTTAAGTGGACAAAAAATTTGCAAAACATCATATATAATAGGATCTCATTTGTGTAAAAACCAAGGTGTTTATATAGACAAATTAAATGTCTAGAAGAATGAACAGGAAACTGTTAACACTGGGGATCCCTGGGGGTTGAAATAATGAGGGCTTTCATTTTTTCTGTACTATTTTAATGTTTTACTACATTCAAGTATATTCAGCAAAAAAAATAGATATTTCCATTTTAAAATTTAATTGGTTTTAATGGTGACAGATGGTATAATTTAGGGGAGAAATGGGAACTTTCTAACCTGTGCCTGAATACCTCTGGGGTTCAAGAGTTATCTACGTCAAGAAACAGTCTGTTCCATTGTTGGAAAGGCCTTAATTGTAAGAGTGGTTTTGCTTATAGCAAGTTAAAATCTCCTTGCCTCGGTGTTTTTCTTATTGGAACAACACTGAACAAGATGACATTTTACTATACGACATAGTGGTCTAACAATATAAAGGGAACTAGAGCAACTAACGGTGGCACAAAGTATGGGTGATGGGCATAGACAAGGAGCAACAGTGAGGGCTATAACAAGAGTTTTTGAAAAGAAGGCACAGTAACTTCTAAGAGATTTGACCCAGGTCCTATCTGGAGTGAGAGATGACAAAGCCACAGAAATTCACCTGAGAGCTTTCTAGGGGTTCCCAGTTGTTCTCCGCAGGTCTGGGGGCCTTGTCTTGTAAGGGGCATTGTATTTCTGGTGATTCTGTTTAGCAGGAACACTACTTGATAGTATAAACTAAGACTAGAATAAATAGCTGTGCTAATAGACATCCTCAGCAATCAGAAAATGATGAAGGTCTAATCAAACTATCAAGATGGCGATTGTCTTTAAGTACGTAATTTTATTATGCCTGAGATATGTGTTTGAGGAAAAACTCATCAAGTTTGCAAATGATACAAAATGACACAGGGGCTGCTAAATATTCTCAAAGACAGAATTTAATTCAAAATGACTTTGACCAATTGGGGGAAATGTCCCTACAACAACAGGATAAAACTTAAAAGGGAAAAGTACAAGTTGTTACTTTTAGGATGGACAGATGTTTAGGTGCATGTGTAAAAGGAAAAGACTGAGTAGGATGGAGAGGATCAGAATTTACCAGAACCTATAGCATAAAGTTTTTGTGGGAAAGTGCCAACCAAATACTGGGGTAAAATTAGGATTAAGTAGTTCTGGGAGATGGGCCTTTATATTACAAATTCTCAGAACTCTCTTAGTTTCTCTTTCTCTGTCCCCTTACCCATTTATTTATACCTTGCCTTTTCCCAGAAATATAATTATACATCTTATAATGGCACATGAAATAAAATATAATGTAAAAAAAATAGATGGCAAAGAAGAAAGATAAACAAGTGTGAGGATGTAAGACTAGGAATGGGGCTCAAACATGCAAGTTATAAAGACATATGTCTTTTCTGTTGGTGGAAAGCAAATTTAGCTTTAAGCTTATTCGCTGCTAATTAAAAAGAGAAGAAGAAAGAAACAAAGCAGGCCAGTTATATAGTTTAGAAGTGTATGGTGTTTATAGTAGGCTACTAGAGTAACAAAGTGTAAACAAAGTGGAAATGTGATTAAAGAAACTGAAATATCAATCCTATGAGGAAAGGTTAAGAGAATTGCGGCTATTTAGCCCAAAGAAGAGAAATTTAGGGAGTGACCTGACTATTTTCAAATATTTCAGAGGACTTTATGTGAGAGATTCAAAGTAATTGTTTTCTGTGCCTATGGAGAATAATAAAAAACAAATGGACAATTTAATCTAGTGACAATTGCAATGTACCTAGCAGATAAAGATTCATATCCATAATATATAAAGAACTTCTACAAATTTGTAAGAATACTTAAAACAACTTAATAGAAAAATGGCCAAATACATGAACATGTAAGTTACAGAAGAGGAAATACAAATGACCAATACAAATGAAAAGATGCTTAACTCCACTAGCAATCAGAAAAAAATACGTTATATCGGCATCATTTTCTTCCTCATTAGACTGGAAAACAAACAAACAAAAATACCATGATAATAACAAGTGTTGAGAAGAACATGGGGAGATACATATGCTCACAGTGTGACAGTGGGAATGCAAATTGGTGTAGCCACTTTGGAATTTAATTTGGTTGTGTATATTAAAGTGGGAAATGAGTATGCCCTATGACGTCAATTTTGCTGATTATTAGAGTAATTAGTGATCTTCACTGTTATTCAGTTCTCCTTTGCTTCTGGGCACACAGTAGGACTGCACTCAGTGGTTCTCTTGTGGTTGATTAGGACTGTGTCTAGTTCTGGTCAACGAGTTATTATTTCTGTGGCAAGTGGGAAACTCTGAAAAGATTTTTCTTCTGCCATGTGGACTGTCAGTGTTAAAAATGGTGACTGCTCCAGCAGTCTGGGTCCCTGAGTCCAATGAGCAGAGCCCTCTAACCCTCAATGGACATGTAACTTGAGCAAGAAATAATACCTTTTTAATATATTAATCATCAATCAATGTAGCACGAACTGAAACATTTATGGTTAAGTTTTAAAAAGATGCAAAATGATATGCCTAAGATGATACCATTTATGTACAAAAAATCAAACTATCAAACTTCAAAGTATATTGTATCTCTTCTATAGCTCCACTTATGTATTGTCGGTACACAGAAAAGAGTCAAGAGGAATACATAACATAACATGCAACCTCAAAATGATGGTTACTTTGAGGGCAGGACTGGTTAGACCAGATTTGACAATGGTGGCCAAAAGGGACTTAGCTTACTCTAAAATGTTTTAAAGGAAGAATATATTAATTTTAAATAAAAAATTATTTAAAATGTTGAAATGGCATAAAGTCAGGAAGATTTTTATTGTTCATAAGGGAAGAAATTTTTACTTAGCTTTAAAACATCGATGGAGTGTAAACTCGGTAGATAATAAATTGGTCATATATATCCATATAAAATGCACGTATCCTGTGATTCACTCTTCTAGGGGCACATGTGCATGTAATGTGTGTACTAGAATGTTTATTGCAGCACTGTTTGTAAAAGCAGAAACTTGAAAAAAGCTTGCATCCTTCATTAGGGGATTGGTTAAATTAGTTGTTGTACATTCATAAAATGGAATACCTGGCAGCAGTTTAAAAGAAAGAGGAGGATCTATATTACTGATATGGAAAGATGTCCAAGATAGATTATTAAATGAAATGCAATGTAGAAAATATTTTGTATAGTATATTAACATTTATAGAAAGTAATGTAAACAAAAAAAAAGAAGAACGTATCTATAGTTCTTCTCTCCAAACCAACAAACACAGGAGCAGAATGATAACTTCACTGGACAAAGTGTTAATCTTGTACAAGATAAGAAGGTGGCAAAGGGCCTCAGCATGCCTATGAGTTAGAAGAATAGCTTACCCCAGCCAAGAAACATCAAAAAGGTTTTTACTTTATCCTGGAATCTTTGCAAGTATAGTAATAGAAAAGGATTACTTTTGCAAGGAGGCCTATACAGGACTAAACAAATGATGTCTGAGAAAGCAGTGATTACAGAGGAAACAAGATAAAATGTAAGCAATGGAAAAAAAATTGGTTAATGGTAGGAGAGGACACGCATACTCCTGCGAGATGCTGAAGGAGCCACTGAGACTGAGCAGGAAGAAGATTCCAAGAGTATAGGTCCTATACTAGAGGAGACAATACAGGAGGACCTGGACCAGTGTTTCTAAAAGTGTAGTCCTGTTATAGTGTAGTGGATCGTCTGGTGTGTAGGCAGTGTAACCTCCCGAGATGGAACTTTAGACTACTTCATATTCTGTATCACTGTTGCTCACAAACATCTAGGTCTACTCTGGCATTAGATCCTATTCTCCTCTGGCCATGGATGTCTGCACCATCACAGATGAGGAAGTGAATATGGAGTTAGACTGTGTGCAATATTAAAGTGAGATTGTGGGCTCTCTATAAGTTTGCATACTAAGATGGGCATTCATAGGTACCCAAAGTTACTGTTAGTTGAACATAAGCAGTTTATTAATAATATAAAAAGTCTCATAAGATTGAAATTAAAAATGAAAACAAGCTGTAGTCAGGCATTCATGGGTCCATTTTGTAAGTTTTACTTGTGCTATTACCATTATTATGCTGTGATTCTTGATATGCAGCTTCAGCCCTCAAGGGGCTATTTAAAAAAAAAATTATTAACATCAACTCCATCACCAATATCAGAAACCTGGTTGTACTCAATTTCCTCCTTTTTCTTCAACTGAAAATAATTATTGCAACAGATTCCTAATTAACCTCCCTAACTATGTACTCTTTTCATATATTCTTCAAATTATGACCTGAGAATTACTTTCTAAAATCTAAGCGTGCTAAAGTTGCTCCTCTTTACAACTCATCAATTGCTTCCCATCGATCTACTGAGTAAAATGCAAATTCCTTAGCACCATAGGCAAGATTGTTTAGTCCTCGACTCTTCAACCCTATCTCAAGGGGCTATTTTTTTCTTCATCAGGTACTTTGCCCACAATTAGAGTACAGTGCTTTTATAATGAGCCCAGTAGGTGTCTGGATTCATACCGTATCATGATTAAATATACAAGGCACATGTTTTATCTTCAAGTTGAATCACAGACATTAACTTTCCCCTCAATATCATTTTATGGTCAAAAATACAAACCTCTGCTAAAAGAGTTGAATTTAAACATTAATAACAAAGTAGATAGTTCACACAGAACAGTGTTACAGGAGTGTGGTCCTTTGACCACCTGCACCAGAAACAACTGGAAGCTTGTTAAAGCTGCAAATCTCTGGGCCCTATGCCAGCTCTATCAAATCAAGCCCTGTGGAGGTGGAGCCCAGGAATTGGTCATTTTAATAGGTTTCTCCAGTTGTTCCTGGTGCACACATCAGTTGATGAGCCACCTGCCTGTATGATGACGGTGACAGCAGAATTAAGGAGAATAGAATAGAAAGAAAAAGCTTTTTTTTCTCAAAGAAGTGATAATTTAAAAACTAATTAAATGTGTGCAGGGGTTAGATGAGTTGAACATTACCCTAAGTTACCTCATTCAGGATGTTAAGAAAAAATGATCAAATTTCCCATTTACGATAGGAAAGTTTAGCCTGAAGGAAGCCACAAAGGATAAATGTATGCTCACACTGACGGTGACACTGATAGACATCTGCTAGAAATCTTTTCAGTAAAGTAAATTCATTAAAAGTACAACTAAATGTGATTGAATTTTTGAATCTTTGCAAGTCTTCATATGAATAATTCACAGATCAGAAAAAAAATCCTTTGTCAGGTCATGCATATGTCTCCTGATTTTTGGTGCAGAAAATATGGTTGCCTTAGTTATACAGGACTGAACCCATGGATTAAGCTCAGCGCAGACAAGTAGAATTGTGTGTCATCCACAGAGACGATAATTGAATCCAGGAGACAGATGGTATTGACCCTGGTACAGTAAACCCACCACATTCAGAATTGTGCAACTTGGTGGTTTCAGAATTTCAGCAGAAGCCAATGCTATGGGCAATCAGCACGGAACTGCTAATCTCTCTTGATAGAACTTTTACCTTGGCTGATTTATTAGTTCAGTCAAGGAGGATGTACCTCCATCTCTCTTGTTGACATCTTTTAGAATAACTAACTTTTCTCCTCTTCCCGTAGTACAAAGATCTGTAAGTCTCTTTGATTTGGGGATCTCTAACAGTTCGTCTAAGAACAGACAGGACCTCATTTGTATAGCAATAAAAAATCCCAAATGGGAGTCTTAAGGCCAGTGGGAAATGCTTTGATGTGAAAGTATGGAAACAGATACTATAGAAGAAGCCAAAGATAGGAGATGCAAACCAGATGAAGACTAATTAATATTCCTGAGGCCCAGATTGGAGAATGTGTTTAGGAGTATGTAGGGATTCATGGTATCAACAGCAGCAGAGAAGTAGATATGATAAAGAAAAACTATCTTTGATGTGGCACTGAGGTTTTTATTGACCTTAAAAAGCCAAGTTGAGGGTAGAAAAATCCAAAGATTTTTAATACACAGTGTTAAGAACTCACTCCAGAAATTTGGTGTTGAAAAAAATAGAAAGCGGATTAAAGTTTATTGATGCTTACTGTGTACCTGCCACTTTATATTTGTTATTACATTTCTCCCTCACAACAAGGGTGTGGAAACTAAGGCTCAGAGAAGTAATTAACCAAGGTTAAAACAGCTTCTAAGTGACAGAAATTGGATTTGAACCTAGTTCTGTCTTATTCCATATGTAGTGCGCATTCCATTGTAAGAGGCTGATCGCATGACATTTAACAGGATTTTGTGACCCACCAGCCTTTTATCCTTTAGGTCCCTACTTTGGACACTGGAGTAACATCAGGGTTGAGGTAGCAGTTGTGAGGAGTTGATTGGCTGTAGGTTGGAGGAGTGGAAAGAAGCCTTATAGGTACTTAAAGGGTATTAACTCATTTAAGCCTTACAACAATCCTAGGATGTAGGTACTATTACCATTTTGCAACTGAGAAAAATGAGGTACAGAGCATTGAAGTAACTTATTCAAAGTCACCCAGCCCGTACAAAGCAGTATTCAAACCAAGTTTGTTTGCACTATGCCGTATTGCTTGGAGAAATGAAGAAGTCAGGTGTTTGTTCTTGCATATTGAAGAGGAGCCAGAAGAGAAGCCTGAGAGTGAAAGATCGCTTGTTTGGTTTCAGACTAACATCCCTCCTGTGGCCCTGAATTCATTCTTTCTTTCTCTCTGTCTGCCTGACTCTTGCTCTTTACTGTGTTACTCAATAAAATCCCTCCTCCGTCCCTCTTCACATGTTATTGTTCTTATTTCAAACCTCTCATTACTATGGTCCTCTCTTTAAACCTAGTAATCCCATAGCATTCTTTCATGACATCCCCAAAACAATCTCTTGTTCTTTATCATCTCTCTCTTTATTCTAATCCATTATGTAGGACAACCTCAAATCCCTACCAAATGTTAGAACCCATTTCCTCTTACCTCTCCAGTTCATCTTACCAAGTGGAACTCTTGTTCTCTCCTGCGAACACAGATTTCTCTATGGGCGCTCCAAAGAGGTCTTTTTCAAGTCAATGGACGTTCTTTCAACTCAGTGGAGTTGAGGAGGTATGCCAGTGGCACACTCAGAGCTTCACCTTAGAACATGTACCGTGAAGTATCAGAGCTGAATGGGGACCCTACTGATCATTAGTCCAACCCTCCCACACCACCTTCTTCAGTGGAAAAATTTGAGGCCCAGAGACTTTTCCTTAAACTGCATATATCTCAAAGTTCACTCATATACTAATCATAACTACGGTAGGTTAGACCCACTTCTCTCCTTGCCACCCCTTTATCACCTTCTCTTTTGTGGGTAACTAGCACTTAGATGACTTTTTCCTCTCTACTTCTTCCTTTGCTATTTTCTCAGCAACATTTATGTTAAGCCATCTATCAATCAATATTTATTTTTAGTGACCGGCCAGATGCCAGAGATAGAGGAGTCATTGCTCTTCTAAACTTTGTTTAATGTTTGCCTTCACGCTACATTTACCACTCACCAACAATAATAGGACTTCATTCAGCCCAGCTCTATTTCAAACCACGATCTTCTTACAAGCTCCCTGATTTCACCAGGACACTCAATTGCTCTGACTCCAATAACTTCACTGAGATCATTGATTCTCTTCATGCTTTGCTGGGCTCCCTCCGCAGCCTGCCCACCATTACTCACTCCTGTATCTTTTATAGTTCTTGAGTTCTCGTAACCCCCATTTGTTGTCCAACTAACTCTTATCTCAAGCATCTTCTGTAACAACCTCTAGCTAACTATTATGACCTTACCTATTCAATTATCCTTCCTGTTCATGACCTCTCTCTACCTTGCCTGCCATGTTAATGTGTCTCTGCTTATGTGTCTGCTTTTGCCTGTTGACCAAACGTCTTCTTATGTTTTTATCCCCAAATTATTTGCTTGATACTTGCCTGTCTACCATTGGCCTATTATTCCCAATTAGGCAGGTATGCCAATGATCTGCCCCATAGTGTGCCTTGCTAGGGATATAGATCACACCCTATAGTAATTCTGCAACATCTCTCTGGTCTTTTTTTGGGTATTCTCTCCCTCTACACATCTGCCCCACTCAAGTGAACAAAATTGAAGTGGTTAAAGTGTTCTACCTTAATATTGACAATTTAAGGCAAGAAAATGATATCTGATAACAAAGGTACTAATTGCTATTCTTGTCTTTGGTTTATGTTCCGTGTAGTTGATAGAGAAGTGAAGAAAATACTCTAGTTGTAGGATTTATATTTATGTGAATTTGGTAGATGAACCTAGACTAAGTTATATTTGATATGTAAACAACCAGAATATAGGCATGGAAAGCAGTTTATGTGCTCCATAAGGAGGAGCAATTAGTAAATTTATGGTTTGGAGTTGATGTTATTCTTGTAATATGAAAATAACTATTTGTTAGCTAAAGTTAGTTGTTATGCCTTTTTTAAAAAATACATCAATTTATTTATTTTTAGCTGCGTTGGGTCTTCGTTGCTGGGCGTGGGCTTTCTCTAGTTTCGGTGGCTTCTCTTGTTGCGGAGCATGGGCTCTAGGAGTGTGGGCTTCAGTAGTTGTGGCTCGCGGGCTCTAGAACGCAGGTTCAGTAGTTGTGGTGCACAGGCTTAGGTACTCCGCGGCATGTGGGATCTTCCCAGACCAGGGCTCGAAGCCGTGTCTCCTGCGATGTCAGGAGGATTCTTTTTTTTTTTTTTAACATCTTTATTGGAGTATAATTGCTTTACAATGTTGTGTTAGTTTCTGCTGTATAGCAAAGTGAGTCACCTATACGTATACATATATCCCCATATCCCTTCCCTCTTGCATCTCCCTCCCACCCTCTCTATCCCACCCCTCTAGGTGGTCACAAAGCACCAAGCTGGTCTCCCTGTGCTATGCGGCTGCTTCCCACTAGCTATCTATTTTCCATTTGGCAACGCATATATGTCAATGCTACGCTCTCACTTCATCCCAGCTTACCCTTCCCCCTCCCCGTGTCCTCAAGTCCATTCTCTACTTCTGCGTCTTTATTCCTGTCCTGCCCCTAGGTTCTTCAGACCATTTTTTTTTTTTAGATTCCATATATATGTGTTAGCATATGGTATTTGTTTTTCTCTTTCTGACCTACTTCACTCTGTATGACAGACTCTAGGTCCATCCACCTCACTACAAATAACTCAATTTTGTTTCTTTTTATGGCTGAGTAATATTCCATTGTATATATGTGGGCAGGCGGATTCTTAACCACTGCGCCACCAGGGAAGCCCAGTTGTTATGCCTTGATTACAATGACAAATATATAAGATTGTTGATGGAAGCTCTTACCCCACTATAAAATACAAGACATGTTAACTTCAGATATTGATATAAATTCTAAACATGCTGTTGCCTAATCATAGGAATTAATGACTTTAATGAAGTCAGATTCTCTTTCTAAAATCACACAAATGAATGGTCTTAGTCATAAAAAGAGAGGCTGTTCCTTATTTATGAATGTATTAATTGTCCTTCAATGTTGGTTTGCTACATTGGAATCCTCATCTCCTGTTATTTCTACTAAGGAAGTGATGGTTACCTTTCTTACCTCTCCCTATCACACCCCCCAACACCTAAATGCTTCTGCCAAACCAAACCAATCCTTTGTTAGTTCCTAAATATATGCTTTAATGTAGGTGGAGCTTCAGAGAGCTTTAGAGCTCTCATAACCTTATCACCCTTCCAAAGCCATCCAAATAAATATCCAAGCTATGGAAACGTGATGATGTGTCTTCTATGAAAAAATGGCCTTGTCACTTTAAGAGGTTTCCTAGACCTTCCTCTTATTCAACTTATCCTCCCCAATTCCCCTTATATAAAGTTTCTTGACCTGTCATGGCCTTTAACAATGTTAATCTCTATGCATGCACAATTATTTCCTACTCCCACCAAAGTTCAACCAATTTCTAATTTTCCTTCAAGAACTACCTCAAATGTTGCCTTCCATGAGAAGTCTTTTCTGATCCTGGACTCAAAATAGTGTATTTTTCTTTTGTGATCTTATAATGTTTTGCTAAAACTATAGCATTTCTCAATTTATATTCCAAAGCTTTACTTACATGAATGTCTCCCACGGTAGACTGTCAGCTTCCATATTCAAGAATGATGTAGTTTATATTCTCAGTTCCTGCAACAGTGACTGACATAGGTATTTAATTCATTATTTAATACATGAATACATTATATTGTAAATCAATTATTGCAAAATCTATTAATAAGCATGTCCTCCTCAATATAAATTATTTTTATTAAGTGCCCACTGCACTGGATGTTGTACAGAATGCATTATGAACTAATCAGACATGAGGTACTCATATAATCTAGACATTTAAAACCTCATAAATTCTGATTATACTAATTTAGAAATTGAGACAATCCAGATGGATCAGCCTCAAGATTACCTTGGTTACAAATTCCTCTCTTCGTTTTTGCAAAATAATAGTAACCATATTCAAGTACCCTAGAACAATTTTAAAGTGTTTTATATAAAATAACTGATATCCTAATTAACAATAATTCTTGTCCATTTTCATTAAAGCAAATTTCCCTAAGGACCTCTATTAGGATACAGTTTTTGTTAGCTCACATTTAATTATAATATGTACTTGAGGATAATGATACTTACTGAGGAAAGAACAAATTACATTTATACCAAAAGGTCTACTGCAGTTCCTTTCTTCACCTTAAGCCCCAGTATCTTAAAGGCCTCCAATAAATGTGTTATTTTCTCTCTCACATTTTCCCTCATACAAATCTATTCTCAGGAAAGTATCTGAAAGAATTTTAAAGAATGTTCCTAACACCATGGTCCCACATATCCAAATTTAATTAGTTTGTTTGTTTGCTTGTTTTTTAGTGTGGTAAAATATACATAAAATTTACCACTTTAATATTTTTAGGTGTACAGTTCAGTGGCATGAAGTATATTCATGTTGCTGTGCAAATTTAATTTTAATAGAGATTGAAACCTTAAAGTAGAAATAAAGTCTGGATTGTATTTTCAGCCAGTTGATGAGAAAATACCTGGATGAGGTGGAGTGGGCCTTCCTTAGATCTGTGAAATCACTTCATTGTGATTCTCTTGCCTGCTACTCAACGGTGCCTTTTATTAGCCTTGCGCTAGGTGAAGGGCACAGATGTCGGGATATTGGTTTCACCTCCCCGTGATGGTATACATTTTTTCTCACGACGAGCAAAAGTTCTGTCAAAATTTAAAGAATTATCCTTTATTATGAAGTGGGTAAATGTGTCCCACTGAACCCCTACAGGCTTCCAGGGCCTTTCCAGAGACAAAGTAAACTTTTCCTCTTTTCTAACATTTAATGAATATTGAGAGAGCATCTGAAATCACATTTTTTCCCAGAAGTAAGTCTTCTGAGTATATTCATCTCTTGCCTCAGCTAACCTTAAAATTCCAGTGGGAATCTTTTGTTATGAAATAAGAGTTACTGTACTTTTAACATGTGAAGCACATTTCTGCTAGTATTCCAGTTTCACGTTGTTATAAATTCGTTTAATTGGTAACTGGTTTAACGATTGTGTAATCTCTCTGGAAATATAGAATGGAGTGAAGAGCCAGAAACGGATTTTTGGTTATAGTTGACATCAAGATCGTTCTTCCTCCAAGAGGAAACTAAATGTTAATTTGCAGTCAAATTGTATGTAGACATGTGGTTGTTGGAGGGGGTGGCGGAGGAGCTGAAGAGAGAAGAATCTAAAATAGAATCTGGTATGAATGGAACACCAAGAGGATCAGGGTAATGAGTTTCCAGTCTCAGCTTTACTGTCTTAACTTTTCCCATTGCTGTCCCTATCTGTAAAATGGGCAGAATTTCCTTCTCTTGCCTACTAAAGGGGCTGGTTGAGGATAGGGATATTTCGAGTGCCCTTTTTAAAAGGCCCTACTCATGTTTAACAATTAACTGTCATTGTAAAGGCAAGCCACAGAATAAGAGAGTTATTTGCAGTTCATATAGTCAACAGAGGGCACATCAGAATATATAAAGAACACCCAGAAAGCAATTTAAAACCACAGTATACTCATAGAAAAAATGGATAACAGATTTGAATAGGCACTTCTCCAAAGAGGATATCTAAACAGTCAATAAGTATACAAAGGATGTTCAATGTCAGTAATCATCAGGGAAATGCAAATTAAAACCACACTGACATGTAACCACAAAACCCAGAATGGCTAAAACGAGAAAGACAACAAATATCAAGAGCATTGGTATGAATACATTCTGGTGGGAACATAAACTGAGACAACAATTCTGGAAAACTCTCATAGTATCTTCTAAAGCTCAGTATATGTACACACTATAACCCAGCAAGTTCACTTCTAGGTAATAAACCAACATAAATACTCTTATATGATCAACATATGTACAAGAATCCTAATAGCAGCACTATTCATAAAAGGTAAATATTGGATTCAAATGTTCATCAACAGGATGGATAAATGCATTATAGTATGCCAAAAGAGTACACAAAAGAGTGCATGAAGTATGATTCCATTATGTGAAGTACAAACACAACCAAAACTAATACATGTTGTGAATCAGGATAGTAGCCAGCCTTATCTAGGGAATGACTAGAAGGAGACTTGAGGAGGGCTTCTGGGATGTTAGTTTTGTTGTTTTATTTTTACCTGGATGCTGGTTACATGGGGACATTCAATTTGTGAAAATTCATTGAGCTGAAAACTTGGGTTTTCTTCACTTTTCTGCATGTGTGTTATACTTCAATAAAACTTTAAAAAGAATCACTAACATTTTTTATGAGGACTCTGAGACCCTGGCTGGTTCCGATATTCTTTGCACATGCACTAACAGGCAAACATTGATAATTTAATCTCTTTTTTTTCTAGCTTATCATCTGAAAATGGGTTGATACTTTCTCTACTTGGTAGGAATCTCTTTATGTTATGTCATTTCCCTTTTGTGAGGTGAGAAAAAGTTTTCCCAATACCCACCCAGTACATTTCTACTGTGTGTATTTAACTTTTATGGTCTTTATGGTGGAGGCAAGCAACACATTCAGGTTTTTACCATTGAGTATGATGTTAACTATGGGTTTGTCATATATGACCTTTATTATGTTGAGGTAATTTCCTTCTATTCCTAGTTTGTTGAGAGTTTTTCTCATGAACGGCTGTTGAATTTTGTCAAATGCTTTTTCTGCTTCAATTCATATGATCACATGATTTTTATCTTTTATTCTGTTAATGTAATGTGTCACATTAATTGATTATCATATGGTGAACCATTCTTACATACCAGGGATAAATCCCATTTGGTCATGGTTTATAACCCTTTAAATATGCTATTGAATTCAATTTACAAGTATTTTGCTGAGGATTTTTGCATCTATGTTCACCTGGGATGCTGGCTTGTAGTTTTCTTTTCTTGTGGTGTCTTTGGCTTCAGTATGAGGGTAATGCTGGCCTCACAAAATGAGTTTAGAAGTGTTCTCTCCTCTTCAATTTTTTGGAAGATTTTGAGGAAGATTGGCATTAATTCTTGTTTAACTGCTTTGTAGAATTCACTCATGAAGCCATCTGGTCCTGGGCTTTTCTTTTTTCAGAGGTTTTTGATTACTGATTCAGTTCTCAAACTAGTTATAGGTTTGTTCAGACTTTCTATTTCTTCATGATTCAGTCTGGTAGGATGTATGTTTCTAGGTATTTATCCATTTCTTCTAAGTTATCCAGTTTATTGGTGTATAATTGTTCATGGTGGTTTCACAACCCTTTTTATTTCTGTGGCATCAATTGTAATGGCCCTCTTTGTTTTTAGAAGAGTAAAAATAATGTTTTATTTTTCCCCTTTAAAGAAACATGCTGAATAAAAGTGATGACTTGGAATAACATTATGTAAAAGGATATTTTTACACATAAAATTTTAGTAGAGAAACTCTGAAGCTAGTCTGCCCATAAGTACTTACTGAAAGGCTTACCATATATTTGGCAATATAGCAGTAGCAGAACAGTGACAAATAGAAAGATCTAGATCATGTTAGTCTAAAACAAAATTTTAGACAAACTTCAGCTACCAGTCTTATCCAACCCCCCATTACTTTTGATCTAAATCCTTTTTTTAATTATAGTTGATATATAATATTATATTAGTTTCAGGTGGACAACATAGTGATGTGATATTTTTATAGATTATACTCCATTTAAAGTTATTATAGAATATTGCTATATTTCCTGTGCTGTACAATATATCTGTGTATCTCATTTATTTTATCCATAGTAGTTTGTACCTCTTAATCCCCTACCCCTATCTTGCCCCTGTCCCCATCTCTCTTGCCAATGGTAACCACTAGTTTGTTCTCTATATCTGTGGGGTAATGATGCTTTTTTCATTTCTGATTTTATTTATTTGGGTTTTCTTTCTTTTTTTGTTAGTCTAGCTAAGAGTTTTTCAATTTTGTTTAACTTTTCAAAACACCCAACTCTTAGTTTTGTTGACCTTTTCTACTTTTTTCTATTTCCTATTTTATTTATTTCTGCTCTAATCTTTGTTATTTCCTTTCTTCTTCTAACTTTGGGTTTAGTTTGTTCTTCTTTTCTAGCTCCTTCAGGTGTAAAATTAGGTTGTTTATTAAGATGTTTCTTCCTTTAATGTAGGCATTTATCACTATGAATTTCCCTCTAGTACTGCTTTTGCTATATCCCATGAGTTTTGGTATGTTGTGTTTTCATTTTTGTTTTTCTCAAGGTATTTTTTAATTTCCTCTTTTATTTCTTCTTTGGTCAAATGATTGTTCAAAAGTGTGTTGTTTAATTTCCAAATATTTGTAATTCTTCCAATTACAATTCAATTCTGCTATTGATTTTTAGTTTTATCCCATTATGGTCATAAAAATACTTAATATGATATCAATCTTCTTAAATTTACTAAGACTTGTTTTGTGACCTAACGTGGGATCTATTCTGGAGAAAGATCCTTGTCTTCATGGACTGAGCTCATGCAGGATAAGACACTCACCATGTAGCCTAGCCAGAGATTCTGGAGGCCTCTACCGACTCTCAGTTCCCAGGAAAAAGCAAGCAGCTGTAGTAGTGGTCGGCTTGCTCTGTGTTGAGAGAGCAGGAATGAGGAGCCATGGCATCTACCAGCCCAAGCTGCCACCTCCATTTTTCCATGGGAGGCTAGACTGTGCTGGACCCATCAGAGCTCCAAGACTGGCAAGACAGAAGCCAGTCCTCTGGAAATCTCCCTTAGAAAATTTGGGGCACAGGACATGTGAACCAACCCCTTCCTTCCCCTGGGTGAAGGTGGGAGCTAGGGGGTCTCTTCCTGATTCTATCGTGCTGCAGCAGGGGCAGGGGTTCTTGTGAGAGAGTGTCATGAATCTCCGTACCAGCTTTGGTGAATGTGGTTTTGTGCTCCCCCAAGGTGCAGGAGCCTTTCAATTTGTTTCTGATTTCTCACAAAGATAATTTGTCCATGAATTGTTACTGAATCAGTTTGTTTGTAGGGGGAAGGATTGTCCAGGGCTTCCTCCTCTGCCACCTTGCTGACCTCACTCTCTAGAGAAAATTGGTCCTTATCTCTAATCAAATCACAGTTTTGAATCTCTCAACTTTGTTTTCTGTCAATAGAGAATGCCATCAAGTAGTTCCTTTCACCATGGTCTAACTAGCCCAGCCCACTCTCTTATTTATACTTATCTTCTCTTTTATCCACCATTCAGCCCTCATCCTTCTTTCACCTTCTTGTCCATTTACCATCTGCCTTCATCCCTCCCTTTCTCCCTCCTCATTCTCTGCTCCTTCCTTCCTTTTGTATTCTTTATACTTTTCTTTTCTAACTGTGATGGTTGACATCTTGTTGTCGATCTTTGCCCATCCTATGTATGTTTTTCCTAGAAGTGTGTGCATGTGGGAGTTGTTGGGGATTGTGACCAACTATGGTTGCATGAATTTGAAGGACCTATATGGGAGGGTGCAAACATCCGATGATGGTGCTTGTATATATGTGAATAAGGACAGTCACATATGCTCCAACAGCATCTGTGAAAAAGATAATCTTAATCCCTTCTCTTTTTTTTCCTTTTCCTACCAAAGTGACTTTGAGGTTCTCTTTCATGGTTTTTATTGTAGATGGCCAGATCAGGATAGTCTGCTACCTCCTCACTCTGATGTCACCACCTACATCCTTTGTAAGCACACATACTTTTTCTGTTTCTGTGTTTCTCTTTGGGGGAACAATGTAGGATTTGAGATGGAGAGAATAAGGTCCAGGGTCAGCTTCATGGGCATATGATCTGTGGAGTCACATAAGGCTTCACACTCAAAAGGACTCCACGCTTGATTTAATGCTCTTCTGTCAATGTCTTGAGAGCCTTAATAATTTTATCTTTGAATTTGTGTTTTGTAAGTGTAGTAGAATGGGACGAGTCATGTGTGTGAGCAGAGGAGATACATACAATATGTGTGTCCATCACCATTCCTTGCCACTGTATTTGTATATAGCATTCATGATGCCCCAGAGCACAGAATTCCAGTGGACCCACTCTGCGTGGGAGTTCAACATGTCTAATAGTGAGTAAGGGAGGCGCTGTCAGCCAGAGAGGCCACACTTTCCATTCCAACAAGAACTTGCTTCTAACACAGAAAAAAAGCAATAGCATCCGAAGAAACATGAACTATCAAGGAACCCTTCTTATCTCCTTTCTTACTTGTGCTACCCCCCCAAATCATCCAACCACTTAAGCTGAAAACAATGCATATAAAAAAAGGGAAAGATACAGCAAACCATTCTTCCTTTTCCTTTTAGTCCTTCCATATTCATCAGCAAACTGAAGGTAGAGAGTATCAGTAGAATATGAGTGTAATAATAAATTAAATAAAAACGGTTGAGTTAGTTTTGTGCAGCGTTTCCACAGTTCTGGTAAGAACAAAATACATAGGCAAGTATGGGCTATGAAATATGAATTGTGTCTTTTCAGTGATTTCACATAGGAGTTCAGTGCTCTTATATTTGCATTTGAAAGAGGCATTTCACAATATAAAGATGAATGGTAAAATTCATGCTAATACTTTAATGTTTTTACTATTTAGAATGGCATTCAATAGCCAATAGAAAGCAGTATCACAAGACGAGAGAGAGACAGAGACAGAAACAGAGACAGAGAAGGGTGGTATTTTAGTACCTTTAATGACACTTTTTTGAACAAGGAGACCCACATTTTCATTTTGCCCTGGCCCCTGAAAATTATGTAACTAGCCCTGTTTAGGTCTGATATTGTTTCTGCTGTTCTTTTTTGGGGAGAGTGGGTATTCATTTTCATCCAACAGAAATGGGCTGCTGAAAGTTTCACTGCTCAAACAGCAGAACAGAAATAACTGTTTCTTCTCCTTCCTATTAATCTATAACCCTCTAAGTTCGTTGTTGTGCAGTTTCTCTATTGGATTCAAAGATCCTACCCATTAGAGCAATATGACTATAAGATGGCATTAGAAATGAGATCAGAGTAAAATTTTCTATTTGCTCATAAGTACTTATTCATTCAACATATATTTATTAATTGCCCACTATGTGGTAGTCACAGTTCTATGTGTGTGATATGGCAGTGAACAATGCAGGCAAAGTCCCTGCCTTCAGAAAGCTTAAATACTCTATCACAATAACATTTAATACATTACTAATTGGTGAAGAAAGGGGAATCTTGGGTTCTCCCATCAGCAAATAATATATTTGTCATGAATTCACACAGCTCTGTCTACATCATTATGATGAAGAGTGTCAAGTGATTTAGATGATGAAATTCTTCAATTTAGGTATGAAAACTTTCCTTTTCCCCCAATGGCATGTTTTTCCATTCAAATTATCTAAGTAACTGTTTCAACTTTTTGTCTCTTTCTATGTAACACTCACTAAATATTTTTTCTCTTTGGAGTTATCTGATCAGTCTAATGAGTGAATAGCACCCTTCTCATTCATCCAGGCTAAACAACTCACTGTTGCCTTTGGCCTCTTTTCCTTTGCAGCCCACGTCTAATCAGCTCCACTCCATAGTAGTACTGAGATCTGTTTCCTCCTCTCCTCTATCCATTATTATCTCTCTGCAATAGTTTGTTATCTGATCTCCCTGCCTCTGGATCCTGAGGCTACTCTCCTCACAGTTGTCATATTGATCATTCTAAAGCATGACTCCAATTGCCACTCCAGTCCTCAAATTTTTCAGTGGCTCCCCATTGCCTACTGGATGCAATCCAGACCCCTCAACCTGGCAGTCACAGTTCTTTACAATATGGCCCCAATCTACCTCTTTAGCTTCATTCCTTTACACCTTGAACACTCGCCAAAACTAATCTCTCGTTCTTTCTTAAAATATGCCATGTTGCTCATGTTATTCCCTTCCTTTTAAGCCACATCTTTACACATATAAATCCTACCTATCCTGCAAATTCAAATCTCATTTCATGAAGCCTTTCTTTAAACCCCCAAAGCCCAAAAAGAAAATAATTTCTCCATCCTCTGAAACCTCAAATATCAAATTTGAACATTTCCTACAGTATTTACCTCTTTATATTTTTGCTATAAAATTTTGTACTATGATTTTATGTCGTTTATAATCTTTTATGTTTACAAAATAATTATGCTTTTAAATAATTATCAAGCATGATAATTATTATAATCTGCCTTCAGAGATTTGAAACTCATACCTGGTCCATAGAATATACTAAAAAATGTTGAAAGAATGAACGTATGGATGGATGACAATAATAATTTGTTCCCCAGAATATGAGCTGAATACCAAGAGGGCTAATGAAGATTGGAAAGCTCTCTGAAATTTGCAGCTGAAAAATCCCTTTAGGTACAAAGTGTAAATATTTGACAAATAAAAAAATCGACCCATGAGGAACAATCTTATTTGTAGAAAAAAGAGCCTTGTATTCTAGTAGAACAAAACAAAACAAAAAACAAGCAAAATACAGGATAGCTAATCTTGTGGAGTTATCTGAGATGAGAACCAGACCTCATGAGTCCCTTATTCCTTCATGCCTTCACATTCTGTCCCTGAAATGTCTTGTATTGCACCCCTTCCTATGTACTCCCACTGCCTGGGTCCAGAATTTTATATACTTTTTTTATCTGTACCATTGCAAATTACGTACTGCTTTTGCTACCTCCAGTTGTACCAAATTTTACAAATGCTTTAAGAGCAGCTGAAACATCAATCGTCCCCCTACTTCAAACTTTTGCCTACTTTCCTTTATCCCCTACCTAGATAAAGTCTAACTTCTTAATAAAGACATTCAAGGCTTTTCAGAGTCTGACTCCAACCTATTTGCAACGGTCATCATTGATATTTCTAGCTGCCTATCCAACATCTTCTGAATAGGTTTTCTATGTTTAGAAAAATGTCACTGTATTTAGGCTCACTCTTTAGCTATACATGTCAGAACTCACATTTCTAGCCTCCCTTGCAGCTAGGAAGCAGACATTTAATCTAGGATCAAACAGGCACACTCATGTGAGACATTGATTTGCGAGTGTGTAACATGAGGAAACTGGCTCTGTGAGGAGCTCTCACTTTGCTGGCACAAGTGGTGGTAGAGACATCCAACTTTCAGGAGCAGCAGCAACACAGACGTGGCATTGGTACTGGCGGCAGTACCAGTTGCAGTCAAGTTGAGTTCCTGGCACTTAGTTTTTGGCAGTGGTAGAGATTGCAATTTCCTTCTCATCAGGCCAGTTCTGTGGTGTGGTTTTGGGCATTATTCCTGGAAGATTAGCCTTAAGCCTGTTTCTTCAGCCCTCCCAATAATACTATGAGCCACCTAATAACTGTTAATAAATGTCTTTATGCTTTAAATAGCTGGAGTGCATTTTGTTGTTTGCAACTAAGAACTCTAACTTACTCTTCATTCAGCCTTGGGTTTTTTTGTTTGTTTGTTTTTACCAATTTCTCTCATGTGTGCTGCCACACCAGATTACTTACTCATGACTCCATGCCTTTCCTCCTGTGCTTCTCTTTTCTTAACATACACTGCATTCTCCCCACTCTCTCAAGGCTAGTTAATTCCTACTACGCTTCAAAATCTGGCATTGAAAAACTTTGGGTGTATGCTCCAGGACCATCTTTCACCTTCATAATTTTCTTCAGCATAGAGTTCACACTCTTCCTAAGCATCCCAAACTCAGCTGTCTTTCAATGAAATTTATATTCTGAGGCTGTCCTTGAAGACATAGCACCTGCCACATAGAATTCCCCAAAATGTTCATCCCTTTATGACAGCTTGACTTCATTGTTTTACCAGGAGTCTTTTTCCTTAACTAAATTTGTGTTTTTATTACAAGAGTAATACATAAATATATTCTCATTGTAAAAAATCAAACACAAGAAAAGCAAAAAAATTATCTCTTTATAAACAACTCTAAATTCCAGAGCAAAAACTGTATCTCTGTTATTCTTGCTCTGTCTCTAAGAACATAGTTCACACCCAATAAATATTTGTTGAATGAAAAAATGATTCTTCCTCTTCCCATGAAAGAAGAGAAAATATGACTTAGATTCAACAGGACAGAAGGTCTCTCTTATGGCTTTGATTCTTGAGTGAGTGAAAGAACGCTCTGCTGCAGTACTCCATGGAGCTTCTGTTTTGTGGCTTGGCTTTGGGTCCCACCTCCTTGGTTCCACACAACTTTCTAAGCCTGATCCTCCAGCTAGCCATTGATTCTCTGAATCCCTGATGATCTTCCAACAAATTCCCTTTTTGTCTAAGATCATCACAGCCAGTTTCTCTTTCTGGAAATCAAGTACCTTGACTGACACATCTTTCTTAGATGACTTATGCTAATCTTTCCTATTTCCTTCTCCCCAGAGCTTCATCTTCATGAAGATACTGGCATATAATTCACATCTAGTGATATTCTGCTTTTATGGATCATTACTATTGCACGGGCAAAATTGTAGATTTTTATAACTAGAAAAGATCTTAAATATCTTGTTTGATTTTCTTATTTTAAAGAAAGGAAACTGAAACTCAGAGATATGTTGAATCCATGATCCAGGTCTCTAGAACCTTGGTCTTTTTATTCCCACTCCAAATCTTTATGCCTCTCTATAGACTCCTTGAGGAAGTCCTAATTACATAGCTCCAAAATGTCCTTAAAGTTTAAGAGTAAGATTACTTCACTTACCTCACATTTTGTCTTTGAAGGTAAGAGAAGGTAATTCTTCCCCAAAGAATGCATTTTCCCTTTTTTAAATTTGCAATACCTTTTGTACCTTAGGAAAAAAATTAATGAAAAGAATACAGAGAAGTGAACAATTAGTTATATTCCCACCACTATGGGTTAATAACTATTATCCTTTTGTGGTATTTACCTCTAGTCCTTTTTCTTTTTTAAATATATAGAAAATTACATAGAAATTAAAATCTCCTTTAGGGACCACCCTCATTTCTATTGCACTCTTTTACCTGCCAAGGGGAAACTACTACCAGAATTTGGTATATATCTTTCTAGTCCATTTTCTATATAAACATATTATATCTATAACTAATACATAATATTGTGTGTTATTACATGTGTGTTTTTCAATTTATATAAATGATATGAAGCATATTGTTTTATATATTCCTAATATATCTCAGTATTATATATTTGAGATATAATACTCTATTGTGAGAATGTACCATATTTTATCAAATCAATTTCCTTTATATGGGTATCTAGTTGTTTCCAATATTTTACATTTATAAATAATGCCCCAACTGAAAAAACTGTGGGCTTCTTTGCATTTTTTTGGAGGAATATCTTCAGAGTATATTTCTAGAAGTTGAATTACTGGGTAAAAACATATGTAGTTGTGTTAAACAATGCCAAATCCCTCACCCTGCCATAAAAGTTGCACCATTTTGTATTCAATCCAGCAATGTATGAGAGTGACTTTTATTCACAGCCTCTTCAACAGTGTTTTATTGAGGCTTTGAACTTTTGCCAATCTGTAAGATTGTAAATGATACCTTGGATTAGTTTTAATTGCATTTCTTTTATGTTGTGTCAAATTGTACATCTTTTCATATCTTCAAAGGTCATTTATATCACTTTAAAAATTATCTCTTCATGTCTTTTGCCTGTTTTTTAAAATTGAGTTTGATTTTTTTTTGTTCTTACTTTATGAGTTCTGTATGTAGTAAAGATACTATGATATATGCTGAAATCCTTTCTCCCAGTTTACAATTTGTCTTTAATTTTTCTTATGCTGTTTTGCGTGCATGTTAAAAAATTTTATAGTTGAATTCATCAATATTTTTCTTTATTAAATCTGGATTTTGAATCTTAGTCTTTCCCACACTCAACTTGTATAATTTCACTTTTTACATTGAATCTCTCTCCTCTACTAGAGTTTATTCTTCTCGGTGGTGTGAGGTATGGATCCAATATTTTATTTTGCAAATAGTTATCCAATTGTTCCAACACTACTTAATAAAAAGCCCATCTTTGTCCCTAAGATTTAAAATGCTGCCTTTATCATATACAAAATTTCCATATGACTATACCTATTTCTGAACTTTTATTCTATTCCATTGGTCTATCTCTCCATTACTTTCTAATATGTTATTGATGGCATATATTAAAGATTGATTTCTATATGTCAATATTATAGCTACCTTCTTTCTGTACTCCATTTAGCTGTATTAGTTTATGAATTGGGGATTACTATGTAGATAATATTTCTGCAAATAATGACATTTTCCCTCTTTTTTAGCATTTCATAATCATTTTCTTCTATAAAGTTGCCAAACTTTATACCATTCTTTTTTTTTTTAACTCTCATTCATTAGCTAAGACTCTAGTAATATGTTGAATAATACTACTACTGACCAGTATCCTTGTTTATTTTTTTTTATTTTAATGGGGAGAGTTTTAATGATTCACAGCTAAATATGATGCTTGATGTAAGTTTCTGGTAGATACTTTTTGTGAAGTTAAAAAAGATATAATTAATTTTCTATGATTTTTAAAAAACTATGCATGTATGCCAAATATTACTAAGTGATTTTTACCCCCAAAATCTATTGATGTTTTTATGCGATTTTTTTCTTCTGCAATCTGTTAATGTGTAAATTTCATTGTTAGATTTTCTAAAATTTATCTACCCTTTATCATGACACACTATCTTTCTTTCCCCCAACTTTATCAAGATATATTTGACATTTAATATTATGTAAGTTTGTGTTACAATAATGATTTGATATGTGTATATATTGTGAAATGATTACCACGGTAAAGTTAGTTAACACATCTGTCACGTCATTTAGTTACAGTTTTTTGAGATACTGTTCTTTTTAATTAAGGGTTCTATTTATCAATTTTTATTTGGGACTTTCCCATCTGAATTCATAAGTGATATTAGCCTACAGTTCTCTTTCTTTGTGCTATCTTTTTTTCCAGGTACATAAACTGAGGAAAATAAATTGTATAGGGTCCAATTTTTTGAATGCTCTTGAAGAGTTTGTGTAAGATAAAAATTATTTCTTCCTTGAATGTTTTCCCACAGTACCACCTGGGCCTCATGTATTTTTTTAAGGAATATATGTTTGACTACTGTTTAAATTTCTTCTGTAAGTGTTGGTATATGCACATTTACTATGTCTGCTGGGCCAATTAGGGTAATCTTATTTACATTTCCTTTTCATCTAGGCTTTCAAAATAACTTATATAAAGTAATATATAGTATTATTTTGTACTATATCTTATACTATTTATAATTTCATCTGTATTTGTAGTTTTTCTCTTTTGGTTTGTGGTTTATATTATTTGTGTCTTCACTTTTATTTTATTTTCTTGATTATACTTGTTAAAATTCAATTCATTTCATTTAGGATTTTTGCGTCTATGGTCTCAAGTGTGTAAAAGACTTGCTAAAACAGCATCTAAAGATTCTGAAAGAAGCAACTCACAGGGCTCTTTGAGAGGCACAATAGAATGGATAAGCAAAAACAGTTAGGAATGTCCCCCAGAGATAGAGAAGATCATTTGGGATTTGTCAGGGGGCTTGAAAAAGAAAAATAAGGTACAGAGTGAGTCAAGAGTTTGAGAACAAGGTAAATTCTCAAAAGCTGTGGAAGATCATGAGTTATATAACTCAGACGAGACAAAGGGCCACACCAAGGGCAGGTTCTGTTTCTCAGGGAGCAGAGGGGAACAGTGAAGAACATAAACTACATAGAAGGTATTGCCAGGAGAATCAAGGATCAGATGGTGGGAAGGTAGAAAGCCTGGAGATTTGGGAATTAATAGAGAAATTGAGGGGTGGGGAGGGGGAACTTAGAAGGTGCATGCAGAAGGAGGTAGTAGGCAATGAAGATTTTGCCAGTGTTCTCCCAGAACATGAAAAGTGGAAGTTAGTGCTATCATAAGCTTGTATTTTTGCCATAGCTGGAGTGAAGTCAAGGATTTGAGGTGTGGAGGAATAATAAAAACAATGATCTTTTAGTGAAGAATTAATACTGTTCTAAATGTTTTCCATATATGACTAATTTTGTCCTCATAGCAACTCTGTAGTGTAGGTATTATTATTGCCCATATATTATAAATTAGTAAGAGGAGTCATAGTGAGCTTAAGCAATTCACCCAAGGTCATCCAGCTAGTAAAGTGACAGAACTGGGATTTGAGCCTTTTAGACTCTAACTGTAGGTCTGTCTTACCCTACAGTCCAAGTGCTATACATAGGGCTGCTTCTGCTCCTTCTTTGCCTTTTCCTACAAGCCCTCTTATGTGCACAATTTTTCTCCTGTAATTCAACAGAAACGTCTTAGTCATTTTGTTAAATCCAAAGAATATGAAGGGAGCAGTGCACTCTTGACACGGTAACTTATTGTGGTATATGTTTCTGGGATAGTGTCTCTGTGATCTATGGAGGGGATTCCCAATTTGCCATATTCTTTGTTCTGTCCAGACCACATAAAACTCCAATAAATGGGCAGTAAGACTGTGTGCCATTGGGTGGCAAGTGTTGGTGATAAAAAAGAAAAAGGGTTATGTAGGTCTGCCGTGATTATGACTAATTCCTGATTTCTGATTCTTTACTATAGAGTTATAAAGGTTGTTGTGCAGTGAGTTTAATTTAGAAGTCTTGAGTAATGGAGAAATGGGATAAAAATCCTTTTGGAATTAATCTCCTTCGAATATCTTTCAGCAAGTTAGGATTCTTGCACAGGAAATTTCCCATTGCATTTTCATTCATCAAAATAGAGAATTTCCATTTCAAGTAGTCACTACTGCATGCACAGAAAGGAGGTGTGCAGCTAGAGAGTTAGGCCTTCAGTGTTTAACTGTGAGGAAAAACCCAGTATTATATTCAGGACATGGTATCCATGGCAACCTGCCCAGCAGCTTTTTAACTTTTCAACCTATCAAAAGATGATTTCTTTAGTTTTCGTTCAATTTTCTTCCTCTGATTTTTTTGGTCCGTAGTCATAATCATTCCTGGTTCACGTGGTGTTATTTCTCACCACACAATAAAAACGCTGAATGATCATATTAGATCATCACTAGTATGTTTGTCAGAGGTAAATATGAAAATCTTCATAATCCTGAGTCCACTAATTAAAGATCTTTGAGGGTTGTGGTAAGGCAAGGCTGGACTAAACCTCATCTATGCACTAGCTAAAGACAGAAAGCTTGCTAAGCAGATACAATTGGAGGTGCAATTTTTAAATTGTATTCATATACATGTAAACAATTGTTAGGCTCATTGCAGCAGTCTTGATGACTTTTACTGTTCAAGGAGGGGAGGTTGTAATGATTTACTTTCCTGGTTAACCAAGGGTTAAGCAGAAAACCTTTATATTTCAACCCTCGTTACAAATTCCTCTGAAAGATGCTAGTTTACTTTCCTGCTTTAGCAATGCAGTCTACTGAAGATAACTGGCTCTTTCTTCGATGCCAGAGGATCCTGCAGTTCCCAAGGCTCATGACTCTGGAAGTCACTGATCTTTGTTTGGAACCACATATGTAGCTGCAGAGACCGGAGGATGGAGAAGAGAGCGTTCAGTGTGTGCTGGTGCCAAAACATACTCTGAAAGATTTTTTTGTTTTGAAAATAAATCCTTGATATCAGATTTTTTACCTGAGGCCAAAGGTTGTTTATCTGAGGCAGCACAGTACTCTAGTTAATAGCACAGGCCCTGGAGTCAGCCTGTTTGGGTTCAAATCTGGGTTCTAACTCTTAAGTGACTGTATGGTTTTGAGCAAGGTACTTAATCTTCCTAAGTTTCCTCATCAAGAAAATGAGGCTAATCATCGAATCTACTTTATACAGTAATAATGAGGAATGAATATGACAACCCAAGTAAATTGCTTAGAACAGTGCTTGCCTGGTATATAGGAAGTACAAAATAAACATTAGCTATTGTTATTTCTCTGAAAGATGGAGTGCCAAGGTAGAATCTGCTTCATTGAAAAACTCTCATAGCTGGGTTCAAGGTAATTGCAACTGTTCTAAACAATCCATTCTGAACTCTTTGTGGAAAGCCAGTCCTTCACCAGGCAAAATTGTCTTAACATAGTTTGAGTAACTGTTTGCACTTGAAAGTAATAAAAATGCATGTCTTTAAAAATATTGTGTATTTCAGATTTTCCACTACTTCAGCTTAGCCCTGCCTCCAGTGACTTACAATAGTGAGATTATATTGGGCATTGACTTAGCCGTCTGTATGTGTGCCTTCAAATGTTTGCCAACACAGAGAACAATTAGAAGAGAAAAAAAAGTAGTTTTTTTTTTTTTCATTCCCTTTGTCTGTCTAATTTCTGCTTTCCAATGGTTAGAAGATGCTCTCAATTTTACAGGATTTTTTTTTGCTTCTCAGATAGCTGTAGTTGTTTTTGCGTTTGGTTTTTTTTGCCTTTCTATCATGAGATGCGCATGCTTATTTTCTTAGAAATACATTTCCTAAAAGTTTGAAGTATTTAAATATATATATATTTTATATATACCAATATGATCATTTTGCACTTGCACAATTGTTCTGGGAAGTGAATCTACTGGAGAATGTAGAAAAGGTGATTAGAATTTACTTTAGTGTGTGGAATGCAAAGGCTTGATAGAAAATTCTAGCTTTGAAACACTAGTATTTGGGGAGATTTGTGTCTCATTCTGTTCTAATCCACCCTTAGGTGGAGTTTCTATGGAACCAGACTAACTCATTTACCCTCTCTCTTTCACACATCACTGCTAATCCAGTCCCTCACCTCCACCCCTGCCTCTCTGACCACCTATGGCTTTCCCTACGCTTTCTCCCACAATTCTCCTCTCTGCCTAACTAATTTTTTGAGGGCTTGAAAAATGTGTGTTTTTCTGGATGTCTCCCTTTGTCCCTTTGTTTCTGCTCAAAAGCATACACGTGTCCTGGTAGCCACTGAGGTCTCTGTTGACCATTGTGTATGCATGGGTGGCTGACTGTGTGTGTCTCCCATTGAAGAATAGGGGTTTGGGTATTACAGGTGGCCTGTACTCCGTAAGTCATCCTTAAACAAGAGTGTAAGAACATCCTCAATCCCCGTTGCCTTCCTTCTCAGCCCTACTTTAACATTTCTGGCAGGATTCCCACATAAGGAGACCCTGACTCTGAGAGAGGGGTTACAGAGGCTTGGGTTTTCCCACTCTTGTGTTTCTTCCTTTTTGTCCGTCTTGAGAGCAGTGGTCCCTGGTAACTCGCCCTTTAACTCCTCCTTTTCCTACCCATTTCCCTCCTCCCTTTTCTAGGCTATGCCAAAATCTCCCCAGCAACATCTAAAGGGAACGGGGTTGGTGCAGGGAGTGGGGGGGACACAAGCAATCATTGGTTTGGGAAAAATATACAAGTTAATGAAATGTTGGCTCAGATATTGTTCCTGGATCTGTGGATGAATGTGAGTCTTCTATGTACTAAATGGACAGATTAGCAGTATCAAGCAATAGCATATTGGTGAAACCTTTGTTTTAAAAACATCTTTATTGGAGTATAATTGCTTTACAATGGTGTGTTAGTTTCTGCTGTATAAAAAAGTGAATCGGCTATACATATACATATGTCCCCATATCTTCTCCCTCTTGCGTCTCCCTCCCACCCTCCCTATCCCACCCCTCTAGGTGGTCACAAAGCACCGAACTGATCTCCCTGTGCTATGCAGCTGCTTCCCACTAGCTATCTATTTTACATTTGGTAGTGTATATATGTCCATGCCACTCTCTCACTTCGTCCCAGCTTCCCCTCCCCGCCCCCGTGTCCTCAAGTCCATTCTCTACGGATAAGAGACCTTTTGATTAAGAAGCAAAAATGTTACCCAACTTAAAACATGCTTTAAACATTTCAGAGCACCAAGTTTGTTTGATTATACTCTCCCAAGGGTGTGTTAAAATTGAACAGAACATCGATTCCTCCAACAGGCAGGCCTACCTTTCTGTAACCTGCCATGAATTCTGATCACCTTGTGGAATCACACAGAAGACTCTTTCTCCCAACAGAGAGCTTTCCCTTAATCATTTGAATGAGAAGATGGAGATCTGGAGTCTAGTCCCATTTCTGCCATTGACTTCCTGAGTGACCTGAGACACATTGCTTACTATCTCTGCCTCAGCTTCTCCACCTATAAAGGAAAACTCTCTCTGCTTTCTGCTTCCGTATATATTCACATAATAAATGGGGAATATAGGGAAAAGTATGATTTACTTCGGAGGAAATGTTTTAGACATTTGTGAGGAATACCATTTAACAAATCTGAAAGAGTTCTCTCCTCAAATAATTAGCCTCCAGTGGCTTGACATAATGAAGGGGTCTCAAAAACACGAACTAAGAAAAAAATAACCCTTAAAAGACTTTATTTGCCATCCATATATCTCCTTTGCTGAAGTGTCTGTTTAAATCTTTTGCCAATAGGATCAGTCTTACTCTTAAAAAGTAAATTTTATTTTGGAATACAATTGACATACTGCACTTGTTTAAAGTGTAACATTTGGTAAGTTTTGATATATGTATACACCCCTGAAATGATCACCATGATCAAGATAATGAAGATGTCCATCACTCCCAAAAGTTTCCTCATGCCCCTCTATAATTCTTCCCTCATGCCCTTCTCCACAGTTCTTCATCCCCAGGCAACCACTGATCTGATTTACGCCTTGACAGATTAGTTTGCACTTTCTAGAATTTTCTATAAGTGAAATCATACAGTATGTACTCTTTTATTACTGGCTTCTTGCACTTGAAATAATTTTTAAAAGATTCATCCAAGTTGTTATGTGTACCAATAGCTTATTCCTTTTTATTACTGGATAGTGTTCAATTGTGTGTTGATACCACAATTTGTTTATTTGTTCATCTGTTGATGGACATTTGGGTTGTTTCTAGTTTGGGACTATTGCAAATAATGCTGCTATGAACATCCATGTACAAGTTTTTGTGTGGACATATGATTTTATTTCTCTTGTGAAGACACTTAGACTGGCTGAGTCATGCAGCAAGTGTAAGTAAGAAGCTGCCAAACTGCTTTCCAAACTGGTTGTACCATTCCCACCATCAATGTATGAGAATTCCAGTTGTTCCATGTGCTTACCAACACTTGATATAGTCAATGTTTTTAATTTTAGCCAGTCTAGTATGTGCATAATTGTATTTCATTGTGGTTTTGATTTCTATCTCCCTAATGACTAATGATACTGAGTATTTTTCATGGGCTTACTGGCCATCCATATGTACCCTTTGCTGAAGTGTCTGTTTAAATCTTTTGTTCATTTTATTTATTTGGTTGTTTTCTTATTATTGAGTTTTGAGATTCATTTATATATTTTAGATATGGCCTTTATCAGATATATGATTTTCAAATATTGTCTCCAGATCCGTGGCTCATTTTTTCATTCTCCTAAAAGTATCTTTGAAGAGCAGAAGTTCTTAATTTTGATGAATAGCAGTGTTTTCTCTTTTCTTTTGTGGATTATACTTTTGGTCTTGTATTTTTAAAAGTCTTTGTTATGTCTACCCTAGAATTCTTGATTTGAAAGAGTGCCTTAGAGTCTTCAGGTGTGTTACTTATCCTACCAGATGTTCTTAACCTGGAGTCAATGGACAAAGTGGTGTACTATTAAGTATTTAGCAGTTGTCTCAGCAGGGTAAAAAGCCCTGGTTTGTAGCACTTCCTGGTTTTCACGGCTGATTTCAAGTTACCAACCTGATGTCACCGAAAGCAGAGTTGGGAAGAGATGGCATGGTAGCATGCTATTATATAGTATTTTTGCCACACAGATACAATAGATATAAATAAATAACCTCAAGAACATAGACAAAAATAGAATGCAATGAAATAATTAAGAAGTGATGAGTTTTTAGTGTTTATTGACTTTGTTTTTAATATAATTTATTGAATTCTAAATTTATATAATTTACTTATTAACAAAGGCTGCATTTAGCAACCAGTTTGCAAACTGCCTGAAAATTCAACAGTCATCTCTTGTAAGCCACTTCATGTCAACTCCAACACACCACTATGTAGACCCCTTGTGGAGCATAGATGGGGTCCATGGTTTGAATTCAAGGATTTAAAAAAAAGTTTTATTAAGAAAAATTACACCTTACATAAATCACAGAAAGATCTTTTTTGATCCACCTCCTAGAGTAATGAAAATAAAAACAAAAATAAACAAATGGGATCTAATGAAACTTAAAAGCTTTTGTGCAGCAAAGGAAACCATAAACAAAACAAAAAGACAACCCTCAGAATTGGAGAAAATATTTGCAAGCGAAGCAACTGACAAAGGATTAATCTCCAAAATATACAAGCAGCTCATGCAGCTCAATATCAAAAAAACAAACAACCCAAACAAAAAATGGGCAGAAGACCTAAATAGACATTTCTCCAAAGAAGACATATAGATGGCCAAGAGGCACATGAAAAGATGCTCAACATCACTAATCATTAGAGAAATGCAAATGAAAACCACAATGAGGTATCACCTCACACTGGTCAGAATGGCCATCATCAAACAATCTACAAACAATAAATGCTGGAGAGGGTGTGGAGAAAAGGGAACCCTCCTACACTGTTAGTGGGAATGTAAATTGGTATGGCCACTATGGATAACAATATGGAGGTTCCTTTAAAAAACTAAAAATAGAACTACGATATGACCCAGCAGTCCCACTCCTAGGCATACACCTGGAGAAAACCATAATTCGAAAAGACACATGCACCACAATGTTCACTGCAGCACTATTTACAATAGCCAGGACAAGGAAGCAACATAAATGTCCATCAACAGAGGAATGGATAAAGAAGATGTGGTACATATATACAATGGAATATTACTCAGTCATAAAAAAGAACAAAATAATGCCATTTGCAGCAACATGGATGGACCTAGAGACTGTCATACTGAGTGAAGTAAGTCAGAGAAAGACAGATATCATATGATATCGCTTATATGAGGAATCTAAAAAAAGCTACAAATGAACTTATTTACAAAATGGAGTAGAGTCATGGAGGTAGAAAACAAACTTATGGTTACCAGGGGGTAAGCGGGGGAGGGATAAATTGGGAGATTGGGATTGACGTATACACACTACTATATATAAAATAGATAACTAATAAGGACCTATACTGTATAGCACAGGGAACTCTACTCAATACTCTGTAATGGCCTATATGGGAAAAGAATCTAAAAAAAGAGTGGCTATATGTATATGTATAACTGATTCACTTTGCTGTACACCTGAAACTAACACAACACTGTAAATCAACTATACTCCAATAAAAATTAAAAAAAAAAAGAAGTCAATGAATGACACTGCACTCTAACCTCAAACATGCCACTCCTTTGCTGAGACTATGAACCAATCACTCCAATTTTTTGAATTTTAATTTTTTTAAAAAATAAGGAAAATTTTAATTCCCTTATTTGTGAAATGATAGTAATAGTACGCATACCCAAGTAATTCACAATATTCTCACAAGTTTCAAATTCCAATAAATTTACATGAAATTCCTTTGTTTTTTTCAAAAGAAAAGTTGCATCTTTATTTTTATTAAACTCTAAGTGAAACTTATCATTTCCTTCGATCATGCATGTACTTTGAAATTATAGGTAGAACCACTGCTAGATCTTCTATTTAAACCTTAATAAAAAGCACATATATTGTCATATAATTTTTTAAAAAATTTTGATAAGTAAATTTTAATAGGTCTTCTTTGTAATCCTAAGTCTTTTATGCATTTTAAAAGGGCTTTAATAGGCTTTCCATACATTAAGGAGGTCCATAGCACACACACACACAAATGTTAGGAAATCTTGCAAGGGATTCCAGGTGAATGGGTAGCATCCCTGTTCATAAATGGGATGGACAAGATATAGTCTCTTTGCTTAGATCACTATCAGAAATGTCTACCTCCTTCTTGTTACTTAATGCCTCGTAGTCTGAGGCGTTTTGGAACATGTGGATATAAGTTCAAGCCCCAGTTATGTTATTTATTGGTTACATGACTTTGAGAAACTTCATTTGTCTCTTTGGTTCTCATTTTTTCAACTGTAAAATAGGGATAATAATGCTTGCCTCAAAGGTTTTTATGATGAGGATAAAATGAGTGCCTGGCATGCATTAGGTGCTCAATAAATATTTGATTCCTTCTATTTCAGTACTCAATAAAAGAGGAGAATCACTGACCCATTCCTGGTTGTCTACTGCCTAAATTCATCATATTATAATTATTAGGGTTTTTTCTCTGCAGTGGGAGTGTCTCTAATTCTGCAGAGAAAATGATATTCTTTCCTGCCTTCAATACCAATCACTGAAGTCTAGAGGCGTCAGCTGTCCTGTGTTCATCTCAACTCAAAGTTAGGGACCAAGAAGATTTCCGGGGAAAAGATGTTGGATTCTGGTTCTCCAGCTTTGATTATTATGCTGATCCAACCTGCTCCTGATTCTATGCCTTTACTGGTCAAGATTCTGAGTGTCAAGCATTATCTCACTCAAATACACAGTCACTTCTTTAACTCAGCCCCGAGGGCAGGCCACAGCTTCCAGGACATTGATATAGTGGCTCTCCATCTTTTTCAGTCTGTGGACCTCTTCCAGTGGTAAAAGCTCTGTGGACCACCTGCACCTCCAACTCTCCCTTGTCTCAGGCACAAAAACAAAACCCAAACTTAAAACTAATTAGAAGGGGCTTCCCTGGTGGCGCAGTGGTTGAGAATCTGCCTGCCAATGCAGGGGACATGGGTTCGAGCCCTGGTCTGGGAAGATCCCACATGCCGTGGAGCGACTAGGCCCGTGAGCCACAATTGCTGAGCCTGCGTGTCTGGAGCCTGTGCTCCCCAACAAGAGAGGCCGTGATAGTGAGAGGCCCGCGCACCGCGATGAAGAGTGGACCCCACTTGCCACAACTAGAGGAAGCCCTCGCACAGAAACGAAGACCCAACACAACCATAAATTAATTAATTTAAAAAAAAAAAAAACTAATGAGAAGGCTGGCACTACTTTAAATGAGACACCAATGAGATGATGTCTGGTTTAAATGTCATAAGCAAATTATTTACTCATGGCAGAAACCAAACTATAGGCCTTGCCATAGTGCACATGTTAACACATACAAGACATCCGTCTATGGACCTGCTCAGGATAACCTTTGGAGACAGCAATAGTCTCATTTGGAGTCTCCATTTTGGAAAGTATTGCTTTCCAAGAGTACTGCATGCTCATTTGATCATTTAGTAAATTCACTTATAAATTTTCTTTTCATAAATTTTATTTTCTTCTTTTTTGGTAGAGAGACAGCAGGGAATAGTGGAAAGAACGCTGAATTTTCAATCAGACAGAACTGAATTTGAACTCCTTCTGTGTTCATTACTTGTCGTTAGCTTCAGCAAGTTCTCTCAACCTCTCTGAGCTTCCGTTGTGTCCTCTGTATAATGGCTATATTTATTCCATAAGATAGCAGTGAAGGCTAACTAAAATAATGTACTTTAGGTAGCTAGGCCATAACATATTCATGGCCCTCTATTCATTTCTTTCCTTCCTCTTCCTAGGCCACAAAACTAAAGTAAAATAAACCAAGAAGAAGCCAATACTTTACCAGTATCACGTTTATAAATTTTAGAGGAAGAATTTGTCCAACACCGGGATCTCCAGGCTCTTTTATCTCATCAGTCCTTTCCGTCTTGAGCCTGGACCACATAGGACTTCACTGAATCCTCTCTCTTGATGCACAATTTCCATGTCCTCCACTTCTTGTTTTTCTGACCTAACTACTTGGCTAAAAACTCCAGTCTTGGATCATTCTAACTGCCTGCTTCTCAACTGCTACAACCAATAATACCATCTACTGAGGACACCACACGGTTGTGCTCATTGGTGTTGCAGCAAATTTGTGTTCTCCAGTCTCAGCTTTATGGCCCTGATCAGTGCCTTAGTCCAAGCCCCAGAGTGAAAATTACAAAACTTCCTACCCTGCCATATTTCCACTCCCTTTAGAAGCTTATTTGAACTCTTATTTCTTAGAGAAAATTGAGACTATTACAGATGGACTCTTTCTATTTCCCACACTTAAGATTATCTTTATCTGTACCCACTCTCATTTTCCTCCCTCTGGTGTCAGAACTTTTCCTTCTCCGGTCCAAGTTTAACATCTTCATCTGGCTCTGGTGCCTATCTCTTAATATTTCTTCAAGAACTTCATTAGCTATTCTCTCTCTCCTTTGTATCTTTAATACATCTTCCCCCTTTCCACTGACATATAAACAAGTCCAGGTTGCTCTGATGCTGAAAATTCAGTAACCCTCTCTGGACTCTGCATTCCTCTCAAGCTACTACCCTCTCTCTTCTCTTTTCTTCTTTCACAAGCTTCTTGAAAAGTGATCTGCTCCACTGTCTCCAGTTCCTTCCTAATTTCCCATCCTTTCACCAGACCATTATAAACTGCTATCTACCCCTAAATCTCCATTGAGACTGCTCTTGCAAAGGACACTAATGATCTCCTAACAGTCAGAGCCAATAGACTCTTTTGATTCTCATATTACTTAATCACTCTGGGTGAATTTGGCACTGTTTAAGATTCCCTTCTTGAAACTCTGTCCTACTTTGACTCCTTAGGCACTACTTTTAATCCCTCCTCTTTGAGTGTTCTCCCTCAGGCTCCTTTGCTGACTTCTCTTCCTCTGTCTGTTCTTTTAATGGTAGTTTTCCCTAAAGAATCATCCGTGGCCTCTTATCTTCTTAATCTATAACATATACCTGAGCAAGTTATTTTCATGCTTTTGACTACCACCCATAGAATTATTAAATCTCTATCACCAGTCAGCTCTCTCTACTGTGTTTCAACTCCCTATTGGTCTTCTCCATCCAGCTGAATGTTCTACAGATACCTCAGATGTAATTCAAAGGTTAAGAAATGAACTCATCTTAAACCTATTCTACTCTAATATCTCTTAGAGAATGACAACACTAACCAACCAGTTATTCAAGTCATAAAACTAGATTTTCTCTTATATGTTTCTTTCTTCCCTACTTTCTACCCACAGTGTGCCAGTCATAGACTTGTTTGCCCTTGGATCCATTCCTTACTTACCTTTCTTTGCTCTGCTCTTTTTTGCAGAGGGGTTGATCACTGCAAGCTGTGTTTCCCATGTTTCCATGTTAGGATGCTCTGACTGGAGTCAACCAATAGGAAACACCAATAGGAAATTGGAGGATGGGATAAAAGGAGAATCCAGTGGTTTTTGGCAGCAGCTGTGTCTCCTCCATGTCTTCAGCTAACACTAGACAAGCTTGCAATGATTCCAGCTTCCATGGTGTGACCTCTGCTCTTGGTCTCTGGTAACAACATCTCTTCTTGTTGTCCTTTCAGCCTTGGGAGTGTCAGGGGATTCCTGCTGTTGCTAATCTCTGTGTAGCTTCAACATCCCCTGTGTGTCATCTCAGTTCTTCCATCATCAATGTTACCAATTGTATTTAATTTCTTTTGTGTTAAATGCTTACAGTAGTTTTTATTTTCTTGTTTGAACCATGGATTAGTGCACCCATTCACCAAGCATTATAAATGCTGTCTACTTAATAGCCTTCACATCTATCTGTTCTCCCCAGTCTTACTGCTACTGCTTTAGTTCAGATTTTACTGCAATACTCTCCTAACTAGCCCCCCTTTTTATTTATCCTCCATGTTATAGGCAGATTGATCTTGCTAAACAATAAATCTTATAATTTTACCACCCCATCTAAAACCCTCCAATATCTCCCTTGTAGAACTCTTTCCCAAATATCAGTCATTTGTACATTACCCTCATAATATTTTGCCATATCTGTGTACCATCTGTACTATTATTTAGGTAATATTTTTCTTTAAATTTATTCATTTAAAAAATTTTTAGCTCTGCCCTGAGCAATTACATCTGTGAAATCAAGAGTTTGAAGGTCTAATATTTTTCTAATACACATTAAAATAAATACTATTAAAAATAACAACATAACCCATATACTACCTTAAACATCCCTCATATGTATAAGCATACTTTGGGACACACTGGCCTATAGGATCAAGCAAAAAGGTTTTATTGAAATTTATAAGGTCTTCTATGATCTGGCTCTTGAGCCTTACTTTCCCATCTTCTCCATGGGTCCCCACTCACACTCTCTGTTCTGGCCACCCTCTCCTGCCTGTAGTTCAAACTGATCACTTACTCCTTCATAATCCCCTCTATGCCATATAGAGACATATTTTTTTGCACATACCTATTTACATGTCTTTTTATCCCCACTAAACTGGTTTAAGAGACTCATTGCTGACTGTTGTCCATAGTCTATATGCCTATGTCATTCTGGAATACTAGATGATAGTGAGCCATTTTTTCCAAATATATGAGGTCTTCTTAAACAAGAATAACATCAATTTTTTTTTTTTTTGCTGAAAAAGATGCTGTTTTTTTGTTATCAAGACAACAATGAATCATCACAGTAAAGTAGTATTTTACTCTTTCTAGTTTCATCTAACATATGGACTCACCTTGGTAAAATTTGTTAGACTACTAAGCATAGAAGTTGGACAGGAGAAGAGAAATTATAGTTGGCACCCACATTAATTCCAATACTTCTTTTTGTTTTCAAAGTATAATAAAAGGACCCAAAGGATAAAAAGCTATGTTGCTTTTTTCTTATGCAGCAGTATGGCTTGAACTGACTTTCGACTTTTTGATTTTCTGCTGAGGGCAAGGCTTGAAGTAAAGAAGAAAAAGGGTCAAATTGCAAGTTTTTACAAGCAGCATCACAAACTCATAGAGCTAGATGGTACCTCAGAGATAATCTAGTCTAACCTCCTCGCTTTACAGATAGGAAGTGAATAAGGTCAAGAGAAAGGGAAATTCCAGTCTAAGTGAGGATTCTTCGGCAGAGCTGGGAAAAATACTACCATTTGGAGCTATCTTATTTATAAGCATACAATTCACATATACAATTGCTTTGACTATTTGTGCCAGGAAAGAGAGACCAATGCGTAGTCCTGGCATCACTCACAATCCCCACAGAAGACAGCAGAGTGACCTGTGCCCACATTGATGATGCATTTCTTTTTTTAATCAAATATGATCTTCAGTCATTATCAGTTTTTCTTCAAACTAACCCTAGAGTAGTCTGGAGGTATCCCTGTTTCACAGATTGGAAATTAGAGCCCGGGAGCAAAAAATTGCTCTGGAAGACAAAAGCAGTCCTAGCACTGAAACTGCCTACATAGGTAGTTTTGGACTCCAGAACTATATAGCTAGAGGCTATATTTCACACATCTGATATGATTCTGGAGTTTTAAAAATTTTGACCTCTCCTTTGCTCTTTTGATTCCTGATTTGTGGTCCAGTCTTAGTGATGAAACTCCAGAAATATCAGGAAGAAACTAAGGCTATCTAATGAGCCAACACAGACTACTCTTTTAGATCCAGTGACTGATTATTATATTAGTAGATAATACCTCTTCCCCTTGTTTCCCACTCTCCATTTTCCTGCTCATTAGACAGGGATAAGAAAGGAAGTGAAACAAATCTCTACATTTACTTAATTGTCAAGAGCTCTGATAAAACTCGTGATTAGGAAAGAGGTTGAAATTAATGGATAAAAATGAACTGTAGGACTTACCTGTGGAATTACACTTAATCCATACTTTGCCTGCTCCCCATAACCCCAGTTAATTAAGAATTGACTGCACTGCATAATGTTCTTTTCTGACAGAGGTGTCTGTCATGAGAGGGTATTGTGTTACCTCTATATTTGTCAGCCGAGAAAACATTTCTTTAGGAAAACATTCAGTATAATAGAAGATAAGTACTAATGCAGCAGTAGGAGGACCGATCTTAATTTTAAATTATCTCCAGTGACTGAGTTTTGGAAAATAAAATAAATGGCAGTATTTACTTAGAATGACATCCATATGGGCAATTTTTCTGCCAGATATAAAATGAAAGTAGGCTTGGGGAATTTTACATACAGAAAACTGGTTTATTTGGGCTGTCTACAAGTTATCTTTTTGGAGAAGTGGCTGAAAAATGTCCAGGATCCTTTCAGAACTGTACTAAGTAGATACCAGAATGGGAGTTCTCAAGATATGCCTCTGACCTGCCTCTACAAACAGAAGCTAGAAACTAGTGTTGATTTCCATTAGCAGACTCCTTCAGCTTGCAAACCCATTTCCTCACCTCAATGGCAACTCCCTTTTGAAGGACTGGGCGTTTTTAATAAACATCTCATTTGGAGTTTGTTTGCCAAGGCATGGCTAGACTTTCAAGTTTATTTTCTTAAGCCACTGCATTATTTCTCACTTCTCATGCCTAAAAACTAAGTTCGTAAGAAGATAAGTATTTCGAAGGACAGTCAAAGACAGTTGTGACTCCGACTCAAAGGGAAAGGTTAGCGAACTGAAGTTTTTTAACCATGTTAAAGAAATTTTGAATGAAGGCAGGTGGTAATGATGTACTGGAAAACATGGTAATAAAAGAGACAACAGAGCAGCGACGTCTAAAAACAAAGTCATGTGTTGTAGAAGAGGAATAATTAAATCTTAAAATTAAGGAGGTATTTTGATGATTCAACTAAAATAGCAGAAGATCTTTTCTTAGCAAAGAAATGACGATAGTTGTCAGTAATCACTTAAAATAGTTAAGTGCAATCAGCAATGCCTTGGGGTGCCACTGGGTGCCAGTGCTAGGCCTAAGGCTTGGGTAGGAGAAAAGGAGAAATAGAAACAAAAAAAAGAAAAAGAAAACTAGTAAGACAGTTGAAAATAAAGGAAGATGAAAAAGAAAGAAAGAGAAATACATAAGGAAGGAATAGCCAGCAACAATTCCTCTGATATAATCTTATAGTAGCAGGACCATATATTATGAGTTAAATTTTTAAATATAGGCAGTAAAGTAAAAACGTTGTTGATAAAACTATTGTTTATAAAAAAAACTTAAGACTTCATATATTCTGGAAGTAAAACCCTTACCCATGAAATGCTTATATGCTTTCTCATTGTTTTCATTCCTTTAAGTAACTGCGGTTGTATACTAAAATTAGTTTCAGAATAGTTTGGTAGCTATAAACATTTTTTAACAGTTTGTCCATTCTCTAGCTCAGTGGTACTCAATACTAACATTTTTATGGTTGTCAGGATGGCATTCTGTTTTTCTGTTTTAAAAAATCTGGGTGTTGGTACATTGTATAAACCCATTCTTTAATAAGACTATTAAATACTTTAACAGATTGCCTATATTACAAGAAAAAAAACAAATCCTTTACATAAAATAGGTCATAGGAGTTATCTTAAAGAGTCCAAAGTTAATCGGCCTGCTCCCTAAGATTCATATGCTAAGATACATTCATTTTCCCAAGGCCTGAGAAAAGCAATGGTATCCTTCTAAACATTGATGTTGGCACAGCATATGCCACTATCATTGCTACCCCTGCTTATCAAAGTTCCCTGTATCTATGACATGGAGTGAAGCCACGGCTTGAATTTGTGGAGTTTTGGAGAACTTACTGCTCTTCAGCATCATGCATTGTTGAGTGAATGAAACAAATGGAATGAATCGTCTAGTGAGGGCATTGTTACATTAGTTGCAGAGCTGTGCTGTCTCTCTTAAGACAATTTCGAAGAACTCTTAGATAACATATCATAGAGTATATAGAGTATGCTCTCTCTATGTATAGAGTTTATTGTCAAACCCTTCAAAGTTACTCCTTTCTAAAACTTTAGAAAATTTTAGCAAAGTAATATGGTTAAATGCTTGGCTAAAAAAATCAAACAGCACAGAAGGGCTTATATGGAAAAAAAGGCAGTTCTCTCCTGCCCACCTTCAATGTGGCTCCCCAATGAGAATCACTTTTAATTCTTTCAAACATTTAAATTTTTTTCTGGTATTATCTCCATATCTCTTAAGTAATATGTTTATTATTTCTTAATCGATTTTAGGCATTGTCTATTGACATCCTGCTCTGCTAGATAAGCATGTGGTGACTTTATGTAAGTCCCCGCCCAACTGTCTTTCTTCCTATGTAATTTAGAGCCCTATTCTCATTTCTACCGCTAGTTACCTCTGAAATGTTAACTATATTTAACATTTAAATGGACTAATGTTCCATCTCTGGTTCCATGTTTCTTGATTCCCCACTTTGTAAGATGAAGACATTAACACTCCCACTCTTTTTTCACTGTTCCTCATCATCCCCTACCTTTTAACCATTTTCAGTTATACCTTTATTTTTACATTGTTAAGATTGATAACATTTACATTCTGTTATGTAACCATATTTAAGTGTACTGTAATTAGTCAGATTGATTTATTGATACTAAAAGTTGAATACCAGCAGGCAGTCTTTATAAGATTATAGCTATAGTTCTCACTGTATAGCCAAATTGTGTGCTGGAATAGTAATTGCTTCTCTACAGGAATGATGTTATGTTCCTGTGCCATTCAGTGGAGAATATTTTGAAGATCAAGTTCAAATAGGTTCTCCTATTTTTATACTCTACCAATTGCCTTGATCGTATCCTCAAGTTGTTTTAAACATTCAATCATGCTATCAATGCCCCTCACTTTTTTTTGCTGGGTACTATTGGTATACCAAGGGCAGGGCGGTAGGAGCAGTCACCATGACTCAACAATCACTGCAACAATTGTTTAGAACTTAGACTAACAAAAGATATTTTTAGGGAGGAATATTTATCACTGATATTTTTTACAATTTCTGGTACATGGTGGTAACAAAAAGCTGACCAACTTTATTCAGTTTCATTATAGTTTTAAATTCTCTATTAAAATGCATTTTCTTATTGCCTACACCCAGAGAAAATGACTCTTACTGCCCTGGCCCTTGGTACACAAATGCTAGTGACAGCTCTCCCAGAATTCTTTTCTATCTTGTCTTCAAATATGAGCTGCTGCACAGTGACTGTCCTAGGACTTCTCTTTCTTACTATTCTGATTTAGATCTACTTTTTCTTAAATCCCATGACTTCCTTTTTCTTTGCTCTTTCATTTTGCTGTAACAATCTTTAAGTAATGTCTAAGAGAAGATGCCTAGGAGGTCAACTTTCTCAGTCTTTCCATATCTGAAAATGTCTTTATTCTATCATCTTACTTAGTTGATATATTTGTTTGCTTTAAAAGTCTAGGCTCAAAATAATTATCCCTCAGAACTTTGTAGGTATTGTTCTATCATCTTCTAGCATCTAGTATTGATAAACTCTATGTCAATCTGATGCTTGTTAATTTGAGGGTAAACTTTTTTTTTTCCACTAGAAATTTTTAGGATCTTCTTTTTATCCTTAGTGTTCTGGAATTTCATGATGCTGGTTGTTGTTTTGGAGTTATCTTCAGTTCCATATATTCTATTTCCTCAAAGAATATTTTTTATTAATTTGGTTTTTTTCTTTCGGGTTAGAGATTTTCCTCAGTTGTCCTGTGGCTGGTGATTGATTATCCATCATAGTTATGAGTAGGAAAATAGGAAAGCTGACTAGGAGCTCAGTATACGAGAGCAGGGCTTATGGTCTGGCAGGATTTGCTTTGGGTGAGCAGGCAGTGAATTAGCTGGTATGCCAGGGAACTCTAAATGCCAGGATGAGGAAGATTTTTATTCTGAGACACCAACTCCCACACTAGCTCATTAGGTTCTTTCCAGGCAGTCTTTGCCTAGGGGAAAATACTTTGTTTCATGGCATTCTATGTGGGGGAATGGAAACGTGTAGGGTAGGAGGTCAACATTTCCCTATACAGAACTGCTCCATTCCCCCATTTTCAGCTCACTTCTCACTCCTACCCTAAAGTTTTCATGAAAAGATTGCCCAACTCCATCTACTCTAGCTCCCCTCCTAATGTTTTCTAGGCTGTGGCTTTCTTTTTTCTACTTTACCAGTTACCATCCTTTCATCTGCTTTTTCAGCTTCCAGAAATTTGTTTGAAGTCTTTTATCTACTGCAACACATTCCATTTCCCTTTGCATTCTCTCCTCCCCCAACAAGTAGTTTTTGAGCACTTAGAGGACTCCACACCAGGTACTATTCTATGCACTAAAGACAAGATGAAAAGAAAAAGTGAAAGAGACAGGTATTGAGGACACAATAGAGAAAAGACAAGCAGTCTAGTAAGAATAAACAAGGCAACAAATAAACAAGGTAATCTCAGAGAATATTAAGTTCTATGAAGCAAATAAACAGAGTAATATGATATAGAGATCTGGTGAGAGGCAGAGAAGCTGCTCAGAGAAGGTATCTCATTTGACCCTAAAATCATGGAATCCTAAATTGGGGAAGATAGTTCTAATTTGAGCAAATAGAATGATGAGAAGCATTAGGTCTGGGGAAGGCCACTTCAGAAAAATGAAACAGCCTTAAGGCAGGAAAGCAACTAGCAAATCCAAGGGACCAAAACAAATGACCAGATAAAGGGACCAAACAGGGGCATATCAATGAAGAAATAGGAGGACAGTAGGAGACGAGATTGGAGAGGGAAGCAGAGGGTCTTGAAACCATGGTAAGAAGTGTGTATTTTATTGTAAATGTAAAGGAAGACCACTGGGGGATTTTTCCCAGGAAAGGACACAATTGGCTTTTTGTTTTATATTTTCTTTTTGTCCTTCATGATTATTTTAGTGGAATTTTAATGTCAGAGGTAGGAGAGTGTAGTTGTCAAGAACATGGAATTTGGATCCAGATTACTGGCTCTGCTACTGACCATCCTTTATACCTTGGGCAAGATAGTTTGTCTCTCTATGTCTCAATTTTCTCATCTGTAAAATGGAAATAATAATGACACCTACCTGATGGAGAATTACTATAATTAAGGTATGTAAAGTACTTAGAACAGTGCCTGATACATAGTAAGCACTGTATAAGTGTTAGCTATTACTAATATTATTGTTATTATTATTGTATGGGGAGAATATAAATATGTGTAGTCAATCTACTTTCTTGAACAAGAAGCCAAAAGGTGTTGATTTGCTTAAATGGAATAGAGTTTTACAAAGAGCTAAAGAAAGACTCCAATTGTCTATTAGATGCCATTACATGTCACAGAAATTAAATAAAAAGATTTTTAAAATCATTTTCTTTTTTTCTATATCTTTATTTCATATATTCTTCAAAGTATAAATGGAGATGACTTTCTTTATTTGTTGGAAATCTTCCTTTTCTGTAGTTAAAGAAAGGTATAATGTTTGTTTAGCAATGTATAATATGCACTGTTTTTCAAAATAATACATATGCTTTTTAAAAATAAAATACTATAGTCTTACAATGAAAAACAACCATTCTCTGCCCAATTTATCCCTATTCCCCCTTCCTCAGTTTCAATGGCTTTTGACTTTTTAGCTGTTTACCACATAGCTTTAAATAATAGACTATTATTTTTAATATTTTGGTTTTAGATAGTACCTATTTACTTCCAGATATGGCACATGAGGATTTAATTATCAATCTCTAGTGCTACTTCAGGTCCACAATCCTCCTACTATAGTTATAGCATTCTTTTTAGTTAAATTGATAAACAGTGCTTGCATTATTTTTGATACTCAAATGTTTTTCACTTCAGAGTCAAGTTAGGCAATGGGGTGGGCCTTGCAGGACATTTGGTCCTGTCCAAAAAGTCCATAAGACATTGGTCCACACCAAAAGGTCCTTGATATTAGTTAGATCTTTTTCAAAACCATTTGGCATGGATGAAATATGCTCATGGATGTTTCATATAGGACCTTTAAATGTGAACCAAGTGTCTTATAGACATCTTGGACAGGACCAAATACCTGCCAACCCATTTTCTATTTCTGGGATTCAGAAATTTTGCAATTACAAGACTTAGTGTGTGTGTGTGTATGTGTGTGTTTCTTTTTTATTTGCTACGCTGGGAACTTGATGGGCCCTTTCAATTTGGTGATTAGTGTCTTGCAGTTCTAGGATGTTTTCTTGCAAGGTTTCTTAAATAATTTTCTCTCCTCTATTTCTCTGTTCTTTCTGGAACTCCTGTTATCTATTGTCAGGTTATCTGGATTTATCCTCTGATTTATTTATTATTTTAAAAAAAATTAATATTCATTAAAATTGACTTTTTTCTGATTTATTTTAGTGTTTCAATCTTTTGAAATCTATTGATAATTGTTTTAAGATCTAGCATATGATCTATTTTAGTCAGTACCATTTCACTTGTAAAAGTATGTATTTTACAGTCACTGAGTATAATATTCTCTCAATGCCAATTTGATCAAGTTATCCATATCTTCCATAATCTTAATAATATTGTTTCTTCTTGTTCTGTCACTTACTGTGAGAAGAGTTTTTAAAATCTTCATCTATGATTGTGGATTTGTTGAATTTTTCTTTCAGTTATGTAAATTTTTGTTGGTTCATTTTGAACCTATGTTATTGGGTGCACAAACCTTTAGTATTTTCACATCTTTCTGATGAATTAAACCTTTTGTCATTATGACACAACTCTATTTCTAGTAATACTCCTTTCCTTGAAGACTACTTTATCTGACATTAATATAGCCACACAGTTTTCTTACAATTAGTGTTTGTATTGTATATCTTTTTTTATCTTTATATTTTCAATATGTTAATGTCCTTGTATTTAAAGTGTGTCTCTTTTAAATAGCATATATCTGGGTCTTTAAAAAACCAATCTGACAAATTCTGTCTTTTAATTGAACATTTTAAGCTATTTATATTAAATATAGTTACTGATATGGTTGGCTTTAAGTCTATCATATTGCTATTTGCTTTATAATTGAACCATTTGTACTTATTACTTTATCCCTTCTTTCCAGTCTTCTTTTTAATTAATCATGGATGTTAGTAATTTGATTTATGTCCTCTGTTGGCTTTTTATTTATACACATTTGAACCAGTTTTTTCTAGGTTGTCCTAGAGATTGCAATATAAAACTCTAATTTACCACAGTCCATTCTGAATTTCTATTCTATCACTTAACAAACAATGTAAAAAAACTTTTAACACTATAATTCCATTTTTAACCCATCTAGCCCTTGGTGCTATTATTCTCACATATGTTTCTTCTACATATATTATAAAGCCCACCACATATTATTTTTGCTTTAAACAGTTGATAATCTTCTAGAAGCATTAAAAATAATATTTTATATTAACTGATATATTAACCATTTCTGGCACTATTCATTCCTTCCTGTAGATTTAGGCTTCCACCTTTTTCCTTTTCCTTTCACCCTGAAAATTTTCCTTTTGTATTTCTTGTAGTAAAATTTGTTGGTAACAAATCTCTCAGCTGTTGTTTGTCTGAAAGTGTTTTTATTCCTCCTTCATTTTTTATTTGGTTATGTGGTCTGCAGCATTTTTAAATGCCCCTCTCCCACGATTCCTGGCCCCTGGTTATTCAATCAAACACTAATTTAAGTGCTGCTATGAAAGGATTTTGCAAATGTAATTAAAGTCTCAAATCGGTTGGTTTTAATATATCTGGGTGGGTCTGACCTAATAACATCAGCTCTTTTAAAACAGATTTTTCTCTGGCTGGTAGCAGAAGAGGAAATCAGAGATATTTGAACTGTGAGAGGAATTCAATGTGAGGGAGATTCTCTGTTGCTGAGATGTAAGGGGCCATGGGGTAAGGAACTGAAAGTGGCCTCTAGATGCTAAGAACAGTCTCTGGCAGATAATCAGAAAAAAAAGGGGGGGTGTTTCAACTCTACAACATCAATGAACTGGATTCAGCTAAAAATAAGTTTGGAAGCATATTTTCCCCCAGAACCTTGAGCTGAGAACTCAACCCGGCAGACACCTTGGTTTCAGCCTTGTGATATCTTTAGTTGAGAACCCATTCATGCTATACTGGACTTCTGACCTACAGAAACTGTGAAGTAATAAATGGGTATTTATTGGCGTAAAGTTGTTTATATTATTCTTTTATTATCATTATAAAACCTGTGTAATCCATAGGGATATCTCCTCTTTCATTCCTAACATTGATAATTTACGTTTTCATTTTTTTTCTTGATATATCTTGCTTTGTGTGTCTTCATGCTGTTAATCTTTTCAAAAAAAACACAACTTTTGGCTTTGTTGATAATCTCTACTATTTGTTTCTATTTTACTGATTTCACATTTATTTTTATTATTTTTCTTGTACTTACTTGGGTTTAATTGGCTCTTATTTATCTGACTTCTTGAGATGGAAACACGAATTATTGATTCTATATCTTCTTTTCTAATACAGGCATTCAAAGTTATAAAATTTCCTCTAAGGGGTGCTTCAGCTGTATCAGGCAACATTTGATATATTGTTTTATTATGATTCATTTAAAAATATTTTCTAATCTCCCTTGTGATTTCATTTTGACCCATGAGATTTTTAGTAGTATGTTACATAGTTTCAAAATATTTGGGGACTCTGTATATATCTTATTGTTATTGATTTCTATTTTAATACCTGGGTAATTGGAGAATATACTCTGAATGATGTCAATCCTTAGATATGTACTGGGACTTGTTTTATGGCCCAACATGTGATCTATATTGGTGAGTGTTGTTTACGAAATGTGTATTTTACTATTAATGGGTCTGATGTTACATAAATGTCAATTAGGTCAAATGGTTGATGATGTTGTTTAAGATTTTTCTCTACATGTTCTATCAATTACTGAGAAAATGTTGTTAAAGCCTTCCTGCTTGTAGAATTGTCTATCCTTTATTTTCTAATAATTTTTTCTTCATATATTTAGGGACTTTTCATCAGATGCAAAACATTTAGGATTGTTATCTCTTCTTGATTAACTAAACCTTTTATCATTATGAAATGTCTCACTTTATTTCTAGTATATCTCCTCATCATGAGCTACCTTGTCTGATAGTAATATAGCCATAACATCTTTTTTATGCTTAGGGTTTGCATGGCATATCTTTTTCCATCCTTTCAATTTCAGCTTCCTTGTGTCTCCATGTTTAATATACGTATCAACTAAGAAACATATGGTGGGGTCTTACTTTATCATCAAATTTGACAGTCTTGTATTTTAATTGGGGTGTTTAGTCTATTTACAAAATAAAATTGATATTTTACATTGAAGTCTACCATCTTGGTGTTTGATTTTTATTTATGTCATCTGCTTTTTGTTTTTCAGTTCCCACTTTCCTAACCTTTTTGGGGTTAATCAAATCTGTTAAGTATTGACCTTGCCTGCACTTGCCCAGAGCCAGTGGTTCTCCATACACCTGGCATCCAGTGAGACAATGGAGCAGACATGGGCAGAACAGGGTGGCCAGGCTCAGACTGGGGCTGCTGCTTTTGGTGCTACTCCTACCCATGCAGATTTATTCAAGTCAAACAACTGTTGTAACCCTTTCAAGTAACTCCTCCCAGAACACCTTGGCTACCTCAAATTCAGTTAACCCCACCACCAAGGCAAGTGGCAGTGCTCTGCCGTCAACAGCCAGTCTCTTTGTGATCTTGTTCTGCCTTTTACATCTCTACTGTTAAGAGACTCAGGCCAAGAAATATCTATACTTCCTCATCTTCTAAACCCAATCCAAATGGCATCTAGACATCTAGTGTGACAAGGGAAAGACAGGTCTTCATTGAATCTGCTAATTCTACACTTTATTTTACTGATACATAAAATGTTGAGAATCTCAAATTTGATTGGTTTGAAGGGGATTTGAAGGGTTTGACTAGCTCATGAATTCCAATACTAAATCTGCTCTTGTTGCATCTATGAAATGAAGAGAGACTGCATCCAAAATTAGTTGAGATGATATCCTTAAATGTGGCTTAAGTAGCATGGACACATAAATCTCTACCTTGAAAGTGAGAATAGATTTTATTTTATCTAGAGATAAAGGATTGGATGTGGAATAGAGATTAAGTTTTCATTTGGTATATTAACCCTATAAGGTCATAAAACAGGTAATACAAAATGCTTCCATGATTGTACTTATGTATACATTAGCAGAACTTCCAGGTGTTACTGTAAATCCTCAATGCATGTTTCAGGAGTACTAATTTAATGCTGACATACTCTAGATAAAGTTTTATATTGTTAAGCTAGTGTTACTGTAAATCCTCAATGCATTGCTTCAGCAGTACTAATTTAATGCTGATATATTCTAGACAAAGTTTTATATTGTTAAGCTATCACTGTTCTCTTGGGAACTGAATTTTTCTTCTGAGGCTTTGAATTTGACATTGCATTTTACTTTTTATATAGTAATTGACATATACCTGGGCAATTATGGATTGGAATCTACCCCAAATCCAAGCAAAGTGAGTCAATTTTGCTTATATACTTATCAGCTGTTCTTATTTAACAAGAGCGCTAGATTCATTTAGCTAAACTGATAACAAAGAGTAGAAGTACATTGATCTCAATTAATTTCAAACTGCTTTTTACCTCTGCATATGTTGAATACTTTTTATGATTTTAAAAATGATGTGTTTTAAAGGTAAAATTGACAAATCATGAAATTAGAAAGGAAAATATGTGGAAGAGCCAAAATGTAAATCAATCATCTGGAATGTGAAGACTGGAAGCTTATTTACATTAAATTCAGAAAAACTTTTATACTCTTTCTGTAAATACTTTAAAAAAAATCTCTGTGAATCAGAATAGCAACATTTTGAACACTTTCTGTTATCAGTCAAGATTGTTAGATAGTTAGAATCTGGTCCTAAGTGTAAAGTAGGCTTCATTTTGGAAAGTAAATCTTTTCACAACTGCCTTGATGCACAGAAATCTTCTTAAAAATAGACACTCCCTAAAGTCTTTTGTCCACATGATCACACGCTGACGCTTAGATGTTCCAGTATCTAATATGGCCACAGTAGTCTTGATAGTCAAAGTCATTTTTTCCATTTTTAGAAACCTACACAAAAACAACCATATCCGACAGATCTGAAACTACTGTGCATATGAATGAACATTCCCTTTTGTTTAATGCCCCAATGCCATACATCTATTTCGGATTGTATATTGTGTTTGCATATTTATGTTTTGATTCATAGTAACTTCTCATGTTATGGAATTGATTTGCATTAACACAAACTATAAATAAAGAAATGGCTGAAAGAGCAAACAAAATTATTTAGTATTTTATTTGTTTAGTTACTTACTTATTTAGTCAAGTATTTTAGTGTATTTCCCCACTGATATTTTAGTTATTCCTCTATCATTTTTATGATATTTTACTTTTATGCTATTTCATCTTTAATGATTATTCTAGAGATTATAATATATCTATACATCTATTAAACATTCAAAATATACTATATTACTTCATGAACTATTTAATAATTTTATAACAGTATATTTCCAATGACTACTCTCCTACCCTTTGGGTTCTTGTCATATATTTCATTTTCACATATGCTGTATTCTACACATTCCTTTATTGTTAGGTTTACATTAAATAGCCAACAATCTTTAAAAAGATTTAATATGATAAAAAATAAATAATAAATAAATAGTGAATAAATATAATAATGATAATAAGATTAATGTTTAAAAGGCAATTTATATTTATTCACAAATTTACTCTTTCTGCTGGTTTTTAATTTGTTCCTGCAGAACTGTTTCTATCTGATTACATTTCCCTTCAGCCCACTTAATTTCTTTCAGTATTTCTTATAGTACAGGTCTGTGGGAGATGAAATCTTTCAGCTTTGTCTGCCAAAAATATCTTTATTTCACTTCCATTTTTAAAGGATACTTTAATATTCTGATTTTATTATTTTTGATAAGAAAGGAGATATCGTTCTTATTATTGTTTTCTTGTAAAAAATGCTGCTTCTTTCTCTGGCTGCTTTCAAGATTTTCTATTTACTTTGGTCTTCGGACTTTGAGTATGATTTCCCTAAGTGTGTTCTGTGTATTTCTCTTGTTTGAGGTTTGCTGAGCTTCTTGGATTTATGGGCGAGTATCTTTTATCAATTTTCAAAAAAATTTTGGTCATTATCTCTTCAAACACTTTTTAATGCTTCATTCCCTCTATCCTTTCCCCCAGGACTCCAATTACATATATACTAGACCATTTGATATTGCCTTACAAGTCTCAGATGTTCTGTTCTGGTTTATTTCTTCATTCTTTTTTTTTTTTTAAAGAAATTCATGTTCTTTTATTTATTTATTTATGACTGTGTTGAGTCTTCGTTTCTGTGTGAGGGCTTTCTCTAGTTGCGGCAAGTGGGGACCACTCTTCATCGCGGTGCGCGGGCCTCTCACCATCGCGGCCTCTCTTGTTGCGGAGCACAGGCTCCAGACGCGCAGGCTCAGTAATTGTGGCTCACGGGCCCAGTTGCTCCGTGGCATGTGGGATCTTCCCAGACCAGGGCTCGAACCCGTGTCCCCTGCATTGGCAGGCAGATTCTCAACCACTGCGCCACCAGGGAAGCCCTTCATTCTTTTTTTTGTTGTCTCTTTACTTTGATTTGTATAATTTCTATTGACCTGTCTTTGAGTCCACCAATCCCTTTTGTTATGTTCAGTCTTCTTTCATTCCAATGAATTCTCTATTTTAGATATTGCATTTTTTAGTTCTAGAATTTCCATCTTATTCTTTTTAGAGTTTCTTTTTATATGCTGAATTTTCACATCTGTTTACAGTTTTTCCCTATTTTCTCTAATTTTTAAACCATACTTACAATAACTATTTCAAACTATTTTTTTTCACCTATTAATTCCAGCAGCTGGATGATTTCTAAGTCTCCTTCTAATGAATTTTGTTTTTAGCATTATAATTCACATTTTCTTGCCTCTTTACATGTATGTTAAATTTTTTTATTGTCTACTGGACATTGTGAATATGTTGTAGAGACTCTGGATTATGTTGTCTTCTTCCAAAAATTATTAAGTTTAGTGCTGGAAGGCAGTTACATTACTGGAGATTCATCTTGATCCTGTCAAGGCCTGATTTTAGGTTTTGCTGGGGAAGGGTGGGGGGACAATTTCTATTTTGCCTCTAGTCTTAAGGTGCAGCCCCTACTCCTGGTTTGTGGTTCCTACTCCTAAAGTGTGGTCTTTCTCAGGTTTCAAGTGAGCGCTTGATATGTTCACCAAGGACTCTTCACTCTGGATGGGTCAGAACTCTAATATTTCTCAGCACTATATGAGTTCTGAAGTCTCTGTTGAGCTGAAGATTTGGCCAAGAACCTAATGGGTATTCCTACACAGATTTCTGTATCTCCTTTTCCAGTAACTGTCCCACAAATTTCAGTGAACTTAGCAACTCATAACTCTCTCTCTTCCCTTCACTCCATGAGACTGCTACTTTCTGCTTGAGCTCCACTTCCCTGCACTACCGTTTGGAAATTGCCCACAGGCAGAAAGCCAGGGAGTATATGGACTTCAACTTGAGTGCTTTTCCTCTCTTGAGTGTAGGAAACCTGCATGTACACTATCAAATGCTTAAAAACTACTGTTTTATATATTTTGTAAGGGAGGCATCTGAGTGGTGTAAAGCCCTCTTGATAAGAAATTGGTCCATACCCACGTGAATCAGTGTCAAAGACATTTATAAAATTAGAACATTTTAACTGAAGTAAGCTGTGAAACAGATTTCTCAAGATATTCTGTGAGAATCTGGGATCTTTTAGGAAGTATCCAGTGTTACTCAATGTAGTTCTAGCTATTGCACCAATTCACTATGCCTTTTACTCTAAATGTTAGAAAAGCAAGAAATTGATCATTTTGTTGAGTCCTTGCAACAGTTACAAATGCATGACTTGTGAGACTACAGACACTCTGAGTGCACTGTGAACAAGGCACTTACTCCCACCCCCACTATTGCAGCTAACTTTAGGAGTCAAGCAACTCCCTGATACTCTTGCTAGCAGGAAAGTCTCAGTAAAATGTCCTTGCCCAAGTGAATCCAGCATCAAGAGGTGATACAACTGCAGATACCCATAAAAGTATTCTCATGAAGGGGTCTTCTGAATTAAGTACCTGTCGTGAATTAAATTGTCATCTTCTTTTGAATTTTTCAGTGTTTTGTAAAGACTCTGCATCTGATGATTCCAGGTATGCTAACCTATTCCAATCATATCTGAGGGCATTATTTCAAGACTTGGTTAATTAAATCAAACAAAAGAAACAGGAAAGTAAAACTTCTGTTGTTTCAGTGTCACTTTCTTAGGCATGTGGCATTAGCCCTACCCCTTCCCACCTACCTACAGCAAGAGGAGATACAGGAGAGTCCTCTTCCTTAAAATATCAAGATCTGTAAGCCTCCCTGGGGGCAACACAATCTTTACTGTGTTTTTCTTCCACAAGTCAATAATTTCTGAGTCACTTCATTGTTTACTGAGAAAAAATTATGTTTTGGTTTATCAGCATATGGAATCTTTCCAAATCAAGTTAAGAAATTATTGGCTTCTCTGTATGTGCTAGAATGGTGGGATAAACATCAGCTACCTCTTTGTATTTGGGCTTAGTCCCCACAAGTTAAATAGCACTAACATTGTCACTTGCTTGCAACTCAAGAGCAGTATTACCTGTATATAAGAATTCTGCATAAATTGTCAAAGCAACCCTATTGTAATAGAAATCAGGAAGAACCACAACTAGCTCCATGACTATTTCTTTGCTATTTGTATTATTCTCAGCTCTGTGATGATTGCTTTTCAAATCAAGAGGAGATACACTCCGTATCATCCCTAGGTAGACAACATTGAAATTCCTAGCTGAGTTTCTAGGACCATACCCATTGAATGCTGATAATATCAGCTGTCTGCCCCTGCAGATTCTAGGTTATGTTGAGTCACCTCCATCGGAAATTTTTTTTTTTTTAATCATGATTTCTTTTTTTTTGTTGTTGTTGTTTGTTTATTTATCTTTGACTGTGTTGGGTCTTCGTTTCTGTGCGAGGGCTTTCTCTAGTTGTGGCAAGTGGGGGCCACTCTTCATCGCGGTGCGCGGGCCTCTCACTATCACGGCCTCTCTTGTTGCGGAGCACAGGCTCCAGACACGCAGGCTCAGTAGTTGTGGCTCACGGGCCTAGTTGCTCCGCGGCATGTGGGATCTTCCCAGACCAGGGCTCGAACCCGTGTCCCCTGTATTGGCAGGCAGATTCTCAACCACTGCGCCACCAGGGAAGCCCCCATCGGAAATTTTGATGCTGAAAGATCTCCCAGATTCAGCTCTTTCGGCTGATCAAATTGCATAATTAAGTGCAAGAGATCTCAGATTAGCCTGGGTGTTGAACTGGATCAGGAGGGGGTATTCATAAGGGAATACCCAAAGAATTTAAGACCTTCAAAGCTGTCAAGATGAGTTACCTGTCCATAAGGAATGCCTTGTATGGGGGAATTGTAGCGTTTTTTCTAGAAGGCAGCTTTCTTGTTATCTTGGCCACGCTAAATGTAGCATATCCGGGGTCTGTTTGCATGAAAGCCTCAGACAGAAGCTATTTCTGATGTCCCGGAATTGGTTCTGATATTTAAAAGACTGTAAAAGAATATAGCCTGTGACAAGCTACTTGAAATAACCAATTAAAGGTATTTACTTTTCTACTGGGCAGAGGGGTGGGTGGTGAGAGGGAATGGAGACGCCGAGGGATCAGAAGACATATAAGAATCCATATTAATTTTGGAGAGCCACTCTAAAGTAATGATTTCTTCATTGAGCTAGGCTCCCTTTCAAAATGTCCCAAAGGGGTCACAGTACCGCCTCCAATCTCTGTTGTGCCAATTGTTTTCAATATATGGAGTAACAGGAACTACTATTTCTGACAACGTGGCATACACATTGAGATTTTTAAACGTGTTGAACTACTTAGAAGATTAAAGTAACTCCAGAAAATTTAGAAAACACAGAGAAGTTGAAAAAAGGGAAAAAAATGACCATAAATCCCTACCCTCATCCACTCTTAGAAAATAATTACCATTAATATGTTGGTGTATTTCTTTCCTATTTTTCTAATTCATTAAAAAGCATTAAACTAGTTTTTTAAAATTAAATAACTTTGTACATGGCAAAACACTTTCAAGCAACTCAGAAGTGTCTAAAATAAAAAGTAAAATGAATACCCTCATCTCTATCCCCCAGTTGCCCTTGAGTTCCACAGATAAAGACCCCACTTAGGTTTTTATTCTTCAGGTGGTTTCCAATTTAGTATTAGACAATATGTTTATGCTTCTATTTCTTGGTGTTTCAAACAGCATCTATTGGTTCATTTCAATTCAGCGGTTAATAGCATAGATCCTGAAGCCAGACTGCCTGGGTTTGAATCCTGGCTGTGCCACTTCCTGGCTTTGTGACCTTGAGCAAGTTCCTTAATCTCTCTGGGCCTCCATTTTCTCATCAGTAAAAATAGAGATAATAGTAGTACTTACTTCACAGTGTTTTTGTGAAGATTACATGAGTTGATATATGTAAGATGTTTAGATAGTGCTTAGGACATAGTCAGAGTTCAGTAAATGTAATTATTTTTATTATCTTGAAAGATGAAAATTCTATCTCATTTTCATGGCTTCCTATTTCCATTCTACTCCCCCATATTTGTTATATTATTTTTAAGATTTAAAAAATAGATTTCAATAATGAATTAAGTCTATATTTCTTATTTTAACTTTAGACTGTATCTGTTGATCCTAAAAGGTGAGATGTGAAAGATAATGAAATTAGCACCTTTTTATTTATCTCCACCTTCCTACCATTTCCCACTTCCTAACTTATACCTTTACTTTCATTTGACCAAGTTGGCTAATATTTCCATTCTGTTTTGAAATGATAAGTCTTTTGTGATTCTTTTAGGTCCTGCTACTCAAAGTGTGGTGCTTCTACCAATAGCCTTGGAATTTGGGACCCTGGGGGCTTGGTAGAAATGCATAATCTCAGGCCCTACCTCAGACTTGCAGGATCAAAATGTGCATTTTAACAAGATCCCCAGGTGGTTCACATGTGCATTAGAGTTTAGGATGACTGCTTTAGAGCAGTTGTTTTCTACTTGACTCCTTCCTATGTGATTCTAATATGCAAGCAGAGTTGAGAATCATTGGTTCATGGCTATCTGTTGTGGGGATCTAAAGTTACCTCAAACTCTCTTCAAAACCCAACACCTTTGGAGCCTCTCCACTCCAGGCAGGTATTTTACTCTCTTTATAATGCAGATGCAGTTTTCAGGTTTAATCCTGGGGGCAGGTCTAAACTGGCAGCCACTGTTTGCCTTGAATGGCAGGGAGGGCCGTGGGTAGGAGGAGCAATTCTACTGGCCTAGCAGTTTTGAATGCAGTTCCTTAATTACACTGAAAATTACCCCGTGGCCCACTTATGCTCCTGTATTTCCTGAGTCTGAGCATGGCACTTCTTGGAGCTCTCTTGCTCCAAGAAGAAAATACTCTTACTACCCTAGTTTTACGTTGCAGTTTTCCCTTCTCTATTACCTCCATTAATCAGATCCCATTTGCTTTACATCTTTTAGGATTTCCTCAAACTTTTGGGCTATTGCTGGATGCCTTTCTTATTTTTTAGCCCTGTTATGGTTTAATTATTTTGAAAATGTGTTTTCTAGCATTTCAGTGAGACTATGGAACGGAAGAGAAGTAAATACATGTACTCAGTCCACCATTTTTTGCCAGAACGCCTTCCCCAGCTGCGTCTATGAAATCTGTTGTCTGAAGCATTCTCCAAACTGTCACCATCACACCTCAACACCCTCAAGCAGATAGTCATGATCCAGGAATCATGCAGACAACTAAGAATGCACTGAAGTGGATTATTCAGGGAGACTGGCTGATACTTGCTAGGTCTTTAATTGGTTCTTTTGTCATTTCGTATTCAATGTAGTGAGGCAAGCTTGTTGATTTACTAACTGTATGACATCTCCAGCCTTGCCCTGATTGTGTCCACTCAGACTTCGATGAGGACTTAAAAGTTTAAATTCCAGATGCCACTCTCTTTACACCTAGAACAACATACTAACAGATGGTATGCATTTAATGAATAATTGTTAGATGATGAATGAATGCGTGCCTGTGCCTACATAGCACTCATTTGCACCATGAGACTTTGTCTCTGCTAGTAGGTTAGAAGCTAACCCAAGGTGGGTTTCTGCTCTCTAATTTAGGCAACAGACCCTGGGTCATATGAGTCCAGAGACAGATGGGTAGGTGTGGCATTAACATAATGATCAATAGTAAAGATCTTCCTAGGGAGATTTGTCAACAGCCAAACCCTTGGACTCATCTCTGCCAGAGCCATCTGTTGATGATTTTTTTAGCTACACGTCTGGAAGACACATCATAACAACAAAATGAAGAAAGCAGTAATTCTTCTCTAGCTCCTGAGATGACCAAAATGGAGTCACCTGGAATTTCTACTCTTTTACTAGAAGAACACATCAGCTGATATCCACAAGGGAGCTCCTTTGTCAGTTTAGAGGCGATATTTTAGATAAGGGAGGATGTGGGTTATATATGCCAGGAGGCACTGTGCCAGGCAGTGCTTTTGTTCCCCAGACTAAGTTATGATTGCAGGCTTGTAGGGATTGGTTGTTGTGGCAGTGGAATTAAAATACAGTCTTGTTACAGACCAGACAGGATTTTAGTCAGGCTTTGCTTGGTGTAATACAACCTGACACAGTAGAAACAATTGCCTGGAGGAAAACCTGTCCTCTAGCCCTCTGAGCCTATGTAGCAAACGGCAATATTCTAAAGGAATTCTGCTGTCTGTTGGATGATGTTGCCTTTGCTCAAAACACATGCTGACCACCTGTGTCCTACATTTATCCCTTGTTGCTACTTCAGCGCCCATACTAAGAATGTTTTCTTAAAGTCTTTCCCCTTCAACTTTCCCCTAGTTTAGTTACGTGGTTTACTTTCTGCCTTTTTTTCCACTGAGAGCCCTTGCTTCACACTCTTCCCCACCAAAAAGAGGAAACAAGAGTCTGTTGACAAAGGAAAGATAAGTGTTTTAAGGGGCTAAAGTTGAAAAAAAACCCCCAATACGTGGAGGAGTTGGGGTCCCTAAGCAGAAGGGACATTGTTAGAACAGAAAACACTCTGTCATTTTGCCGGAGCTATAGCATATGGTACTTGGCGGTATGACTGTCCATATCCTGGAATTTCTTATAGGAAATAGCTACACTTCAAGTGGAAATTTTGCAAGGGACAGGGCCCTAGAGGAAAAACAATCAAAAGGATATGTGAAAACAGAGGGAGAAAAAGAAATATAAAGAGAAGAGGGAGAAGCACAAAGATAGCAATTGTGATTGAGTTGATGGAAAGCTGTTTATGCATAGAAATAGGAAACAGTCTTGAAAGCTGTATTCCTTAATGTCCTACAATCCTAGCTCTGAAGAAGGTAATCAAAGACAGACTCATAAGAGCAAAGTAACTTCCTCAGTAACCCTATAGGAATCCTCAGTGAAAAGCCACTTGAATAGAATTCTGTTTCATTAGAAAAGCTTCAGATTCACTGTAAGATTTTTGGGGGGACCTCTGAATATCTACATATTCAATTATCACAGTATAATGGAAAAGACATCAAATTTGTAATCAGATGATTTGGGTTAAATATTAGATCTGTCACTCACTAAATGTATGAGCTTGGGCATGTTAGCAAAACTTCCTGAGCCTTGGTTTTCAGATATATAATATTTATCTCAGAAATATTTTTGACATGTATCAAAGGAGATCATATGTGAAAAGCACCTGCTTAAAAATCATTTATCATTATTGTCATTATTTCAGGGCATAAGTTTTCAGTTTATTAAAACAAAAAATTACATTCCTCCAGGGTACTTTCAAGTACAGGTCAAGGTTACCAGGCCATCTATATGGCCTTTACTGTGTTAGTTTGCAAATTCAACCCTGTAATATTTACTCCTTCATGGTATTTTTGTTACAACAAGAGATTCTTTTTGGATTTTGGAGATACACACTTCTTCTCTGCAGAGAGAAAAAATTGGTCAAGGGTGGACTTTCCCAAAATAACTTGTGGGAATCCTTTACCCTTAGTATTGCTAAGAATTCACATTCAAGAACAACCAATTTGCAAAATACCTATCGATGGTGGCCATGCAGTCTTAATAAACTCTAGTTGTTCAACATTCTGAATAAAAAACTTGAGGAAGAAAAATATGGCTAGTTACTAATGAAATTTGACCATAATTTATTAAAGTGAGAAGAACATGGTGTCCAGTTTGATATTTTCTTGTTTACACCTGTGTGCTGAGATCAGACCACAGATGCAGCAGGTTAGGTGGTTCTGAGAAGGGTAATGAATTTTAATATTGAATAACAGTACCTAGAATTTACAGAACACCTGATATTCGAGTACTTCTCAGACATCATCTCATTAATTTTCAAGTCCATCCTGTGAAGCAGATGTTGTTTTTGGTATACTAATGGGAAAAACAAGTATCCAAAAGGTCAAAAGACAGGGTAAAACAAGTTAAAGATACAGCTAAGGATTAGAATCCAGGCTGATTGACTTCCACTCTGTTCCTTTTATTACTTCTCAAAATGTCAGAGGTGATAACTTAAGTCAAAAAAATGTTGTTTCAACCACATCAAGTTAACAAGAGGATTGTCATTGGGATGTCTCAAATTTGGGCTTGTGTTTGTTTGTTCACAGATAGTCTGGTGCCTTCCATAGCATAAAATTAGAACCAAATCAAAGAGGTTTCACAACTGGAATGACCAGAAAGTCCTTACTATAACTCTTTCCTAGGTGTGCTTCCCCAATTTTTTTCATTATTACATCTCTTCTAAATAAATACATCCATGCTCATATGTTCATGAAAGAAGAAAATATTAATTAGAAGGCTGAATGCCTAGCTTTTTATCTCTAGATCATCGATTTGGCCACAGTTCAATAAGCAGTATCTAAAATATTTATTTTTCCTATTTACTGTATTGTAGGTCTTTTCATTTCCCATGTGAAATAAGTTATTGGCCATGTCCCAATACAATTTTAATCAAGTTATATCCATCAAGTAAGCCACAATCACTAGCTGGTTCTTGTTAAATCTCTCAAAGACTAGTAGGCTCTGGTTCTAAGGAACCTGACATTGAAAGGGTTCTTGGAGTCTTAGTTGCTCTTTCCTCCCTTCAAAATTGTGCACTTATAAGCTGTCAGGAAACCTACCGGGGTTGTGTCAAAAGGCTAGGAAAATGATGGAGTAACTGATTGTTTCCTAACTCCAAGATTAGAATATAATAACTCAGTTTTAGATACATTTATCTATTAGTAGATATTATGTGTGGACAGTATGCTATTTTCTATATCCCATCTATTACAGAATAGTAATCAGGGATAGTTTTAAGATCTTCTGTTCTTGATAATAAAGATTAGAGTAAGGTGGTTTCATGTTTCAACAGTCTTGATTTTTTTCCCCAAAGTTAGTTAACAATGATAATGATTATCTCCACCTTCTTACTTATTAGCTTAAATCAGAAGGGAAAGTAGAGCAGGTGATGGGGGGGAGACGCAATGTCTTCAGTCATCATGCCATAAGTACCAGATTTTATTAAGGAAATGATAGAAATTTATTCATATCAATAAAGTACGTTGTAAGAATGGGATATGGAGTCTGTCATCTTTGGCTAGTAGAGTTTTCTCTTCTCTACCCAAGGATTTCTGGCATTTCTCAAATTGCTTATTTTGGTGGGGGGGGGAATCATGTGGTTTCCCTTTGCATTATGTTCACCATTCTAGTCTTCATATTCACCTAGGAATTTTTCCATTTTCATTATATCCAGGCTCATTCACAAACATAGACATTCCTCTAGTACTCTGGAGCCATTGAAAAGACAGGTAGCGAATCTCTGTTCTCACTAATATGCGGGTCAAGACATAGCATATTACATCATAAAGTTACCAAGGTTTAAGAGTTTTAAATTTAAAAACACAAAATCAGCCTTGTTATTTTCAGTTAAATAGCCCTTTATTGAGCCATTACATTGGGTCAAACACTATGCTAGATGTTGGGATACAAAGATGAAAAGACATAGTTGCTGTCCTAAAGATGCTTCCAAGCTGATGGGAGAAACAGACATGGAAACATATAACTTCTCAACCAATTTGGTAAGTGCAGAGATATGCAAAAGATGTTAGAAGAGCAGTCTCTTATTCCAGACAAGACTCTGTTATGAAACCCAATGTATTCTTCCAACATCTACCAAAAAGTAGCTTCTGATGTCCTGGGAGATTGTTTGTGCAAAACCTCTACTATCGTCCCTCAAATCACCACCCCCGCCGCCTCATGCCTCTGCTATTAGATGTTGCTATGTTTTGTCTGATAACTACAGTTTCCCTTCCTTTCATGCTAGCTTGAAAGACCAAATTTAAGGCTCAAGTCCTAATCTGGATATACCTATCTATTTCAGGGAGGAAGGTTATGTCTTTCTTATTTTTCATCCCTGTGAAGTAAGTGCATTTCATGGATGAGAAAACTGAGACTCAATGAGTAAGACTTCCCCAAAGTCACACAGCTCATAAGTGGCAGAGCAGGGCATTAAAACATGGGAGAATTCTTAACCCTAACACAAATGTTTCCCAAATTTTAGTCTTTTGAGTACCACTTTCATGATTTTGCCACATCTATGTTAACATCTATACTATCATTTACTTAATTTAAAAAGTTACTCCTTTTTAGAAACCTTAGTCTTATCCTAGGCAATAGAATCTGAGTAATCACAGTTTTCTAATGTTAGCCATATGTGTGTGTGTGTGTGTGTGTATACCCATAAAATAAAATAAATATGTAACTATTATCATAAAAATATTAGTTTATGTATGACCTAAAATCATCTCACATATCACAAATAGTATGCATGCCATTCTTTGGAAACAGTGCCCTACTCTATACTGTTTGTATATGTAGCTAATTTATCATAGCTACAAATTTGGTAGTGGATATATTGATTAAAACTTGGGTCATTAGGTGCTGTCTCTTTTTACCTTCTCCAGAAGAATAAATTAATTTACAGAGCAATGAGGAGCATCTGAAGAAGTGGTTATGGCCCAGACACAAGAGAAGGTGAGAGCTGACTGATGGAGCTATAACCAGGGGAAAAAATATTTTAGTAAGAAGAAAACTTGGGCTAAGGAGAGAACAGACTTCACTAGTAATCAGTTAAGGGGAGGAAGCTTGGACCAAAACACCGAGAAAATTGACAGTATTGAGGGACTCGGAGTTATGTACCAGTGATTGTAATGTGTAGATAGGTAAAGCAATACAAGCTTCTTTCACTCCAGTGTTGTCATAACTCACTTTGAGGAAATATGTGTGAAATCAGGGTCATCAGTGTTTCTGACACTATTGCCACTCCACTTGAGAGACACCCAGACCCTCAGGTGCTGACAGCATGAGTGAAGAATAAGCAGTTAGCTAGCTGCCTGCCTGTTATAAGGGCCAAGAAAACAGTTTGTATGTGTGAGCAGGCCTGAGTTGTTATTATCTTTACCTCTCTGGGATAAGGCAATGATTATGGATATTAATGAGAAGTGTTTACTTGAGCCCTGGTGGACTGTACTCAGCTTAAACACGAGTTGTTGCTGCTGTTGTTTTCAATTTGTACCATTAACAGAAAACATTTAAGAAGAAACCATAAGATTAAGGATAAAACCAGAAGGCTTGTGGTGAAACCCAATAACGTAGTATCCCCATTTTGTTCTAATTGGTTTTAACTAGCAATCAAAGAGGCCAGATGGCCTCCCCTGGGAAGGAGAGCACTATATTTTAGGGAAATATATGCTTGTCCTTCTTCATGAATATTCGTACTCTTGTTCTTGCCAACATCATCATTTTTCATTTTATCTCTTCAATAGCAACTCAGATTTCATTTGCAGTCTTTAAAAAATATGACATGGGTACTAAAATATCAATCTGTGGAATTTTTTTTCATTAAGGTGCTAGTTTTGTTAACCTGCATTTTGGTGTACTTTTATAAATTGGGGAAAACATCCCTCTTTGGGATATATTCAGGACAATTTAGAAACAAACTACAGAAATTAGTTTAGAATAAGATAGCAAATTTGTTTTTGAAGTCTGGAGTCATTTCCAGCAAAGAAATGAAGTAAGAGCTGATGAATTAAATGTTAGATGTGGAGCTAGTCAACAAGATAGGATTTGGGGGATCTGGGAAACCTTGAGAAGTGAGAGAGAAAGGCAGAGGAGTTTGTAGAATGAGAGTTACACCCAAACTGTCAAACTGAGTTGTAAGTTTCAATATGTAGTTCTGTTCTTATGCTCAAAAAATGAGATTTATCTTTCCATCTTCTAGGATCTTCTCTATTTTCTTCCATTTGGTTTATGTTAAAAGCTAACTTTGCCACTATGCCATCATCCAGTCTATGTGTTCCTTCTAGTTTTTGCAAGTTTTTTCTATTACACATACTATGTTCTGTTCAAAACAGCTCAGATGAGATTTACTACTATTTACATGCCTAGGTCATAAGTACCAGACTCAAGAGAACATGAATCATATTGACTATCAATGTAAAATATCCTTTAAACATCAGCTCTTTCCAAGGCACCAAATAGGGCTACAGATAGGACTACAAAGAAACTGTAGTCCCTGGCTCTTAGCGCTTGCAATCAAGCTGGACAGAAAAGAAATCAATCCCTGAAGAGACAACTAGTAAACACTCTAAAATATAGTCTATGCTTTTTAAAAAATTTCAGACAAATACATCATAATTTAGCAAAATTATTTCTCAAAACTTCAAAGTTGTTCCTTTGGAGTTTACAAACTTATTCTGAAGTGGCTACCACTGTTCAAAATGACCTTTGGAAATCTTCTTCGATAATGCCTTCAGAGCCTGTGATCCATTCTTTGGAATTTCCTCAGGGGCCAAAGCCATTTCTACTGAGAAGATGAAAATTGATTTCAGGGAACAGTTAAGAGTCATTTGGAGCCAAGGGTGGTAAATAATAAAGCCAAACAAGCTGAGTAATGCCACTTTTGGGTTGAATTGAGGTGTGCCCACAAATCAATAAGGCTGGTTTTCTTGGATGGTTAGGAAAATGATTTTGAATGCAATTTATCTATATGAGTTCCCAAGGGTATTTTTTCCCCAATGTTGGTGTCATTGGAATAGGTAGACAGCCTCCAAGCCATCAACAGGAAGTTCTCAATCTGGATATTATGTCTTTTAGTAAATCGTGAGAGAGCGAGAGAGAGAAAGAGAGAGAGAGAGAGAGAGAGAGAATTTCCCCATAGAAACAATGTCGTAAGTGGTAGTTTGATCTCCAGACCGGATAACAAAAGCTTTAAAAAAATGTAAAGAGCTTCCCTGGTGGCGCAGTGGTTGAGAATCTGCCTGCTAATTCAGGGGACACGGGTTCGAGCCCTGGTCTGGGAAGATCCCACATGCTGCGGAGCGACTAGGCCCGTGAGCCACAACTACTGAGCCTGCGCGTCTGGAGCCTGTGCTCCACAACAAGAGAGGCCACGATAGTGAGAGGCCCGCGCACCGCAATGAAGAGTGGCCCCTGCTTGCCGCAACTAGAGAAAGCCCTAGCACAGAAACGAAGACCCAACATAGCAATCAATCAATCAGTCAATCAATCAATCAATCCATCTTTAAAAAATAAAAGTATAGCTGAAGAGAGTAATACTGCTCTTTTAACCACACCTAGTCAGGATTTGAAGCCTTATTTCTATGGGGATTTGGTGTTCAAGTTCTCCCAAAATTCTTGCAGCAGAATCTAAGATTGCCTTATTTTCATGATGACATGGCTAGGAAGATCAGGTAGTATTCCAGTTGAAGAAATAGTGATACATACTACAGGTACCATTAATTTGTTCACTCTGTGTTTATAAAACAGTCACTTCTCAAGGGTTTTTGAAATGGTTCTCTCCTTTTCAACTCCTCCTAGTTCTTGCTCTATCAATTATCCTCTCTCTTGTGTTTTCTCTGCAGACTTATTCAATTTTTTTCTATTGAAACAAACAGGCTTCCATCCAACTTGGTATCACCCCCCCTAGACTCCATGCCCTCTTTCTCCTCTCCTTGTTGTCCAACCTTTCCAAGAGAATAGTCCATTTCTGTCTCCAATTCTTCACTGCCCATATGATGCTCAGTTTGCTACAAGTTGACTTCTGTCCACAGAATCCAGATTAATAAATTGATGATTAGAAAACTTCCTGAAAAATCCCTTTCGTTTGGTATGGACAGAAGCCTGATTACAGGGTATTAAATATTGTGTGGGCAGTGAAGCATTGAAGGCACAGATACCCAAAACTTCATGTGAAATTTAGCAATGAAAAAGAGGGGCGTTGGTGGGGAGCTAGCTGAGATAGGGTGGCAAGTGGGTGGAGTGTGAGGGGGAAGACTCAAGCAATAGTTTTTGTTTAGATAAGAAAGACCTATATATGACTGCAGCCATATGGAAAAGAGTCAATGGAGAAGGAGAATTTGGAGATGTTAAAGAGATATATTCTAAACAGAGGGTTTGAGCTTAGGAAAATAGGGACACCTCTTTCTGTGGACTGAAGGGAAAGATAAGAGGATGAGCATGGCTTAAAAGGCAATTGGGAAGTGTATTAGTTAGGGTTCTCCAGAGAAACAGAGCCAATAGGTGATATCTATCTATCTATCTATCTATCTATCTATCTATCTATCTATCTATCTATCTATCTATCTATCTATCTATCTATCATCTATCTATTTCTCTCTATCTATCTATTAGATATACATATAGATAGATAGATATGGCTCTATATGTATACCTAATAAACATAAAGATATATATTTTATTTGGCTCATGTGATTATGGAGGCTGACAAGTCCCAAGATCCGCAAGGTAAGTCATCAAGCTCAAGGTCCACAAGAGCCAACGGCGTAGTTCCAATTTGAGTCTGAAGATGTGAGAACCAGGAGAGCTGATGGCATAGTTCTAGTCTGAAGTCCATCAAGTTCATGACCCTGGAAGAGCTGATATTTCAGTTTGAGTGCAAATACAGGAAAAAGCCAGTGTTCCAGTTTGAGAGCTGTAAGGCAAGAGCAATTCTGTTTTACTCGAGAGAGGGTCAGACTTCTTGTTCTATTCAGGCCTTCAACTGAGTGGATGAAGACCACTCACATTAGGGTGGGCAATCTGTTTTACTCAGTTTACTGATTTAACATTAATCTCATCCAAAAACACCCTCACAGAAACACCCAGAATAATGTTTAACCGAATATCTGGTCATCCATGACTCAATCAAGTTGACACATAAAATTAACCATCACAGGAAGTTAACCTAAAAGAAGTTAAAGTAGAATACTTCAATTTCATCTGAAAGCTCCAATTCAAGGCCACATTTGGTAAGAAAGTTACAAATTGAATTTAGGGTGCAAAAGCCACAAAAGATAGTGGAGCACTAAGGCAAATCATTTTAAAATTATACTATGCAAATTTGTGTCTCTCCTCTTCATAGTTCTGAAAAATCTTCATTTTTAACCATGTCCCCCATCAGCTTACCTCAGTATCCAAGCCTGAACGTGGGCAGACCCACTCCTAAGAGGTGACGAGGTTGGCCATGGCTATTATTATTGCTTTTTCAACCTTGATGTTCTTGTAAATATTACAAATAACTGCTGGCATTTTTCTAAAAGATCTCCATAGTCAAGCTTCCATTCAGCAGGACTTAAGAGCCCATTTCAGAGATGTGGGTGATTATGAATAATGTCACTCATTTTAAATAAAAATTAACCAGCAGACCATGTGACCCTAGTAATAGACTCACTGTTTACTGCTAAAATATTGCTGAGAATCTCTAGGAGCACCTGGACAAATGGAATGTTTTTACATTTTCCAACCTGATTCAGTCTGTAACTTGGTTTTGAAAATGCCATTCTTCATGTCATGAAAAGTCTTCTTCAAATAACTACTCATTGGAGTCCTTCTATATTCCAGGGCCATTTTTGACTACTGCTTTCAATATTAGTCATGGTTTCTAGTGTCAGCTGACTGTATATATTGCTGAGGTCATCCTTCATTATGGCTGCCTGCACATAACATTCTCTAGCATACTGTTATTGGGAGATGTGTGTGCATTTGAAAATAACAATTCAGAATGGGTTATCAAGTATGGAATTGGTAGTAATGTGGAAGCATATAGCAAATACAAACTGTTCTTCAATTTGAGCAATCATGTATGGATCAGTCACCAGGGGCCATGTTAACAGGACAGGACAATTCCTGAATATTTTGTGTAGTTTCCAGGCTGAGTCTGGCAAGTGTTACAGAGTCAGAGGGGGGTTGCAGCCAGAAAAAGACAACCATACTTTCCCCATTAACCCCAGGCCAAAGAGAGGACACCAATCTAAGCCTGTCTCCAAATTTTCTGTGCAAGTTCAGGATCAGAGGGGGCTCAGAACCTATAGAGAACACTTGTGAATTCTTTGTTTACGTGTTGGTGTTCCCAAAAGCACTCTTCTTGGTTTAACCTAAGTATTATAAATTGTAAAATCTTCCAAAGCCTTATGGCTTCTCTTTAACTGGATCAGTGTAACTTGGCACTTCACTGGACCCCAGTGTGGGACTTTTCATGGTCACTTGACCACTTACTTAAAGTTTCCCCATACCAAGATGGTATAGGCGGAATCTGTATGGGCCATCGATCATCTTATTTTTAATATTAAGCCAGCTTTGCTTTCAATTTCCATTCCCGACTAACGTTTTGCACAATGTCTGTTGCAAAAATATCTAATACGGTTCCAGAAAGTAACCAACACAGAAGTGAAGCTAGGATCACTAAAATATTTGGTCTTGGCTGTGTACTTCTTCATCAAAGCCTATAGAGTAATCTGTATCCAATTAATATCATTTAGATTTGGGTGTAAAGATCCCTAAGTGCTTCTATGTACCATGCTTTCTGAGTTCTCCACAAAAGGTATTCTTTGCAAACATCAAAGGGAGCAGTGATGAATGACATGCACCTAATGCATAAAATCCCACTCCCACATCTATTTGAAGGCAGCCTGCTTTTCTTTCATGAACCCACACTATATCAATCTGGACAATTCAGGCTGAAAACAACCACATGATGATCCAAAGTAATTCATATAAAAGCAGAAGCTTTTTGCCTAAATTACCTTGGTAATGGTACATGTGTAAAGAAGGTGCTAGGGACATTTTGTTTAGGTGAAAGACAATTAGATCATCCAATTTTATTGACTTTATTAATGTCATTAGAAATAAGATGTGCTTAATTCTCAAAAATGATTAATCATCCTTTTCTTTTATCTGTAAGAGGCCAGTCTTCACATTTCAACTTCCTGGAAAGGTAGCTGAAATGTAGAGCTCAGAGGAAATGTTTAGATGAAGAAAATAACACAGATAATAATTGTTGCTTCTGGAAAACAGAGTGCAAAATAGGGTGCTTCTCATGATGTCATAACAATATGGATGTGAGTCAACATTTTGTTATGTAAAACAGTGTAAGGACCACAAGTATGCTATCTAGAGCCAAATGCTTCCAAAACTTATGTGTTTTCAAGGGCCAAAGACTGAACCAAGGGCAATGTCCAAAACAAGAAAATAATAGTAAATTCATTAATTCATTTTTTTCACATATTGTATCTATTACCCCAGGGCAGTTGTTTAAGTGAAGCTTTCTACTCTGATCAACACTGTGAATATCTAAGAGTGTGAGTCTGATGTTTTGGTATAAAATACAAAATTGTGAAATACAAATATACTTGAATTTCTAACATCTTGCTGAACATCCCCACAATATTTTTCCAGACTCTTAATACTCAATATATCCAAAAAGAAATTGGCAACCTGCCACTCTGCCCCCTCCTTCTTCCTACCCACTAGTTTTACCTTGTTATACTAAGTTCAGAGGAGCTCCGATTAGTTTATTAGAGCAGAATTCTTCTTTTTTGAAGATTTTACTAAGATTCCTGTTCCTGCAGATACCAGAAGAGAAATGTGGGAAGTATTACACACACAACATTCACCTCGGGATTTGTTTTGTTTGATCTCAGTGATTTGGAAGGCTAGGTTTGGTGTGTGTGTGTGTGTGTGTGTGTGTGTGTGTGTGTGTGTGGTATTTTGGTGGGGAGATGATGGAGAAATATTTTAAGAATGCCACAAGAAGAGTAATTGAGTGGAAATTTCTACTTGATGCCTGGACAAATGAGGATTAAAGAGACTATCTACAGTTCAGTTTAATTTTCTTCTCCTAAACATAGTGCAGATAGTACAGGATCAGGTATTTTTATTATAGAAAGAGGCTATTACATGTACAGGTAAGGGGAGAAGTGTCTTTTTGTACAGAGTCATCATTGCAGAGAATTTGTATAGTCAGTTGATAAACAAAGCAATATTACAATGGGTCATCTACCCAGGCACAGGAATGGTCTGTTACACTGAATGTTTCCCCATAGCCACATTCTGCCTGTAGAAGTTTTTACTAAAAGAAATAAGGAATGACCTTACCTTTTGAGAGCAACAGAATTGCTCATTATTCTTTTCTCCCATCACTTACCTATGCATATATCATCTTTTCTGTTTAAAGACAGCCCTCCAGTAGTATTGCTATAGAGCCTGGAGGAATTAAGAGATTGATTAAATGGCCTTAGCAAGCAGTACCTATAAGCAGACTTCCATTTAGTTTGCAATTTTATAAAATGAACCAGGGTAGGCTTCTACAAGTTGAAATTGCCTTTTGCACAGAGATGGACTAGAAAAAGGTTCTGGGAACAAGAGTTAACAGCTGGATTTATGAATTAATCACTGATTTTCTCCATAAGTGAAAGAAAGCAGAAGAAATACTTTCAAAATCAGAGACATTTTAAGGCAGGATTTGAAAATGGGGAGGGAAGAAGCTAGTTAGATAGATGAACAAAGGTTTAGCAGAGGATCAGGATAATAGTCTTCTAAATAACAGTGACATCCCAAAATAACAAATGAGAATGGCAATGTGAATTTGTCCAGAGTGGCATCTCCTTGAGTCTATGATAGAACCAGCTTCTCCTTGGATCCTAGTGCTAGGACTTTCCATTGAAAAAATCAGAGGATGGTGAGTGACTTCAGCTCACAGCCCTGGACTGCATATGTCACATACTGAGCCAACCCTTGTAGGAGAAGAAGAAATAAGAGGTAGAAGCAAAGTGTTGTGACAGTGAGCTTGTCAGATAGAAACAATAAAGTGCCATTCTTGATAGCAAGCTATTTGGGAGTCAGAGGTCTGAAGAGGGATTGAGTAAGGTGGCCATGGTTACAAGAATGGAGGAAAATTTTAACAGAAACATTTTGAGCCATTTCAGAGAGAGAGAAGATGGGCTGGATATGAAGGAGAAAAAACACAATGGAGAAAAAAATGGTAAAAATATAGATCATGGTTTCAGCTGTCTAGATGAAGAAAGAATGGAGGTTAAGGAAACTGTGAAAAAAGACATTTAGATTTTGCAATAGCTTAAATATTAATTTTGCCTTAATAGTGCTTTATTGGTCATAGAACAGGATGAGATTCTTTAGGATTCCTCACTCTCTCTCCTCATCCCAGGGACCATTTAGAGCACTGGTTCTGAACCTGGGGTCTATGGCTGCCCCCAAAGAGTCCATAAAGATAATTCAGAGGCCCTGAATTTGTAAGGGAAAAACTTATATCTTTATTTTCACTAATCTCTGATTGAAATGTAGCATTTTCTTTAATTATGAATGTAGGCAACACACTACCATCCCTATAATTTTTTAACCTTCCCTGTAATTTTTCTGCAGTAATAATCACAGATATTTGCATACTATACTAAAATTCTACCAGATATTTTAAAATAGTTTATATTTATCACTATTTTGAATTTATGGCATTTATTAGACTTACCACTATATCTTAATATTTAATACATTAATTTAAAAGTACATATGTTAATATATCATAAGTGCATGTTAATGTTTTGAAAACTATATTTCAACATAATTAGTTTCCTTTGGAATTCTGTATATTTAATTTTATCTATTTGAAGAGATTTTTAGAGGAGATCGACTTCTGGCATGACTGTGAGGAGCTCCACTGACCTTCTCCCCAGTAAAAATGGAGATTATATATTATATAAAATTATATATATTTATATATAATATATTATATTTATTTATATATATTTAAGTTATATCTATATGATATAAAGATATAGATATCCCCATTTAAAGTCTCTGGAAATGGTCATAAGGGCAAACAAGAAATGAAGAATCAGCTATTCTAGAAAATCTATGGAAATTTTTTAAGAAAGTCTGGTATTTGAACCAAAACCACTCTCTCCCTCTGCCCTCTCAGTTCAATGAGGAGATTCCACTCCAGATTGCTACAGCCAAGAACACAGGGCTCCCTCTTCCCCCAGCTTCCAGCTGGTGGGCTTTCTTCCCAGGAGGAGCAAGATGTCAGTGTTTCTCATCCTGCTCCCAGCTGCCTGTCGCTGAGGCTAAGCCCTCAGCAGTGCAGTCAAGAGGTGGGGATTCCCTTCTTCTGTCTAACCCCCACTTGTGAAACAGTGGCTCTACCTTGGCTATGGTACACTGAAAATACTTGGGTCTCAAGAGCCCTTGCCCCAGTTCATGAGGTGGTGTTTCCATACCAGGAGAAACAAGCTAAGAGGACCTCAGATACTGCCACCCCACTTCACTGAGCACTGAGCTCCTAGAATGGGGGTGTCACTCAAAGAGAAACTTACCATTGTCCCCACCACTAGATCTAGAGCCTAGGCCCAGAGAGTTTCCTGGGATGGGGGAGAGAAAGGTGGAAGTAGACCGTTAAGCAGATAGCTCCTGTTTTAGGAACAGACTTTCTTTGCAACAGAACATGGAGAAGTGTAAACCTGAAAAAAAGAGTGGAGATTGTGGTGAAGGGAATTGGGAAGAGAATTTAAAATCTAATAATACAGTCTACACTATAGGTCAGCTAGTTTGCAGGAGAAATCAGGGTAATAAGCGAGCTGGAGGAACCCTCATGAAGTCAGAACAGATACCAAGTAGTGACCTCAGAAGTTATTCTGATTAGATTAGCTTGTAGAGGAATTCATGCTTCAGGGCATTGTAGTAGCTAATAGAGCAATCAGCAGGCAAATAGTGGAGCTTAACAGCTGGGTGTGGTCAGGGAAAGAGTAAAAGAGAGCCCTACTCTACCACTATGATCACAGGGTGACGGTGGGCATACCCAAAGCTGTGATTCCTTGAAGAACAATATCAAAGACTGAACACTGTGTAATGGGGGGAATAGACTTCATTAAAATATCCAGTCAGTAACTAACCAAATAAACATGCAAATAACAACAACAAGCTCCAAAGGAGAGGGACCACTACCCACAGTTGCTATAATATTTTATCTAAAATGTCCAGTTTCCAACAAAAGATTATGAGGCATGCAAATAAATAGGAAAATATGACCCTTGTACCAGAAAAAAGCAAGTGACAGAAATTGCCAGAGAGAGGGACCAGATGTCAATTTAACTGGAAAAGATTTCAAAGTAGCCATTGTATTGATAAATACATTTACAGAACTAAAGGAAAGCTTTCTTAAAGTAGTAAAGGAAGATATGGTGCCAATGTTGCATCAGATAGAGAATATCAATAAAGAAATCGAAATTTTAAAGAAGAACTAAATGGAAAGTCTGGAGTTGAAATGTAGAATAACTAACATAAAAACACATTCTTTAGAGGGGCTTAACAGTATATTTGAACTAGCAGAAGAAAGAATTTGTGAACTTGAATATACATCAATTGTGAGTATGCAAGCCAAAAAACAGAGTGAAGAGTAAAGAAAAAAGAACAAAGTCTCAGAGAAACATGGGACACCATGAAGCACACTAACATATATGTAATGTGAATACCAGAAGGAGAGGAGAGAGAGAGAAAGAAGAAAAAAAATTGAAGATATTATGACTGAAAACTTCCCAAATTGATTGAACAAACAATAACCTATATATCCAGGAAGCTCAGTGAACTCCAAGCAGAATAGATTCAAAGAGACCCACAAGCAGACACATCATAGTAAAAATGATGAAAGTCAAAGACAAGGAGAAAATCTTGAAAGCAGCAAAAGAAAAAAGACACCTCACTTTCAAGGCAACCTCAATAAAATTAACCTGACTTCTTAGCAAAAACAATGGAGGCCAGAAGATGGTGGGATAACATTCAACTGCTTAAAGAAAAAATGGTCAATTAGGATTCTCATACCCAAAAAAATTCCCATATCATTCAATAATGAGGGTGAAATAAAGACTTTCCCAGATAAACAAAAACTGAGAGAATTTGTTGCTAGCAGAGCCATCTTAAAAGAATCCTATAGAAAGTTCTTTAGGCTAAAAGAGTGACCTCAGATGGTAATCCAAATCCAAATGGACAAAGAGCACCAGTAAAGGTAATTACATAATTATAAAAGACAAAATTAATGCACCTTTCTCCTTTCTTCTCATAACTGATTTAAAAAGCAATTGTTTAAACTAATATGTATATAATATATTGTTGGACCTATAACTTATAAAAATGTAATATTGTATACTATATTTACCAATAACAGCACAATGGAGTTGGGTTGAAGAAAAGCTGTAATGTTCTAAAGAAATGACAATAGATGGTAAAGTAACAATTATAACAATGTATGGGTGAGTTTGCACCATTGATAGCCATTGATAGATGTAATATGTATAACAATAATGTCATAAGAAGGGAGAAAATGGAATAGAACCATATAGGAGTGAAATTTCTCTATATTACTAGAATTAAGATAGTATAAATGGGAAGCTGATTCTTAAAATTTGAGATGCAACAACTAAAAAAAAACACAAAAAATAAGTGAAACTATCATTTATGAAATTAAAATGCCACAGTAGAAAACATTCACTTAATGCAAAAGAAAGCAGTAAAGCAGGAATAGAGGGGGGGGGGAAAGACATGAGACATATGGAAAACTAAACATTTGATGACAGACCTAAATCTAATGATATCAATAATAACATTAAGTGTGAACAGATTAAACAGTTCAATCAAAAGGCAGAGATTGTCAGAATGGATTTTTTAAAAATGATCCAAATATATGTTATCCACATTGGACATACTTTAGCTTCAAAGACAAAATAGATTGAAAATAAAAGGATGGAAAAAGATATATCATGCAAATAGTAACCACAGGAAAACTAGGGTGACTATACTAATATCAAACGAAATAGATTTTAAACATAAAAATGTTACTAGAGATAAAGAGGGACATTTTATAATGACAGAAGTGTCAATCCATTAGGCAGATATAACAATTATAAACATATGTGCACCAAATAACAGAGCATCAAAATACATGAAGCAGAAACTAACAGAAATGAAGGGAAAAAAGGACTATTCAACAATAATGGTTAGACACTTCTATACCCCACTTTCAATAACGGATAGAACAACAAGACAGGAGATCAATGAGGAAATAGAAGACTTGAACAACACTATAAAGCACTTAGACCTAATAGATATCTATAGAACAATCCACTAAACAATAGCCTAAAATACATTTTTCTCACATGCACATGGAACAATCTCTAGGAAAGACCATTGCTAGGCTATTAAAAAAAAAAACTAAAGAAATTTTAAAGGGTAGAAGTATTATAAAATATGTTCTCTGATCACAATGGAATGGAATTAGAAGTCAGTAAAAGGAATTTGGGGAAATTCATACATATGTGGAAATCAGCAGCACACTCCTAAATAACCAGTCAGTCAAAGAAGAAATCAAAAGGGAAATCAGAAAACACTTCAACATGAATGAAAATAAAGACACAAGCTACTAAAATTTATGGAATCAGATAAAGCAGTTCTTAGAGGGAAATTTATAGCTGTCAATGATACATTAAGAAAGAAAAAAGATCTCATAACAGTAACCTAATCCACCACCTTAAGGCACTGAGAAAAGTTAAGGAAACTAAACCAAAAGCAAGCAGGAGGAAAGAAATAGAAAGATTAGAGCAGAAATTAGTGAAAGAGAAAAAATAATAGAGAAAAGGAATAAAACCAAAAGCTGGAAATATCAACAAATTTGACAAAACTTTAGCTAGTTTGACCAAGAGAAAAAAAAGAAGACTCTACTAAATCAGAAGTGAAAGAGGGGATATTATTACTGACCTTATGGAAATAAAATAGATTATAAAGGAATACTATGAACAATTTTATGCAAACAAATTGAGTCACTTAGCTGAAATAGACAAATTCCTAGAGAGACACAAACTACTGAAACTGACTCAAGAAAAAATAAACAACTTGAATAGACTTATAAGTAACACAAGTGAAGGAGATTGGTCAACAATTAAAAAGTACTTATAAAGGAAAGCCTAGGCCCAGATGGCTTCACCACTGAATTCTAGCAAACAAGACTGTTTTAACATTCAACAATCAATTAATGTAATACATCACATAGAGTTTAAAAATTGCACTATCATCTCAGTAGACACAGAAAAAGCATCTGATAAAATGCAACACCCTTTCATGATAAAAACAATAAACTAAGAATAGAAAGAAACCCTCAACCTGAGAAAGGGGATCTATGAAACCCCCACAGCTAACATCATACTTAATGGTGAAAGACTGCATGCTTTCCTCCTAAGAACAGAAATAAGAATATCCACTCTACATCTATTGACAGATGATATGGTCTTGTATGTAGAAAATACTAGGAAATCCACTAAAAAATGTATTAAAACTAATAAATGAGTTGAGCAAGGTTGTAGGGTACCAGATTAATATACAAAAATCAGTTATATTTCTATACACTTGCAATGAACAATCCAAAAATAAAAATAAGAAGACAATTCCATTCACAGCAGCATCAAATAGGAAAACTTACTTAGGAATAAATTTAACAGTAAAAGTGCAAAACTTAAACACTACCAGGTGTTGCTGAAAGAAATTACAGAAGTTCTAAGTAAATGGAAAAATACCCCATGTTTATGGATTGGAAGATTTAACATTTTAAATTCAGCAACATTCCCCAAAATGATACACAGATTCAAAGCAATCTCTAGCAGAATCCCAGCAGAATTCTTTGCAGAAATTGATAAACTAATTCTAAAATCTGGCGAGAGATCCAGAATAACCAAAACTATCATGTTAAAGAATAAAGTAGGAGGACTCACAATTCCCAATTTCAAGTTTTACTCCAAAGCATCAGTAATCAAGATAGTGTGGTACTGGCACAAGGATAGAAATATAGGTCAATGGAAAAAAGTTGAAAGTCCAAAAATAAACCCATACATTTACCGTCAACTGATTTTCAGCAAGGGTGCCAAACCATTCAATGAGGAACAAAAGTCTTTTCAACAAATCACTGGAACAACTAGATAGAAACACGTAAAATAATGAATTTAGATGCTAACCTCACACCATATACAAAAATTAACCCAAAAGGACCGAAGATTTAAATGTAAGAGGAAAAACTATAAAACACTTAGATGAAAACATAGGAGTAAATCTTCATGACCTTGGATTTGGCAAAGGATTTTTAGATATAACATCAAAAGCATGAACTAAAAAAAAAGAAAAGAAAAAGAAATTAGACCTCACCAAAACTTAAAACTCTTATGTCAAAGGATACCATCGGGAAAGTGAAAAGACAACCCACAGGATGGAAGTCCAAAAAGCATGATAACAGCAGGGTGATACTTCCTCTGAAACCTGTAGAGTTTAATTCTTCTTTTCCTCTTCTAGATTCTGGTGTTTGCAAGCAATCCTTGGCATTCCATGGCTTGCATCACTTCAATCACTACCTCGGTCGTCACATAGCTGTTTTATCTCTGGGTATCCCATCATGTTCCCTCTGTACCTATGTCCAAATTTTCCTCTTACAAGGACACCAGTCATATTGGATTAGGGGCCCACCCTACTCCAGTATGACCTCTTCTTAACTAATTATATCTGCAATGATCCTATTTCCAAATAGGGTCACATTCTGAGGCACTGGGGGCTAGGATTTCCTTTTGGGGTCACAATTCAACCCATAACAATGTGGAAATCCATAATAGGGAAATTTATAAAGACAGAAAGTAGATTAGTCATTGCTTAGGGTTAGGGACAGGGGTGGAGGGATAGGGAGATGATAGCTAAAGGATATGGGGTTTCTTCTTGAGGTGGTAAAAATGTTCTGACGTCGACTATAGTAATGGATGCATATATCTGTGAATATACTATAAACCACTGATTTACAAATATAAAAGGGTGAATTGTACAGTATGTGAATTATATTTCAATAAAGCTGTTTTCTAAAAGAAAGGGAAAGAAAAGATTTTAAAGAAATTGTCCAGTAGGTTTCACCAAACTTCCCAAGGGGTCCATGGCACTTCAAAAATGGATAAGAACACCTAATTCAAAGCTACTTTAGCAAGTAAAATTTAGTCCCCTAAGGCTGTGCTGTGGCTGTATGATAGTCACCCATGTGGCTATTTATATTTGTATTTAAATTAAATTAAAAATACAGTTCCTCATTCACACTAGGTACATTTCAAGTGCTCAATAGCCACATGTGGCTAGTGGCTACTGAGTTGGATAGTGCAGATACAGGACATTTCCATCACTGCAGAAAGTTTTATTAAACAGAGATGCTATTGCTCCACTCTGCCCAGAACCGACTACCACCAAATTAGGTGAAAGGACCAAATGGATTTCTTACAAAGCTGACATCAGTATCAATCATAATGCACCACTGTGGGACTTCCCTGGTGACTCAGTGGTTAAGAATCTGCCTGCCAATGCAGGGGACATGGGTTCGATCCCTGGTCCAGGAAGATCCCACATGCCGTGGAGCAACTAAGCCCGTGCGCTACAACTACTGAGCCTGCGCTCTAGAGCCCGCGAGCCACAATGACTAAGCCCATGTGCCACAACTCCTAAGCCCGCGCACCTAGAACCTGTGCTCTGCAACAAGAGAAGCAACCGCAATAAGAAGCCCATGCATGGCAACTAAGAGTAGCCCCCGCTCGCCACAACTAGAGAAAGCCCGCGTGCAGCAATGAAGACCCAACGCAGCCAAAAATAAATAATATAAATAAATAAGTCTTCTAAAAAAAATAAAGCACCACTGTGTTCTTGAAACTTTACATATTTCATCCAATCCTCCAACAACCGCATGGTGGGATATTTCCCATGTATAAATGAAGTTCTGGAGCCAAGTAGACTTTAAATTGGAGCTAAAACCTCCCAACGCTTCAAGAGGTGGGATCAGTCATTAGGGTTCATAAGAAAGGACTTGGAGAGAGACTGGTGAAGTCCGTCAACCCCAAATTAAAAGCTGCCTGGTATTTCAGATCAGGTGAAATAAGCTTGGTTGGAATATCTGAGGCTGGATGCAAATTAGAAGATGAATATAAAATGTCTTTAATAGGAGCATAAAGAACACAAGCTGATTAACAAAATTGCCCTGCTTTGTCTTTCCACTGTATTTGGATCACTCTCATATTGTTTGGTTTGCAACTATAGCTATAACAATAGCAGCAACTACAACAACAGCACAACTATACAATTAGCCAAGATTTAATGAAAAGGCTGTCACTGGCTTGTCTGACTGCCAGACTGTGATTTTAAACTTGTATCCTGGCTTTTAGAAACAAATGCATTTCGCACCCTGAAGCCATCTTGTAGACATATTTTCTAGCTCTCTTTTTCTTTTTTTACACTGAAATGTGCTCCTTGACATACATTACAATTTATAAATATTGGAAACAGCCAAAATATGAAACTAAAGTTAGGAGCAAACTTGACAATGTAAAGAAACTGCATCATTACAAGCTTCCAACAAGAAATGTTTATAGTGCATTTATCATTGTCATTTGGCTAACACTGGACTCTTCATAGTAACAGATATTTTCCTGTGAAAAAGTAGCATGGGGATTTTTTTTAGCAGTTCTTTAGTTAATAACACAAATGCCTGTTCAGACAAGTCATGATGACCTTTAACAATGATTTACTACATGACTCAGAGATGGACCACCAATGAGAGTCAGGTGTTCTGTTATTGCCAAAACAATTTTCCATTTTACTCTTTTGTTCTTTTTAAAAAGAGAATAGGAAATGACATATTATGCTTTTTCCTACCTGCAAAATGTCATTTTGAATTTATGATTTGAAAGAGCTTTACTGATGAGCTAATTTATATCAAAGGTGCTTCTAATATTGCTTCACGTAATACCTTGGTCATAAAGAAGGTGTATAATGGAGTGATTCTCATCTATAAGAATGAAAATAAAGAAGGGACTGAATTCAGCATTTCTTTTCTGAACCTAATGTAAACCAAGCGTTTGAGCAAGTGTTCTTATTAATCTCCATTTCTCTAGATCTTGAAAAAATTCTTTGCAATAAAGTGTCTAAAGTCCACTAATCTTGAATGCACAGCTCAAGTTCTTCCATATGTCTACACCCCTGTAACCAAGACCTAGATCAGGAGTCAGCAAACTTTTTTGTAAAGGCCAGAGAGTAAATATTTTAGGCTTTGCAAGCCGTATGGTCTCTGTCACAACTACTCAACTTTGCCTTTGTAGCACAAAAGCAGCCTTAGACAATATGTAAACAAATGGGTATGGCTGTGTGCCAATAAATATTTATTTACGGACACTGAAATGTGAATTTCATATACTTTTCATGTGCCATGAAATATTCTTTTTAATATTTTTCCCAACCATTTAACATATAAAAATTCTCCAGCACCAAAGAAATCTTCCTCAAGCCCCTTCCTAGTTAATACCCTCCCTGCAGAGGTAACTGTCATTCTGACTTCTATTACCATTCATGAGATTTACCTGTTCTTGAACTTCATATAAATGGAATCATATAATACGTACTCTTTTGTGTCTGACTTCTTTCACTTATAATTCCTGTCTGTGGGATTCAGCTATGTGAAATATATCAGTAATTCATTTATTATTGCTGTGTAGTATTCTGCTGTAGGAATACATAATTAATTATGCATTATTTATTTATTTGTTCTACTCTGTGCACTTGAGTTGTTTCCAGTTTGAAGCTATTATGAATAAAGCTGCTATGAACATTCTTGTACACATTTTTTGAGAGACATAAGCATTGATTTCTCTCTCTCTCTCTCTCTCTGTGTCTCTCTCTGTGTCTCTTTCTCTCTCTCTTTGTCTGTGTGCGTGTGAGAAAAATGGCTCCAAACTATTAGATGTGATTGGTGGTCAGAACCACTTACAGCGTCTGATTTGTGAGACCATGTGAGCCTCTCCCTTTTTTCATTCTTACATGAGATCTATTACAGCATCCAGTGTTAGATGGCAGTGGGAAGATTCCTGGCGGAATAGGTAAGATGGTGAATTCCCTGCTGAAGTGAACACCACTCCCACCAAGAGCATAGAGAAAATCCTAAGACTGCAATGAGTGCCAGGGACACAGACATTGAAAATGGGCTACATCTTGCCTTACATGGGGCATACACCCAGAAAGCACATAGCACGGCATGGCTGCAGAGGGATGTGAATGTCTGGCACCGGGGGTCTGGAAAAATGCTGGCCAATTCATCATGTTGATCCCCTGTCAGCCCTGGCTTCAGGTTTGGCTCCCATACTCCCATAATTGTGATTCCCAAACAATTACATTTGCTAACTAAAATGGGAATAAAACATATTTTCTATAGTCAGATGAAAATATTTGCCTCTGAGCAGCAGATACTGCTGCGAGCAGTTTGCCTCTGAATAGGAGATGATAGTAAAATTTAATTTCCAAGTTATATGGAACACAAAAGAAACAAACATTGAAGGTTTCCAATGAGGAAGAAAAAATGGGAGTGATTTCTCTCTTCCCCGATCACCATGCTTTTCCTCGTTCTCTGTCTCAGTTTTTCTCCATCACTCTCAGTCTCTCTCTCACTCCCTCTCAAGCGTTTTTCTTTAGTCTCCCTTTCTGTGTATCTTTGTAGATCTGTCTCTCACTCTGCTTCTTTGTGTGTGCCTCTCCCAATTTCTCAGTCTCAATCTTACCCTCTCTCAGTTTCACTTTGTGTATGTGTGTCACTGTTTTTGTTTTGCCATCTTTCTCTGTCACTGTCACTCACTGTGTCTCTTTCTTGTTTCTTTGTGTAAGTGTGTGTATCTCTCTGTATATGTGTGTGTGCCACTCTGTGTTTCTCTTTCTTTGTACCTCTGTGTGTGTGTGTCTTTGTGTCAGTATTGTGTCTTTGTGTGTGTCTCTTTCCATGGGTGTCTCTGTCTCTCTCTCATACCACACATACTCACTCACTCACACACACACATGCCCACAGGCCTGTCTCCTAGCCATAGAGAAAACAAAGCAAAGTATTCTGGAACATTGCACCTATTCAGAAAGAAGTTCAGCAAAATGGAAACCCCTAAATAAGAGTGGGAGCACCTTTCACCCTCATTCTGCTTGTTCACATCTCAAGACCAAAATGGTCTAAATGCAAATTCCTGTTGAGGTTTTGTCTGAGGCCACTCTTTTTAAATGAACCAGCAGGGTTAGCCTTAAATATTGGGTAAATATGAGGTTGCCTATAGAGTGTGATTTGAGGAAGCCCACACACGGCAAAATTTGCCACAGTGCTGTCATGCTATCTTTAGTGATTCATTTCATTTGTTTCACCATTGCCGTCTTCCCACTTTTCTCTTTGGAAATGCAAATATTCCTGGAAGATAGAATGCAATAAAGACATTCACAGTGAGATGTTAGCAGCTTGTGAGAGGCAAGAGAAGCTTCTGCTGGCCACCTGGGATGGTGTGTGAGTTCGTGCATATGTGCATGTGTGTTTCTTTTACTAGAGGTGCAAGGGGGTAGAAAATGGAGGTGAGGAAGATGAAAGAAAATTAGGAGTGGAATTAACACTCTTACTTGTTGAGGGAACTTGGCCAAGTCACGTAGTTTCTGTAGACCTCAGCTTCCCCAGTCAGCAAATGTGGGAGAAGATGTGGCGAGGGAGTAGACTAGGTTTCAGACTGCTCGATCCCTACTTTAATTAGAGACTCTCCCTTTTACGAGGTTCCTATGTTGGGCTTTCAAGCAAGATTTTGACTGAAGAAACTTGAAGAAAAGAAATTTGAAAAAAAAATTACTGGGTAACCTCTAAAGTCCCTCTCTACTCCGAACGTCTCTGATTCCAGCCCTAAAGCACAAAGGTGTGGGACTACCTCCAGAAATTAGATATGCCTCATTTAAGAACATGTGTACTAAAAGGGATGCCAAATAGTTTCATTAGTCAGTAAGTCTTCAATTTGTATATTTGGCTACTTTTGATGTACTCTTTTAAAGTCTTTTAAATCACCCTTGGTCATTTTACAGACTTATTCATGCAGACTCGTAAGCAGAAATTTGTAAACAAAATTCCATTTTCTCTTTGATTTACACTTTAGTGTCAAAACTGAATATATCCGTAGAAAATATTAGAACGTCAATATGAACAAAAACACACTTCGAACGCAGCCCAGCTTCCTTTTAAACCACGGAACATAGAAGAGAGTACTTTTCTGAAAAATATTGGTTTCTGTCTATATTACACTAAACTTGATTGTGCTACCATTAAAATATTGTGTTAATTGGGCATTTGGGGAGATAAAGGGAGGCTCTTGGACCTTTTTATCATCCTAAAGTCCCAAATAGAAGTCATCATATTCTCACCTCCAACAGTTCCTAGAAATTTGCAGGCAAAGTCTTTCCTTTTAACTTTGCCTTGAAAGTTGCCAGGTATGGATCACAATTTGAATCCAGTAGCCTCATCCCATTCAGTACACTCTGTTAATAACGAATTCCTGTTGCTCCTTTCCAAGCAGCACTATTCACAATAGCCAAGACCTGGAAACACCCTAAATGCCCATCAACAGATGAATGGATAAAGATGTGGCACATATATACCGTGGAATACTACTCAACCACAAAAAAGAATGAAATTCTGCCATTTGCAGCAACATGAATGGGTCTGGAGGGTATTATGCTCAGTGAAGTAAGTCACACAGAAAAAAAACAAATATTCTGTTTGCATGAACTCCAAAGCACAAAACTTCAGACTAGTTTGAAGTAGACCCATGACCTTGTTCAGCAAATTTAGTGGCTTTCAAACAAACTTAATCCCTTCAAATGTACTTCTAATGGTTTGTAAACAAAAGCTCCTCCCTTATCTCACTAGTTTTGGCCTACTGAAGAATTTCAAGGACCCCTTCCATGAATCCTTTGGGTTAAAGCTGAAGAATTTCACAACTGTAAGAAGTAGTCCTTGATTTATGGTTTTTAGAAAAAGTTGTAGTTTTATATCAATTGACTCCCCTAGCAGTGGAAGAAATGCTCATATTATGTTTCCATAGCGAGACATGGAATATCTACAGTCTGAATGCCAAAGAAGTCCTCTGAGACTGCAAGGTAAAGTATGGTGGAATGTCCATTTTTACCAGTTACCCACTTATCTCCACACTATCGGGGACAGAAGGTCAGGATGCATGGGAATTCAAGGACCCTGGCCTCCTAATGATTCAGAGAGAACTTTGTAGAATTCAGCCCATGTTTCTTCCCATTCCTGCTTAATTGTACAGGAAGAAATTATTGTTGAGCTATGAAAATGTAGGATGGCGGGAGACTAGTTTGAATTGATGGGAAGCCTTGATTATAAGCTATTCAAAAAGAAAATAAGTATGGTTGTTTGCTTCCATACACAATAAAGTAAAATAGGCCAAAGAGGGCTTCCTAGTAGGACTTCCTCAAGGGAGCTGCTTCCAGAAATTGGTAAGAAATTTAGCTAATTAACTTAACAATTATACATAAACGAAGGGAGTGCTATTCAAGTATTGAACACTGCATGGAAAATTGGTGTTTTAAGGAATTTTACAAATCTTTGCAGGAAAATCTTGTTTACTATTGTAATTAGCTTAGCAAATTGGCTTCTTGCAGCATAAAAATAACGTAGGCTGGTTCCTCAATTTTCACCAGTTCTAAATTAGTAGATTTCAAACTAAGGCCATTTGAGGTTTGGCTCTGCTTGTGTCCATTCAGTTCTTTCCCCTACACGTCCTCATCCTCACCCCCAACTAATAAGAACAGAACAGGAATTTTTTTTCATTGACAGTAACTCTTGCATAAATGAGAAGCAGAAAAATGAGTATTTTTGTTATTGTTCACCATTATTCCTTTTGGAGAATTGGCTGAACAAAGCACTCTTCCTACAGGCCATGTGACATAAGAAAGGGGGTCTGAAATGCTGGACCCTTCTAATGAGATTGTACCTGTGTCTATGATGAAAGAGCTCTTTTCACAAACTAATTGTGTAAACAAGGGAAATATTAGCCTACTTCAGTGCGTAGACCTCAGCAGCAGCATTTGTGTCTCCAAACTGAATGTCCTAATTATAAACGAGCCACGCTTATTTGTCAAACCACTTACAGATCTCTGAGACATATAGCTTTGCCTTTTATCCTCTTGTCTTAGTCATTGGGATTACTTTATGTACTTGAAAGTAATGAGATTGCATTTTCTCCCCCCAAATATCCTATCACTCATACTTTTCATTTAAGGCAGACTGACCTTTCCCCCCAATTAGAACAAATTAGTGACGTTTTACTTCATCTCAAAACCACTGAGCCATTGTAAGAGCAGAGTCAATGGTGGGGCCCTAATGGGGCCTTGAAAGCTGAGCAGAAGAGAAAGAAACAGAGAGAGCAGGAGGAGTAAAGGAAGTGGGGATGGTGACAGAGGGCGGGGTGGTGGTGGTGCCAGTGGTTAGGAATCAAAGGAAAGGAAGGGGAAATGAGAGTGAGGTGGCCCAGAGACAAGGGAGAAAAGCCTAGGGAGGGCAGAGGGGGCAGGGCGTCGAGACTGAAAAAGGAGCAAGAAAGAATGAACAGGAGACAGGTGTGAGGTGCATTGAGCCTCCGAATGGGGGAAGTGGGGAGGGTGATGAGACGGCTGCCCCATCTGCTTTTAACTGACTCCCTTGCTCCTTCTCTATACAGGAAAGAGTTCTCACTTGCTCGCTGGCATTCAGTCTTTTCCTCTGTCCCAGGGCCCTTTCTCTTTCATAATGATAGGAATACATTAGGATACAAAGGTAGATAAGTGACTGCCTAGGGCACAATGATGTTGTAAAAAGAGGTTGGCATCTGAGTCAGACAGTGTTATATTCAATTCACTGTGAGGCCTGGCAAGCCATCTAATCCCTCTGGACCTCACTCTCCTGAAGCAAAAAATATTATTCTTTAATATGTGGTTGGTACCAAATGAAATTTTGTGCAGGCAAGTGCCCAGCACAGGGTCTGGCACATAGTAAGGGCTCAATAGGTTAGCGCTGCATCCTGGCACCAACTTTTACAAATATACAGAACCATTTGTGGCCCTTTGTACAGAGTAGGCAAACCAATTCGTGGTATCAATTGAGACACTGAGGGAAGGTTTGCCTTTGCAGGATTTTTTTCTTGCCGAGCTTGTTACAGTTTCTGAAATCACATACTAGAGACCAGAGAGTCTAATGACGGGACAGTCATTCTTGTTATCTAAAGTACTCTTTGCAGACAGTGCTCTTTCAAATCTAACCATCTTACATGTGGCAACAAGAAAAGCCTTTATTTAATTTCTGCTTTGTGCTGTATACTTTCTATCCCAATGCGATGCTTCTTAAACAGTGGACACTTAACGCTGGAGGAAGGGAAAGCAACAAGACAGACATGGCACATCTTAGAGCTTTCCGTTTTACTTCCAGGTTTAGGGGAAAGCAGTGAAGTAATTCAATTAATGCATAATTGAAAACATTATTATTACATTCAAACAAACACAAATACACCGTGAAATAGAAAGAAATCTGAGTGCATTTTCAAGATGAAGCATGAACATGAAATTTGCAAGTTACTTTCCACCGAAACCACTTTGGGCTGTGCTCTCAGACCCTCTAGATCAATCTTGTAATAGTTAAGCTAACCTGCCATAAATAGACCCCAAAGTAAAACGCCTCAGCCACAAGAGAACTCTATTCTTTGTTTAGTATAAGGTGAGTATTCCTGGTCAGCAGGTAGTTTAATTCCATGTGGTGATTCAGGACCCAGGCTGCCCCCAGCTCAGGATTCCATTATCTCCCAAGCCAATGTTTCTCAAATTTTAATGTGCGTTTGCATTACCTGTGGAGCTTGTTAAAACACAGATTGTGATTCTGCAGCTCTGGGGTGGGGGCTGAGATTCTGCATTTCTAATGAGCTCCTAGGGAATCAGATGCTAGTGATCTAAGGAATGCACTTTGAGAATAAGGCCATAGAGCAATGGTTATCAAATCTGACTGCACATTTCAATGGCCTGATGAACTTTTTAAAAATCAATTTTATTGACATCATTTATAAAAAAATAAACTGCACCTATTTAAAATATACATTTCCATGAGTTTTTAAAAGTGTGTTTACCCATATGGTTACCATTATCAAGATATAGAGCATTTCCATCACCGCAAAAAGTGTTCTGGTGCCCCTTTACAGTCAATGCTCTCCACCCCCATTCCAGGCAACAACTGATGTGCTTTATATCATCATAGATTACTTTGAATTTTCTAGAATTTCACATTAATGGAATCATACGTTCCTGGATTCATTCACTTAGCATAACATTTTTGAGATTTATCCATGTCATTGTATGTATCAGTAATTTGTCCTTTTTTATTGCTGAGTAGTATTTCATTGTATGAATATACAACAATTTATTTATTTATTCACCTAATTGTGTACCACTTAAAATCATCTCCCTTAATAGTATTTAAGTGGTACACAATTACACAAGTCAAATTGTGTGTGTGTATCATATCATGTGTATAATGCATATGTATATATTTTATATTTATACATATACATGTATATATCTTATATGTGTGTATATATATGAAATAAATATATATATAGTAGCTTAAGATGAGGTGATTTTAAAAAGTAAGGTGATAATAAGAGATGTATTAGGTAAATAGTAAGTATTAGTGTTATGTTGCTGTGACAAAAATAAGAACATGACATGTGAATGGCTGAAGTTTGGAAAACTTTAATAATGGGAGGGTAGCACTTGGGGTCTCTAACAATCATTAACACCTTAGGAGTAATGAGCTAAACAGTGAGCAGAAATGGAGGCCATAACCCAGGAAAGTGGGGTGTTTGTGGGAGAAACTATACTGTGCCTAGTAAATCAAATGAATAAATAAAAATTGTATTGATTGACAGTGGAATGTCAGCTTTGCCTATCAAACCACAACAGTGGTGCCTAGGTGCCCAGCAATTACTCCAACAAAGTCTTCCTCTAGATTCAACCACAAGACATGATTTCTTATTGCCAAGGCTCAGACGTCATAAAGCCTATCACTCATTGAAGGGAAATTAGAGCTAACTGTTTCTGGAAAAGGAGTTTTCCCCCTGACTCAAATAAGCAAAGAGAATTTTTTTTGTCTATTTTACTACCTTAATTTTTTGGAGGGTGTTAGTTTAATTTGTTTTGACTTTGAATTGCTCATTTTATGTATTTGTATATTTTTTGGTCTGTTTTCTATGTGTGTGAAGCAACATGTTCTAGAACTTAGCAAGAAGCCAGTAGCAGCAGATGGGGTATTAAGTGGGAGACAGGATCGTCTCCATTGTTTTTAGCCTTTACTGCACCTGCCAAATCAAGATAGATGATGAGTATGGGTTCTGCCCGCCCCCCAAGCTAAAGCATCTATGATTCTGTTTCCTGGCCCTGTCATCCATCAACTTGATCGAAGTTGAGTAAGTCCAAAAGCTAAACGTGCCACAACTCTCATCTGACTGCCTTTAAATGGGCTGAGGGTAGGGTAAGGAGAGGACAAGTTGAGAGAGAAAGAAAAAAGGTTGGGAAGAAGAGGTAGAGAGGGTAGGTAGTTTTCGTCCAATTTTCTTAGATCACATCTGCATTTTAAACAGAAAAGGTCTCTTGCATACTAACTTAAAATCTTCATCTAATGTCAATACTGACATTTTCAATCTCTTTTTACATTTGTCATATTATTGGGAAGTGACTTGGTGTGTCTGTGGACTCTCTGGAATCCTATAAGAATAAGATCACGCAGTACAATGGCAACCCATCTAGTACAACTTGTATTAAAGCTCCTTGACTTTGAGAAGTCTCATTATCAACCAAAGCACAATGTTAGTCTGGCAGGAGGCAAGTTAGACTGTTGATTAGCAACACTATGCACCAGCCACTGCATAATTTTTCTGTGATCTTTGTTGTAACCCATCTGGGCTGTGGCTTGTTATGTGTTCTGCATCATGGCATTTATTCTTTTTACCTGGACTTGTGCCGTGGATTTTTAAATGATTTTGTACAGTGAAACAACACAAGTCCAGCCATAGGCCATCTGTACCCAAAACTATCATTATCTTTGCCTCATATTCTGCCAATCCCAGAAAAGAATACCAACATGGGTTATAGTAGCTACACCAATTGGATAGTAGAAACTAAATACTGAATATTCATTCGTAAATATTACTCATTATAGAGACTAGTGGGACAAATAGCTCTCTCTTTCTCTCTCTCTCTCTCTCACTCTATCTCTCCCTCTCTCCTCCTTTGGATTCTTTTTTTTTGTATTTTTTTTAAACATCTTTACTGGAGTATAATTGCTTTACAATGGTGTGTTAGTTTCTGCTTTATAACAAAGTGAATCAGTTATACATATACATATGTCCCATATCTCTTCCCTCTTGCATCTCCCTCCCTCCCACCCTCCCTATCCCACCCCTCTAGGTGGTCACAAAGCACCGAGCTGATCTCCCTGTGCTATGTGGTTGCTTCCCACTAGCTATCTATTTTACGTTTGGTAGTGTATATATGTCCATGCCACTCTCTCACTTTGTCACATCTTACCCTTCCCGATTCTTTAAATGAATACATTCAACACAGTCTACTGCAAACATTTAGTAGAAGGCAGTAGTATGAGAATAGCCGAGATATGAATTCCTTCCCATTTGGATAATTTTTATCTCGGAAAAAACTTTTGAAAATGCACAGAACTGATGTCTCAACACTGCTTTTTGGATGCAAAAGAATGGAAATTGAATGGCATGACCACATGACCTAGTTACTATATGACCTAGTTACTAAGGCAGTCAGGTGACTGAACTACTGAAGAGACTTTTTTCTCAAGACCTGAAAAGTAGAAATGAGGAGGAGGAAGAAATATTTGTTTACAGACACTGAACAACAGAAAGTACAGTATTATTGTTCCTGAGAGAAAAGAAACAAATGAAGTTAACCTTGGCTTTCTACCTAGAGGTAATTCTAGACCATGGTGCAGGGCAGGGGAACCCAAGTAGAGCATAGTGGTTTCACCGAGTTGAGGGCAGAGAGATCAATATTCAGGAAGACTGAGGTAGCCAGGGAGGAGGAAGCTACACAGAGAAAGAACTCTAGAAATCTGCCTAGAGGTCCCCTGGAATTTGTTACTAAGTAAAAAGCCCTGAACGCATTAGGCAGAACTCTATGAAGCTGGGCAATGAATGATAGGAGAACTGTGAGTAGAGTGAAAAAATTCTCAGAGTTCACACAGAGCTGGGAGATATTTAAGTTCCTACCAGCCAGAGTAAAGTGGCCTCATGTAGCAACCAGGGCTTCCAATTGGATAGTAGGGAGCTAGGAAGGGTCATGCCTTGCTAGTAAGACTAAATTAGCCAAGAGTAAAGATTATCCTACATCCATCTCACAAACATAAAATAGGCCTTGAAAGGATCAAACTGATGTGCAAGTAAGTCAACTGTCTCCCAGAACAATGTCCAACAGTCCTTAAAGGAAGACAAGAAAATCCAGCACTCAAAGGTGTAGCAATCAAATTCCATCCTCCAATAAAAATAATCATTAGACATGCAAATGGGAAATGGGACCCATAACTGGGGAAAAATCAGTCCATAGCAATAGACCCAGAAATGAAAGAGGTGATAGAATTATCAGAGAAGGCATGCAAAACAGCTATTATAAATATGCTCAGGGTTTAAAGGTATACATGAACACAGAGAAAGTAAATGGACTTATTAAAAAATAAACACATGGAAATTCTAGAGCTGAAAAATACAATATCTGAAAAATTCACTGGATGGAAGTGAAGTCAGATTAGTTACTACAGAAAAAAATAGTCAACCTGAATAGATAATGACAGAAACTTTTCAAAATGAAGCACAGAAAGAATAAAGACTAAAATTAGTAAAGATGAGTTCATAGACAGTCAAGCTGAAGGAAAAGTCTAAGCAAATGGCACAGCGGCTTTGAATTTGAGGATGAGGTGTTTGGGGAATAGTCATATTTCAATGAGGTTAGAGCATAGAGAGTATGAAGGAAAATGCTGGAAAATGATGTTATAAAATTGGGTTCAGTCCTACCAAGGACCTCATATACTATGCTAAAAATTTTGAACCTTATCCTATGGATGATGGAAAACAATCTGAGCTTTTGAAGTGAGTGCTTGACATGCTAGGATTTGTGGTTTCGAAGGTCAATTTTGATGAATGATGATTTGCAAGCAGGAGATATCAAAGTCAGGGAGATAAGTTGTGCAGCTTTTGTAGAAGTCAAAATGAAATAGGACAAGCACCTGAGCTTGGGCAGTAGATAAAAAGAAGAAGGACAATTCACAAAATTTTTAAGTAGAACTGACATTATTTGGTGCTAGGGTTTTTTTTTTTTTAAACATCTTTATTGAAGTATAATTGCTTCACAATGGTGTGTTAGTTTCTGCTTTATAACAAAGTGAATCAGCTACACATATACACACGTTCCCATATCTCCTCCCTCCTGCATCTCCCTCCCTCCCACCCTCCCCATCCCACCCCCCCAGGCGGTCACAAAGCACTGAGCTGATCTCCCTGTGCTATGCGGCTGCTTCCCACTAGCTATCTATTTTACATTTGGTAGTGTATATATCTCCATGACACTCTCTCACCCTGTCACATCTCACCCCTCCCCCTCCCCATATCCACAAGTCCATTCTTTAGTAGGTCTGTGTCTTTATTCCCATCTTGCCACTAGGTTCTTCATGACCCTTTTTTTTTTTTTCCTTAGATTCCATATATATGTGTTAGCATACTGTATTTGTTTTTCTCTTTGGTGCTAGGGTTTTGAGGAATACAGGAAGAGGGAGAATGAGGACGTTAATCAATATTTTCTTTTATTGAAGTATAGTTGATTTACATGTTGTGTTAATTTCTACTGTACAGCAAAGTGATTCAGTTTTGTATATATACATATGTATACATATATACATTCTTTTAAAAATATTCTTTTCCATTATGGTTTATCATAGGATACTGAATATAGTTCTCTGTGCTATACAGCAGGACCTTGTTGTTTATCCATTCTATATATAAAAGCTTATATCTGCTAACCCCAACCTCCCACTCCATCCTTCCCCCAGCTCCCTCCCCCTTGTCAACCACCAGTCTGTTCTCTATGTCCATGATTCTGTTTCTCTTTTATAGATAGGTTCCTTTGTGTCATATTTTAGATTCCACATATAAGTGATATCATATCGTATTTGTCTTGTTCTTTCTGATGTACTTCACTTAGTATGATAATCTCTAGTTGCATCCATGTTGCTGCAAATGGCATTTCGTTCTTTTTTATGGTTGAGTAGTATTCCACTGTATATATGTACCACATCTTCTTTATCCATTCATCTTCTGATGGTCATTTAGGTTGTTTCCAAGTCTTGGCTATTGTGAATAGTGCTGCTATGGAACACAGGGGTGCATGTATCCTTTTGAATTATAGTTCTGTCCAGATATATGCCCAAGAGTGGGATTGCTGGATCATATGGTAATTTTATTTTTAGTTTTCTGAGGAAACTCCATACTCTTTTCCACAGTGGCAAGAATGAGGATGTTAAAGAAGAGGAGAATCATTTCTAGGTTTCTGGCTTGAACAAATGGGAAAATGTTGATATCATTCATTGAGACAGAGAATGCTGTAGGAACTTCAACGTGGGGGATACAGTTTTGTACATATCAAGTTGAAGTTGCCAAGTCAGAATTTATTCACTCCTAATTTCAGGCATTGCATGTCAATAATAAATTTCTCCACTTAGAAAATCTCTTTCTGTAAAACTAAACTGTTGTTGCATATGACGTTGTTTTTAAAAGTTTTAAGACTAAGAAGCTGCATTTAAAATGAAATTATAAAGCAGATTTAATGAGGTTCCTTTTATATTTTCTCTTTCTCTTTTTTTGCCATAAGTTCCCCCAAGTTCCTGTACAAATTAGTATACTCAAAGCTATGTTCAAGTCAATCTCAAACTCTTTGTGTCCCAGCCCAACCATACTAGCTCCAGAGTTGTTATTATCATAAACCGCTGCTTATAACTTGAGGCCTGAGTTAGGGCCACAAGGGACCAGAGATCATCCTCTGCTGGGTCTGAAGCTGCTTGAGGTCAGGCGGATAAATGATAGAGGAAGTGCAGGGTACTGGGAGAGCACAAAGCAGGGAGACCTCATCTAGGCTGTGACTCAGGAAAGAGCCTCCCTGAAATCTGAAGAGTGAGTAGGATATAGTGTGGAGGCCTAGAGCTGAAAGAGCATGTGGTATGTTTAAGAAACTGAACAAAATTCAGGGCAATTGGAGTATAGAGAACTAAGAGATAATGGTGTGAGAGGAGAGTGGAGAGGTGGGCAAGGTACAAAGCTTGGAAGGTAAGTCAAGAAGAAGACATCCCTCTTAGTGGTATAGAATGCAAGCACAACACTTTAAATTATATATTATTGGGAATTCCCTGGTGGTCCAGTGGTTAGGACTCTACACTTTCACTGCCGAAGGCCCAGGTTCAATCCCTGGTCAGGGACTAAGATCCCGCAACCTGCAAACTGCGTGACGTGGCCAAAATAATAATAATAATAATAAATTATATATTATTTTGGCCAATAATAAACCAAATACTGTTCTAAATGTTTTACAGATATTAGCTTATCCACACTCTCTCTTATTCCCCATATAAGAGATGAGGAAACTGAGGAATAGAGTAGCTAAGTAACTTGTCCAAGATCACACGGTGACAAAACTGAGACTCAAACCCAATACGTCTGGCTCCAGAGTTTGTGTTCCTAAACACTCTACAATACTGTCTTATGCCAATGTAATGTGCCTTCTTGGGACAAGTAAATAAGATTTTCTTTAGAATTGTTAGAGGTACTAATTCAGAAGCAAGAAAAATTTTCAGTATAGAGGCATTGGACTCCAGGACACTCCATGGATGGCAGAAGCCCAGGAAAATCCACCAAAAGGAAAAAAGGCATGCGTTCATGTGCATGCACACACACACACACACACACACACACACACACACAAATTAAGTTTTGTTAAAAGATATGTTTGATTACTTCTGATTGTGGGAAGATGGAGTAGATTTACTTTCTCCTATTCCTTCCAATTAAGTATAAGTAAAACCCTGGACATTATGTATGAAACAAACAAGAGAAGACTTAAAATTAGAAGGAAGAAAGCACACTGGCTAGGAAATTTGGGACCCAAGGAATGACATGGTGGTGAGTTCCCTGGGTTTTCTTATTGCCTCATATATCACAGACATGGAACTGAAAGAAACCTTCAACTAGAAAATGCCTACAGGTGGAAACAAAAAGGTCACCACAAAAGCCTCCTCTCTCTAGCTAAATGGCCAAGAAAGGGACAGCCTAACAAGATAGAAAACATTTTAGGTAATACCTGTTCTACTCCAGCTAAACATTACAGATGAAATGGTGGCCCCATGCCCATCCATGCTAGTAAAGGACATCCAAGCCTACTACTCCCTGGAGTCTGTAACCAGGCAGCACAACACCCTCACAGAGAGGCTGAAGTTGGAGAAGGCAAAATAAGGAGTTGGGACTTTTATCACTGTCAGCTTGTAACAAGGTCACACCTTCACCCACCACAGTGTCAGTGCAGACTACATGAGGAACCTGAACTTCCACCTGCTTTAGCAGTAATGAGGCACTTCACCCCCTCCCTGCTTATGGTGGTATCAGAGGAGGCCTATTGGAGAGTAAGAGCTTTCACTACTAGCCAGCAGTCATAAGGCCACTCCACCTCATGGTGTCATTAGATGCCACATGGAGAACAGTAGTGAGGTACTCTTACCCCTCCCAAGCAGGGATATATCAGTAGTAGGGAGCTAAAAATGCCACCACTACCCAAAAATAATGACACCCCACTTGAGTGTCAAAAAAGGCTGAGTGGGCTTCCCTGGTGGCGCAGTGGTTGAGAGTCTGCTTGCCAGTGCGGGGGACACGGGTTCGAGCCCTGGTCTGGGAGGATCCCACGTGCCGCGGAGCGGCTGGGCCCGTGGGCCACAACTGCTGAGCCTGAGCGTCTGGAGCCTCTGCTCCGCAACAAGAGAGGCCGCGATAGTGACAGGCCCGCGCACCGCGATGAAGAGTGGCCCCCGCTCGCCGCAACTGGAGAAAGCCCTCGCACGGAAGCGAAGACCCAACACAGCCAAAAATAAACATAATAAATAAATAATAAATAAAAGTTTAAAAAAAAAAAAAAAGGCTGAGTATGGTTGTATATACATGGGGAATATAGCCAATATTTTATAGTAACTTAAAAAATGGTTAAGATTGTAAATTTTAAGTTATGTATATTTTAACACAGTAAAAATTTAGAAAAAGAGAGCTTGAGTAGGGAATCTGGAATCTACCTCCTGCTGGTAGTAACAAGGTGCATTCCTCTTCTCTGCTAGGACAGAGTCAGAAGAAGCCAGCTAAAGCAAAATTAAATAAGATCCAGAATCTCATATAATAATACCCAAAATATCCAAGTTTCAATAAAAAATTACTCATCATACCAAGAACCAAGAAAATCTCAATCTGAATGAAATGCTTTCACAGGTGTTTGCATATGTCCAAGCTCATAAAGTGTCCATTTAAATACGTACAGTCCTTTGTATGTTAATTATACCTCAATAAAGCTGTTTTTAAAAAGACAGTCAATAGGTTCCAACACCAAGATGACAGAAATATTAAAATTATCTGACAAATATTCAAATCAGCCCCATAAAAATGCTTCAGCACACAATTACTTATGTGCTTGAAACAAATGAAAAACTCTTAGCAAGGAAATAGAAAGCCTCAGCAAGAAATAGAAGGTATAAAGAAGAAGCAAATAAAAATTTGAGAACTGAAAATTTCAATTACCAAAAACAAGAAAAAAACCCCACCATGGATAATTCCCAGCAGAAAGAATCAGTGAACCTGAAGAGAGAAAAATAGAAATTGCCCAATCTGACAACAGAGAGAAAATAGCCAGGGAAAAAAGTGAACAGTCTCAGATCTAGTAGTCATGCCATTGGTGTCTCAGAGGAGAGAATAAAGATGGCAAGATGAAAAAAGTAATCAAAAAAATAACTTTTGAAACTTGCCAAATTTGGCAAAAGATACAAAACTACACATTCAAGAAGTGAAACTTCCTCCCCAAAAAAAGAAATCCACAGCAAGACACATTATAGACAAACTTCTAAAAACTTAAAGACAAAAAAAAAAAAAAAAAAAGCATCTTCCAGAAGATGGTAGCATAGCTTTTTTCAAGTGCTGAAAGAAAAGAACTGTCAATCCAGATTCCTGTACCTGGTAGAAATAACCTTCAGGAATGAAAGGGAAATTAAAACATTCTAAGATGAAGAAACACTAAGAGAATTTGTTGCCAGCAGCCCTACCTTAAAAGAATGGTGAAAAGAAGTTCTGTAAACAAAGACATAATAAGAAAAGAAGGAATTTTTCAACTTCAAAGATAAAAAAAAAGAAAAAGCAAAATTATGAGTAAATAAAGTTGGCTTTCCTTTTCATCTTGAGTTTTCTAATTATGTTTGCTGTTTGAAGCAAATATTATAACACCATCTAATGTGGATATAAATTTGTACTCCAGTAACCCAAAGTAAGGCAGGAAAAAGAAAACACAGAAAGGAAAAACAGAGAGAACAAACAGAAAACACAAAGGAACTAGGCAGACATAAGCTCTAACAAATCAATAATTACATTAATCGTAAATAATCTAAGTACACCAATTAAAATAAAGTGGAAGAGTGAATTTAAAAACATGACCCAACCATATGCTGTCTACAGAAGACTCACATAAGTTAAAGCAATTTACAGAGGCTGAAAGCTGAAGGATGGAAAAAGATATATCATGCTAACATTAGTCAAAGAGGCAAGAATGGCTATATTAATATCAGATAAAGTAGACTTCAGATCAAATAAAATTACCAACGACAGAGACATTACAAATGATAAAAAGGGTCAATCCACCAGTAAGACATAGAAATCTTAAATGTATATGCACCAAGAAACAGAACTGCAAATTGTGTGAAACAAAAACTTACAGAACTAAAAGAAGAAATAGACAAATACAGAATTGTAGTTTGAGATTTTAGCACCCCTCTCTCAACAATTGATAGAATAACTAGACCAAAAATTAACAAAGATGTAGAAGAATTCAACGACAGGGTCTAATTGGCATTTATAGAACATTGCATACAATAATAGCAGAATACACATTCTAAATACATATTCTTTTCAAGATCCCACAGAACATTTTCCAAACTAGACCATATCCTGGGCCATAAATCAAACCTTAACAAATCTGAAAGAATTGAAATCATTTAGAGTATGCTCACTGACCACAATGAAATCAAACTAGAAAATTAACAGGCAAATTTTCAAACACATGGAAACTGAAGAGCACACTTCTAAATAACCCATGAGTCAAAGAAGAAGCTTCAAGGGAAATTTAAAAATACATTAAACTGAATGAAATGGAAACATATATATCCAAATCTGTGGGACATAGCTAAAGCAATTCTGAGAGGAGAATTTATAGCACTAAATGCTTATATTTGCCAAGAGGCAAAGTCTCAAATCAATAATTTAAGTCCTACTTCAAGAACCTAGTAAAACAATAGCAAAATAAATACAAAGGAAGCAGAAGGAAGGAAATAATAAACATAAAAGCAGAAATCAATACAATTAAAAAAAAGATAGAGAAAAATCAATGAAACAAAGACCTGGTTCTTAGAAAAGATCAATAAAATTGACAAACCTCTAGCAAGACTGACAAAGAAAAAAGAGATAAAACACAACTTACCAATATAAGGAATGAAACAGGGAATATTGCTGTAGATGCTGCAGGCATCAAAGGGATAATAAGAGAATGCTACAAATAACCCTACATGCTTAGATGAAACAGATTATTCCTTAAAAAATATAAATTACCACAACTAGCTAAATATTAAATAGATACTTTAAATAGCCCTATAAACTATTAAATAAATGTAATTCCTAGTTTTAAGCTCTCAAAAAGGAATCTCCAGACCCAAATTGTTTCACTGGAGAATTCTACCAAACACTAAGAATTAATTCCAATTCTACACAATCTCTTGCAGAAAATAGAGGCTAATATTATGAAGCTATTGTTACCTCAATACCAAAACCAGACAAAGACAGTACAAAAAGGAAAACTAAAAATATTCCTCATGAATATAGATGCAACAATCCTTAACAAAATGTTAAGAATAGAATTCAACAAGATATAATGAGAATTATACCCCATAACCAACTGGGATTTATTACAGGGATGCAAGGCTGGTTCATATTAGAAAATCAATCAGTGTAGTCTACTATATTAATAGGCTAAAGAAGAAAAACCACAGGATCATATCAACCTATGTAGAAAAAGAATTTGACTAAGTTCAACATTCATTCATGATAATATCTCTCTGAAAAATAGAAATGAAAGGGAACTTCCTCAAAATAAAGAGCATGTAAAGAAAAGAAAAAAAAGAAAACAAAAACCTAGAGCTAATATTATACTGAATGGTGAAAGAATGACTGCTTTCCCCCTAAGATCAAGGCAAGGATGTGCATTCTCACTGCTTTTATTAAACATAATACTAGAAGTTCTAACAAGTGCAATAAAGCCAGAAAAGGATATAAATGTCATATGGATTAGACGAAATAAAACTTTTCCTTTTTGAAGATGACATGATGGTCTACAGAAAAATTCCCAAGGAATCTACAAAAAATATCCTAGAACTAATAAGCAAGTTCAGCAAGATCACTGGATACAAGACAAACATACTAAAATCAATTATTAGAGTTTCTATATATTAGCAATGAACCTGAGGTCACCAAAATTAAAAATACAGTACCTTTTACAATTGCTCAAAAATGAAATATTTAGGTGTAAATCTAACAAATATATATAGAACTTGTAAAGCTACAAAGCTACAAAAAGCTGATGAAAGAATTCAAAGAAGATCTAAATAAATGGAGAGGCATGGTTTGTTCATGGACTGAAAGAGTCAACATAGTAAAGATGTCAATTCTCCCCAAATTAATATGCAGGTCTAATATAATTCCCCTTAAAATTCTAGCAAGATTTCTTGTAGATATAGACAAGATTATTCTAAATTTTATTTGGAAAAATAATAGAACTAGAACAGCTAAAGCAATTTTGGAAAATAAGAATAAAGTGGGAGGAATCACTTTACCCAATTTCAAGACTTACTATTAGCTACAGTAATCAAGATTGTGATATTGAAAGAGTGATAGAATGATGAAACATAGAATGATGGAACAGAATTGAGAATCCAGAAATAGACCCACAGAGATATGTCCAACTGATTATTGACAAAGATGCAAAATCAATTCAATGGAGGAAGGATCCTTTTCAACAAATGGTATTGGAGAGAGTAGGCATCCATAGAAAAAAGTCATAATAAAGAACCTTGACCTAAGTCTTAGGTCTCTTACAAAAATTAACTCTAAATGGTTCATGGACTTAAATGTACCCTGCAAAACTACAAAACTATTTAGGAAAACACATAGAAGAAAATCTTCAGGATCTAGGGCTTGGCAAAGAGTTTGTAGACATGACACTAAAAGCACAACTCAGAAAAGGAAAATTAATAAATTGGGCCTCACCAAATTAAAAATATTTTACTCTGAGAAAGACCCTGTGAAGAGGATGAAAGGACAAGTCACTGACTGGGAGAAAATATTTGCAAACCAAATATCGAACAAAGGACTCATATGCAGAACATATATCAAATTCTCTAAACTCAACAGTAAACAAATAAATAAATAATCCAATTAGAAAATTGGCAAAAAATAACACATGAAGAAACATTTAACTGAAGAGGATATGCTGATGGGATATAAGCACATGAAAAGATGTTCAACATCATTAGTCATGAGGAACCTGCAAATTGAAACCGCAATAAGATATCAACTACAAACCCACAATAACGGCTAAAACAGAAAATAATGACAACACCAAATGTTGGTAAGGATGCAGAGAAACTGGACCACTCATACATTGCTGCTGTAAAGTGGTACAGCCACTTGGAAAACAGTTTGGCAATTTCTTAAAAACTAAACATGCAACTACTATGCAATCCAGCAATCATGTGCTTGGGCTTCTACTCCAGAGAAATGAAAACTTATATTCATACAAATTCTGTACACAAATGTTCATTGCAGATTTATTTGTAACAGCCCCAAACTGGAAATAACCCAGATGCCCTTCATTGAGGTGAATGGATAAACAAACTGTGGTACATCCCTGCCATGGAATACTATTCATCAATAAAAAAAAAGAACAAACTAGTGATACATGCAACAACCTGAATGAGCCTCCAGAGAACTATGCTCAGTGAAAAAAAGCAAATCCCAAAAGGTTACATACTGTAAGGTGCCATTTACATATTCTTGAAATGGCAAAATTATATGAATGGAGATTAATGGTTGCCAGGAGTTACGGAAGGGGGGGCAGGAGGGAACTGGGTGAGGCAATAAACGGGCAATATAAGAAATCCTAGTAGTGATAGATATACCTTGCATCTTGCCTGTATCAATGTCAATATCCTGCAATACTGTACTATAGTGTTGCAAGATATTACCATTAAAGAAAACTGGATACAATGTACTTTGGATCACTCTGTATTATTTCTTATTGCTGCATGATAATCTACAATTATCTCAAAATAAAAATTTTAGTTAAAAGAGATATTTGAAGTATTAGGAATATCAAAATGTATCCATAAATACAACAAGTATTTTAAAATATGTTATTGCCATTGCTGCTCTGCCCTTGGGCACTCTGTAATCTTCAAGGTGATACCTCTTATTACTTTCTTTTGAAATTCTGAGTAGCTGATTAATCACTATTATAGGTCTCTTAATCTTCCTTATCTTTAGATTTTCAATTTCCTGAAAAATGGACACATGAGAGCAAAATTTTCTCTAGGGTGCAGCAACAGGGATCAGAACAACACTGCCTTGAAAGCTAAGTATAATGAAAAAAAGGCTGAACCTGGAGCTTAAGAAACTGCATCTAGTCCCAGTTGTCATAATTAGCAGGGTAATCTAGGAAAATCTGCCTATTATCTCTGAGTCGCAGCCCCCTCATCTGTAGGAGAATGATCTCTAAGGAACCCTTTAGCTCTGACATCCTAGGAAATCAAAGGGAGGCTGCCCTTGGGAAGAGACTTTTCCCACCTGGATCTAATTGGACTAGCTGTGTGAATGCCACTCCAGTTCTTAGATACCTGTAATGACTACCTTTTCTCCAGAAGTCACTGTGGATTTAGGGCCTGTTCTGTCTCCTGAAGATAGTGAGTCTGAAGTTGCAGATGTGATATTTTGTGTAAATGTAAGGGAAAAAAATCTCGGAAAAATCCCAGGAAAGACAGTGAGGTAAGATAATTTCATGCCAAGCAAATGTGTGGTTGACTGTGAGCTCTGAGCCAATCACAATGGGAAGTTCAACTTAGTGACACTGGGAAGAGACTAGGTGCCTTGAAGCAGCACCAAAAGAAAAGTTTTCTGTGTGCCAAGATCAAGACATGCCTACTGAGCGGTGACTTCAACCTGAAACTGCTGAAATTGGACTTAGGACCCCAACAGATAAGAATCCTGCTTCATCGGTGACCCAGGGAATAGAGAAGTAGGTGGTGTGTGTGCATGTGCTGGTGTGTGGGGAGGAAAACCAACAGGGCAGAATGATCATACAAAATATACTACAACGGTTTTCTAATTGACCTCCCCAGTCTCTCCTTACTTCAATTCATCTTCCACATTGCCATCAAATTCATTTCCTAAATCCCATATCAGATTGTCTCTTCTTGTTTAAAACTTTTCAACAGCTTCTCACTACATTCAGAATAAAGTCTTAACTATCTAGCATGGCTTTTGGCACCTTCCCAGATTTGACTCCAACCTATCTGATCCAACCTTATGTGCAGTTATAGGTTTACCATGTATTCCATACTACTCTCCAACCCAACCACATGTTATTCCACAAACAAATCTCTTGGCACTCCCGACCTATACTTTGTTGGCTTCACATATTTCTTCCCCTATTGCAAATTGCCAACCCCTTCCTGTATGAAGTCTTACTTGACCACTCCAGTCAATGTGCATTTCCTTCCTCTCCTGAACTCCTACAGTACTTTGCACCTACTTTGGAAGGAGAGGAATTAATCATCACAACTGGCTTCAAACACTTTCTCATCTTACAAATTATTTCTCCCAGCCTCATTACTCCACAGTGAAATCTTTGTTTTGCTTGACTTTCCAAAGGAGTATTTAACTATCTCCTCAAGCTATGAAGGAAAAGGCAGACTCTCATACTATTTTGCATGCTCCATAGTGGTACCAATGCTATGCACTTAAGAGGCCCTCAAGTTTTACTGATTTTACATTGATGACTAGCTGTTCAATGGGTCCCTTCCTCTCCATCCTCCTTAACTCATGCCCTCCTTAACTCATGCCCTCCTCACCTCTGTCAGGAACCACTGCAACAGCCTCTTCAGTGGTTTCTACTGGGATGATTTGGCTTCTTAAATGTGAGCAAGACCCATTCCTCCACTCAAATAAACCCACCAATGGCTCCTCATCTCCTAAAGAAAATGTTCAAGGCCTTTAAGGTGGTATGAAAAGAAATCCCACCAGAGCTTTTTAAGAGCAGGGGCCATGTCTTTCTGCCCTGTAAACCGGTTCATCTGTACCATTTTTCTAGGTTCCACATATATGCGTTAATCTACGATATTTGTTTTTCTCTTTCTGACTTACTTCACTCTGCATGATAGTCTCTAGATCCATCCACGTCTCTACAAATGACTCAATTTCGTTCCTTTTTATGGTTAGTATTCCATTGTATATATGTACCACATCTTCTTTATCCATTCGTCTGTTGATGGACATTTAGGTTGCTTCCATGACCTAGCTGTTGTAAATAGAGCTGCAATGAACATTGTGGTACGTGACTCTTTTTGAATTATGGTTTTCTCAGGAACTTTAGAGAGTATAGTTTTAGAGATGTAGTTCAACCCTCTTGATTTACAAATGAGGAAAACTAGTCTCAGTGAGTTTAACACTAAGCCAGTGTTCATCTCAACCCTCTGTACTGCACTGAACTTTGGTTAAATAATAGAATGGGTCTCCTAAAGTGGAATGTGATGCTTATTCTCTGAACAATTTTAAATACAGAAAGCATGAAGCCTATAGGGATGGAACTCACTGGTCTTGGTTAACTCCGGAAAATTTTACAACTTGGCCCAGCACAGTGTGAAAAAACAGTGGTATTTCCCTCCTTCTTAGTAAAGCTTTTTAAAGGCCCAGTGTCATTTTCCCCAAATAAACTTAACAGAATGCAATGGAGGGGAAAAAAAGACCATGTTTAAAAAAAGTAGCAAAAAATGGCTTGAAATGTTAGATGCAGACTAGCTTCTACTCAAAGGGCAATTTACCCTGACACCTACGGTTATGTTGCACACAACAGGCCAAGTCAGGAGTTGACTCTCTACTGGAACCCTGATACAGAGGTCTCATACCTGCTCGTGTTTTCCAGAATGCCTAGCTTTGTAAGAATCCCACTCCAAACATAATAGTAACTTTGCCCTCCTCCTTTCAGCCAAGAGATACCTCTCTAAATGTCAGGGAGTCTTCAGATACCTCCCTCCAAAAGAACCAGGAATATTTGAAAAGCAGCATACATTCTCTAAGGTGCTCAAGAGACAGGAGAAGCTTTAGCAGGAAAGGGATATTATTTTGCCTAGATACACTTATGCTTTAGTGGCCACCCTTCTTCCTAGGGATATCGTGACTGCAGAGACTCCTCAAGGTGAAAGTAACCAGTGACTTAACAATTTAGAAAGGTGTACATACGTTGGGAAGAGGTGGAGACCGTGATGATAGGAAGGTGAGGACCCTTCAAGTGTCAAGAACTCATTGAAGAGATACACTTTCCTGTGTCCTCAAACTCATTTTGTATGGTATCAAAAGACAGTTGTTTGATAAAGTCCAGGAAAAGACTTTCTGGATTTACCATACCTTTTCAACTTATTAACCTTCAAAAATGACAAGGGTTTCTTTCTTGCTTCAAACATTATCTGGGTGTGACACCACTTCCTTGTGACCTAAAAAATATGTGTCTTAAAGTGGTTGTGTAGAAGCAACTACTTTGGAACTTGAGTATTTATGAACAGGGCTTGGTGTTGTGATAAAATACAGCTTGTAACTAATTAAGTTATTCTGATATATATTGAATCATCTGCATAGAAATAACTGTGCTTTATGGTCATGTGGAGGCATACTTTAGGAAGTCAATGTAAATGACTAATTCCTCAAACTTCGACATATAGCCAGATGAAATGCCTAGTTTTTCTTTTTGTCCCTAGACTTTGGGCTGCGGTACCAGGCATTTCCAACCCCTTCGTATCCTCTCAGAACTCTTGGCCTCCCTCCCTGATTACTCTCTGATGTTCCTGTTCTGAACGATCAGCCCTGGGTACCTAAGGGACTCCTAGCAGCACAAATTCTGGGCCATCTGGTTCAGCCTGATTGGTTTGGGGACCACAGAAGGGGCAGAGAAGGCATGGCAGGGGAAGGGGGTGGCTCCGCTGTGTATGTATGCGGCTAGGAAAACCCAGATAGGTGAGGAGGTAAAAACCCAGGTGGAGTTTTCAATGGACTCTGGATCCACAGAACCTTCATGTTTTGAGGCAGATTGAGAACAAGCATTCTGATCGGGCTGTCAGTTCAGGCAAGAGCCAGAAAAGCAGGAAAGCCTCCAGTTTCCCAGGCTCCTTGGCTCCCAGCAGTCTCAGGGAATAAGTAGACAGGCACTGTGTTAATCCCTGCCAGAGGCTTATTGACTCTAAAGGATGGCAAACCCACAGCTGATCAATCTTTTCTCTGATAAGAATTGAGGAAAAGAGCAGAAGGGAACTGGAGCATAGAAAACAAACATTGCTCATTTCACGCTTAGATGTTGGATGTTGTTTTGACCTATTTACCACTAGAGCCTTCTAAGGGCTGGGACCATGTCTTATTCCCACTTGTATCTGAAATCCCTACCCCACGCTCCTGCCCAGTGCAGTGTCTCACACATTGTAGATCCTTAATAAATATTTTCAAACAAAATCTAAAGATGTATGGAACTGGACAGGGGAGTGGAGATAGAGGAAGTATTTGAGGTTCTATCTAGCACTGGAAAACATGGCTGGGTCATGAACTTTACTTGTTATATTTTCCCAAAGGGAAAGACTTGCAGTGATTTGAAACCTTAAAAACACTGCCTACTAATGCTTGAGCTGTATGGGTAAGTGTTTGAATTGAACTATGAAGGCTGTACAATTCTAGGTATAAATATCAACAATTTAGCTACTTTATTTTTTTTGCTGTTTTTTCCTTTATCTTTCCAACAGATTTATTGAGATATAATTAACATACAATAAACTGCACACGTTTAAATACATATATATATATATCTTATATATATATGTATATATGTGTATTTAAACTGCACACGTTTAAATACATATATATATGTATATATATATACATATATATGTATATGTATATATATACATATATATGTATATGTATATATATACATATATATGTATATATGTATATATATATCTTATATATATATGTATATATATATATATATCTTCATGAGAGCATCACAACAATGAAGATAGCGAGCATACCCATCATCTGCAAAAGTTTTATCTTAATCCTTTGTAATTCCTCCTTCCTGCTCCTCCTGCCACAGGCAACCATTGATCTGCTTTCTGTCACTACAGATTAGTTTACATTTTCTAGAGTTTTACATAAAGGGAATCATACACTATATACTCTTTTTGGTCTGCCTTCTTTCTACTAAGCATAATTATTTTCAGATTCAAATATGTTGTGGCATGTATCAATAGCTCATTCATTTTTATTGCTATGTTGTATTCCATTGTATAGATACATTAGAATTTGTTTTTCCATGTACCTGTTGAGGGACACTTAGGTTGTTACCAGGTTTTTGGTTATTACCAATAATGCTACTATAAGCGTTCATATACAAGTCTTTGCATGAACATAGGCTTTCATTTCTCATGGGTAAATAGTCAGGAGAGAAATGACTAGGTCATTACGTGTACACTTAACTTTTTAAGAAACTGCCAGATTGTTTTCCAAACAGGTCGAAGCATTTTACATCCCCACCTGGAGTATATGAGAATTTCAGTTCCCACACACCCTTTCTAACACTTGCTAGAGTCATTTAAAAAATTTTTAACTATCCTAATATTGTGTAGTGCTATCTCACTGTGGTTTGTTTTTTTTTGCTTTTATTTATTTTTTTCTTAACATCTTTACTGGAGTATAATTGCTTTACAATGGTGTGTTAGTTTCTGCTTTATAACAAAGTGAATCACTTATACATATACATATATCTCCATATCTCTTCCCTCTTGTATCTCCCTCCCTCCCACCCTCCCTATCCCACCCCTCTAGGTGGTCACAAAGCACCGAGCTGATCTCCCTGTGCTATGCAGCTGCCTCCCACTAGCTATCTATTTTACATTTGGTAGTGTCTATATGTCCAGGCCACTCTCTCACTTTGTCCCAGCTTACCCTTCCCCCTCCCCGTGTCCTCAAGTTCATTCTCTAGTAGGTCTGTGTCTGTATTCCCGTCTTGCCCCTAGGTTCTTCATGTCTTTTTTTTTTTTTTTTTTAGATTCCATATATATGTGTTAGCATACAGTATTTGTTTTTCTCTTTCTGACTTACTTCACTCTATGACAGACCCTAGGTCCATCCACCTCACTACAAATAACTCAATTTCGTTTCTTTTTATGGCTGAGTAATATTCCATTGCATATATGTGCCACATCTTCTTTATCCATTCATCTATCGATGGACACTTAGGTTGCTTCCATGTCCTGGCTATTGTAAATAGAGCTGCAATGAACATTGTAGTACATGACTCTTTTTGAATTATGGTTTTCGCAGGGTATATGCCCATTAGTGGAATTGCTGGGTCGTATGGTAGTTCTAGTTTTAGTTTTTTAAGAAACCTCCATACTGTTCTCCATAGTGGCTGTATCAATTTACATTCCCACCAACAGTGCAAGAGGGTTCCCTTTTCTCCACACCCTCACCAGCACTTATTGTTTGTAGATTTTTTGATGATGGACATTCTGATTGGTGTGAAATGATATCTCATTGTAGTTTTGATTTGCATTTCTCTAATGATTAATGATGTTGAGCATCCTTTCATGTGTTTGTTGGCAATCTGTATATCTTCTTTGGAGAAGTGTCTATTTAGGTCTTCTGCCCATTTTTGGATTGGGTTGTTTGTTTCTTTGATATTGAGCTGTATGAGCTGCTTGTAAATTTTGGAGATTAATCCTTTGTCAGTTGCTTCATTTGCAAATATTTTCTCCCATTCTGAGGGCTGTCTTTTGGTCTTGTTTATGGTTTCCTTTGCTGTGCAAAAGCTTTGAAGTTTCATTAGGTCCCATTTGTTTATTTTTGTTTTTATTTCCATTTCTCTGGGAGGTGGGTCAAAAAGGATCTTGCTGTGATTTATGTCATAGAGTGTTCTGCCTATGTTTTCCTCTAAGAGTTTGATAGCGTCTGGCCTTACATTTAGGTCTTTAATCCATTTTGAGTTTATTTTTGTGTATGGTGTTAGGGAGTGTTCTAATTTCATTCTTTTACATGTAGCTGTCCAGTTTTCCTAGCACCACTTATTGAAGAGGCTGTCTTTTCTCCACTGTATATGCTTGCCTCCTTTATCAAAGATAAGGTGACCATATGTGCATGGGTTTATCTCTGGGCTTTCTATCCTGTTCCATTGATCTATATTTCTGTTTTTGTGCCAGTACCATACTGTCTTGATTACTGTAGCTTTCTAGTATATTCTGAAGTCAGGGAGCCTGATTCTTCCAGCTCCGTTTTTCTTTCTCAAGATTGCATTAGCTATTCGGGGTCTTTTGTGTTTCCATACAAATTGTGAAATTTTTTGTTCTAGTTCTGTGAAAAATGCCATTGGTAGTTTGATAGGGATTGCATTGAATCTGTAGATTGCTTTGGGTAGTAGAGTCATTTTCACAATGTTGATACTTCCAATCCAAGAACATAGTATATCTCTCCATCTGTTTGTATCATCTTTAGTTTCTTTCATCAGTGTCTTACAGTTTTCTACATACAGGTCTTTTGTCTCCTTAGGTAGGTTTATTCCTAGGTATTTTATTCTTTTTGTTGCAATGGTAAATGGGAGTGTTTTCTTAATTTCACTTTCAGATTTTTCATCATTCGTGTATAGGAATGCAAGAGGTTTCTGTGCATTAATTTTCTATCCTGCTACTTTACCAAATTCATTGATTAGTTCTAGTAGTTTTCTGGAAGCATCTTTAGGATTTTCTATGTATAGTATCATGACATCTGAAAGCAGTGACAGCTTTATTTCTTCTTTTCCCATTTGGATTCCTTTTATTTCTTTTTCTTCTCTGATTGCTGTGGCTAAAACTTCCAAAACTACATTGTCTTGTTCCTGATCTTAGTGGAAATGGTTTCAGTTTTTCACCATTGAGGACGATGTTGGCTGTGGGTTTGTCATATATGGCCTTTATTATGTTGAGGTAAGTTACCTCTATACCTACTTTCTGGAGGGTTTTTATCATAAATGGTGTTGAATTTTGTCAAAAGCTTTCTCTGCATCTATTGAGGTGATCATATGATTTTTCTCCTTCAATTTGTTAATATGGTGTATCACATTGATTGATTTGCATATATTGAAGAATCCTTGCATTCCTGGGATAAACCCCACTTGATCATGTTGTATGATCCTTTTAATGTGCTGTTGGATTCTGTTTGCTAGTATTTTGTTGAGGATTTTTTCATCTATGTTCAATAGTGATATTGCCCTGTAGTTTTCTTTCTTTGTGACATCTTTGTCTGGTTTTGGTATCACGGTGATGGTGGCCTTGTAGAATGAGCTTGGGAGTGTTCCTCCCTCTGCTATATTTTGGAAGAGTTTGAGAAGGATAGGTGTTAGCTCTTCTTGAAATGTTTGATAGAATTCGCCTGTGAAGCCATCTGGTCCTGGGCTTTTGTTTGTTGGAAGATTTTTAATCACAGTTTCAATTTCAGTGCTTGTGATTGGTCTGTTCATATTTTCTATTTCTTCCTGAATCAGTCTCGGAAGGTTGTGCATTTCTAAGAATTTGTCCATTTCTTCCAGGTTGTCCATTTTATTGGCATATAGCTGCTTGTAGTAATCTCTCATCATCCTTTGTATTTCTGCAGTGTCAGTTGTTACTTCTCCTTTTTCATTTCTAATTCTATTGATTTGAGTCTTCTCCCTTTTTTTCCTGATGAGTCTGGCTAATGGTTTATCAATTTTGTTTATCTTCTCAAAGAACCAGCTTGTAGTTTTATTGATCTTTGCTATTGTTTCCTTCATTTCTTTTTCATTTATTTCTGATCTAATCTTTATGATTTCTTTCCTTCTACTACCTTTGCGGGTTTTTTGTTCTTCTTTCTCTAATTTATTTCGGTGTAAGGTTAGGTTGTTTATTTGAGATGTTTCCTGTTTCTTAAGGTAGGATTGTATCGCTATAAACTTCCCTCTTAGAACTGCTTTTCCTGTGTCCCATAGGTTTTGGGTCATCGTGTTTTCATTATCATTTGTTTCTAGGTATTTCTTGATTTCCTCTTTTATTTCTTCAGTGATCTCTTGGTTATTAAGTAGTGTATTGTTTAGCCTCCATGTGTTTGTATTTTTTACAGATTTTTTCCTGTAATTTATATCTAGTCTCATAGCATTGTGGTCGGAAAAGATACTTGACACAATTTCAATTTTCTTAAATTTACCAAGGCTTGATTTGTGACCCAAGATATGACCTATTCTGGAGAATGTTCCATGAGCACTTGAGAAGAAACTGTATTCTGTTGTTTTTGGATGGAATGTCCTATAAATATCTATTAAGTCCATCTTGTTTAATGTATCATTTAAAGCTTTTGTTTCCTTATTTATTTTTATTTTGGATGATCTATCTATTGGTGAAAGTGGGGTGTTAAAGTCCCCTACTATGATTCTGTTACTGTTGATTTCCCCTTTTATGGCTGTTAGTATTTGCCTTATGTATTGAGGTGCTCCTATGTTGGGTGCATAAATATTTACAATTGTTATATCTTCTTCTTGGATTCATCCCTTGATCATTATGTAGTGTCTTTCTTTGTCTCTTGTAATAGTCTTTGTTTTAAAGTCTATTTTGTCTGATATGAGAATTGCTACTCCAGCTTTCTTTTGATTTCCATTTGCATGAAATAACTTTTTCCATCCCCTTACTTTCAGTCTTTATGTGTCCCTAGGTCTGAAGTGGGTCTCTTGTAGACAGCATATATATGGGTCTTGTTTTTGTCTCCATTCTGCCAGTCTATGTCTTTTGGTTGAAGCATTTAATCCATTTACATTTAAGGTAATTATCGATATGTATGTTCCTATTACCGTTTTCTTAATTGTTTTGGGTTTGTTATTGTAGGTCGTTTCTTTCTCTTGTGTTTCCTGCCTAGAGAAGTTCCTTTCGCATTTGTTGTAAAGCTGGTTTGGTGGTGCTGAATTCTCTTAGCTTTTGCTTGTCTGTAAAGCTTTTAATTTCTCCATTAAAACTGAATGAGATCCTTGCTGGGTAGAGTCATCTTGGTTGTAGGTTTTTCCCTTTCATCACTTTAAATATGTCCTGCCACTCCCTTGTGGCTTGCAGAGTTTCTGCTGAAAGATCAGCTGTTAACCTTATGGGGATTCCCTTGTATGTTATTTGTTGTTTTTCCCTTGCTGCTTTTAATATTTTTTCTTTGTATTTTGTTTTTGATAGTTTGATTAATATGTGTCTTGGCATGTTTCTCCTTGGATTTATCCTGTATGGGACTCTCTGTGCTTCCTGGACTTGATTAACTATTTCCTTTCCCATATTAGGGAAATTTTCAACTATAATCTCTTCAAATATTTTCTCAGTCCCTTTCTTTTTCTCTTCTTCTTCTGGGACCCCTATAATTCGAATGTTGGTGACTTTAATGTTGTCCCAGAGGTCTCGGAGACTGTCCTCAATTCTTTTCATTCTTTTTCCTTTATTCTGCTCTACAGTAGTTATTTCCACTATTTTATCTTCCATGTCATTTATCCGTTCTTCTGCCTCAGTTATTCTATTGATCCCGTCTAGAGAATTTTAAATTTCATTTGTTGTGTTGTTCATCATTGTTTTTTTGCTCTTAGTTCTTCTAGGTCCTTGTTAAATGTTTCTTGTATTTTCTCCATTCTATTTCCAGGATTTTGGATCATCTTTACTCTCATTATTCTGAATTCTTTTTCAGGTAGATTGCTTATTTCCTCTTCATTTGTTAGGTCTGGTGGGTTTTTACATTGCTCTTTCATCTGCTGTGTTTCTTTGTCTTCTCATTTTGCTTATCTTACTGTGTTTGGGGTCTCCTTTCAGCAGGCTGCAGGTTCGTTGTTCCTGTTGCTTTTGGTGCCTGCCCCCAGTGGCTAAGGTTGGTTCAGTGGGTTGTGTAGGCCTCCTGGTGGAGGGGACTAGTGCCTGTGTTCTGGTGGATGAGGCTGGATCTTGTCTTTCTGGTGGGCAGGTCCACGTCTGGTGGTGTGTTTTGGGGTGTCTGTGACCTTATTATGATTTTAGGCAGCCTCTCTGCTAATGGGTGGGGTTGTGTTGCTGTTTTGCTATTTGTTTGGCATAGGGTGTCTACCACTGTAGCTTTCTGGTCATTGAGTGTACCTGGGTCTTGGCATTGAGATGGAGATCTCTGGGAGAGCTCTTGCCAATTGATATTACTTGGATCCAGGATGTCTCTGGTGGACCAATGTCCTGCACTTGGCTCTCCCACCTCAGAGGCACAGCCCTGACACCTTGGTGGAGCACCAAGAGCTTGTCATCCACACGGCTCAGAATAAAAGGGAGAAAAAAAGAAAGAAAGAATGAAAAAGATAAAATAAAATAAAGTTATTAAAATAAAAAATAATTATTAAAAAAATTTTTTTAAATAATAAAATAAAATAGAAAGAAAGAAGAGAGCAACCAAACCAAAAAAACAAATCCACCAATGATAACAAGTGCTAAAAACTCTAGTAAGAGAAAAAAAAAAGAACAGACAGCACCCAAAACAAATGGTAAAAGCAAAGCTATACAGACAAAATCACACACGGAAGCATACACATACACACCCAGAAAAAGAGAAAAAGGGAAAAATATATATATATCATTGCTTCCAAAGTCCACCTCCTCAATTTGGGATGATTCGTTGTCTATTCAGGTATTCCACAGATGCAGGTACATCAAGTTGATTGTGGAGATTTAATCCGCTGCTCCTGAAGCTGCTGGGAGAGATTTCCCTTTCTCTTCTTTCTTCTCACAGCTCCCGGTGTTCAGCTTTGGATTTGGCCCTGCCTCTGCATGTAGGTCGCCTGAGGGTGTCTGTTCCCACTCAGACAGGACGGGGTTAAAGAAGCAGCTGATTAGGGGGCTCTGGCTCACTCACGCCAGGGGGAGGGAGGGGTACAGAATGCAGGGCGAGCCTGTGGCGGCAGAGGCCACCATGACGTTGCACCAGCCTGATGCGCGCCGTGCTTTCTCCCGGGGAAGTTGTCCCTGGATCACGGGACCCTGGCAGTGGCGGGCTGCACAGGCTCCCGGGAGGGGCGGTGTGGAGAGTGACCTGTGCTTGCACACAGGCTTCTTGGTGGCAGCAGCAGCAGCCTTAGCGTCTCATGCCCGTCTCTGGTGTCCGTGCTGACAGCCACGGCTCACGCACGTCTCTGGAGCTCCTTTAAGTGGCACTCTTAATCCCCTCTCCTCACGCACCAGGAAACAAAGAGGCAAGAAAAAGTCTCTTGCCTCTTCAGCAGCTCCAGACCTTTTCCCGGACTTCCTCCCGGCTAGCTGTGGTGCACTAGCCCCCTTCAGGCTGTGTTCACGCAGCCAACCCCAGTCCTCTCCCTGGGATCCGACCTCCAAAGCCCGAGCCTCAGCTCCCAGCCCCCGCCCGACCCGGCGGGTGAGCAGACAAGCCTCTTGGGCTGGTGAGTGCTGGTCGGCACTGATCCTCTGTGCGGGAATCTCTCCGCTTGGCCCTCTGCACCCCTGTTGCTGCGCTCTCCTCTGTGGCTCCGAAGCTCCCCCCTCCGCCACCCACAGTCTCCGCCCGTGAAGGGGCTTCCTAGTGTGTGGAAACCTTTCCTCCTTCACAGCTCCCTCCCACTGGTGCAGGTCCCGTCCCTATTCTTTTGTCTCTGTTATTTCTTTTTCCTTTTGCCCTACCCAGGTATGTGGGGAGTTTCTTGCCTTTTGGGAGGTCTGAGGTCTTCTGCCAGCGTTCAGTAGGTGTTCTGAAGGAGTTGTTCCACATGTAGATGTATTTCTGATGTATTTGGGGGGAGGAAGGTGATCTCCACGTCTTACTCTTCCGCCATCTTGAAGTTCCTCCCCCTCACTGTGGTTTTAATTTGCATTTCCTTAATGACTAATTAAGATGACCATCTTTTCATGTGCTTATTTGCCATCGCATATCTTCTTTGGTGAAATGCTGTTCAGACCTTTACCCATTTTTTAATTGAGTCGTTCATTTTCTTATTGTTGAATTTTGAGGGTTCTTTATGTATTCTGGATACTAGTTGTTTATGAGATATATGCATTGCAAAGATTTTCTCCAAGTTGGTGGCTTGCGTTTTCATTCCCTTAACAGTGCCTTTCACAGAACAGATTTTTACTTTTAATTTTGATGGCATCCAATTTATCATTTTGTTCTTTTACAAATTGCTTTTGTGTCGTATCTAAGAAATATTTGCATAACCCCAGGACACGGTGATTTTATACTATGTTGCCATCTAGGAGTCTTATTGATTTTGATTTTTACATTTAGGTCTATGATCAATTTTGAGTTAATTTTTGTATATGGTTCAAGACACGAATCAAAGCTCATATTTTTGCATTTGCATATCCAATTGTTATAGCAATATTTGTTGAAAATATTCTTACTTCAACAAATTGCTTTTGTTACTTTGTCAAAAATTTGTTGTCCACATATGTGTGTGTGTATTTCTGGACTCTCTATTCTGTTACTTTAATTTATTGTCCAACTTTATAAAAATACCACACTGTCCTGATTATAGTATCTTTATAATAAGTCTTGAAATCAGATAGTGGTAGTCTCCCAACTTTGTTCTTCTTTTTATAAGTTGTTTTAGCTATTCTAGGACCTTTGTATTTCCATATGAATTTGAGAATCAGCTTGCCAATTTCTACAGAAAAGACTTTGTAGGTTTCAGTTGAGGGTTATTGAATCTATAGATGAACTTGGGAAGGATTGACATCTTAACAATGTTGAGTCTTCTAACCTTGTGAACAAGTCTTTTTTTTCCATTTATTTAAGTCTTTCATTTCTCTCAGCAATGTTTTGTGGTTTTCAGAGTGCAGGTCTAGTCCATCTTTTTTCACCTTTATCACAAAGTATTTAAAATTTTTATGTTATTGTAAGTTGTATTTTTTTACACTTTAATTTTCTATTCACCACTGCTAACACATAGAAGTATAATTGATTTTTTGTATTGATTTTGTATCCTGAAACCTGGCTGAACTCATTTATGAGTGCTAATAGTTCATTTGTGAATTCCTTGGGATTTTCTATATACAAAATCATGTCATCTGTGAATGAAAACAAAGTTACTTCTTCTATTCCAGTATGAATACATTTTTATTTTTCTTGTTTTGTTGCACTGAGCAGAACCTCTTTTCATTGTTAAGTGGAAGTGTTGAGAGCAAACATCCATGTCTTATTCCTTATCTTAAAGGTAAAATATTCTCTTTCACCATCAAGTATGCTATTAGCTTGCTTTATTTTTTATAGAAGCCATTTATCAAATTGAGAATGTTCCCTTCTATTCCTAGCTTACTGAGTGTTTTTATCATGAGTGTTTATTGGATCTTGTCAAATGATTTTTCTGTGTCGCTTGATTGTCATAAGATTTTTGTTCTGTGTCCTCTTATCATGGTGTAGTACACTGATTGATTTTAGTATGTTGACCCAACCTTGCATTCTTGGGATAAATCCCACTCGTCATGTTGTATAGTTACTTTAAATGTGTTGGATTTCATTTGTTAGTATTTTATTGAGGATATTTGCATCTATATTCATGAGGGATATTGGTCTATAGTTTGTTTGTTTTTTTCTGGTTTCTGTATAAAAGTAACAATAGACCCATTGAATAAGTTGAGATGTATTCCCTCCTCCTTTATTTTTTGGAAAAGTTTACGAGGAGTTGATATTAATTCTTTTTGAATATTTGATAGAATTCAGAAGCAAAGCAATCTAAGCCTGAAGTTTTCTTTCTGGGAAAGTTTTTAACTACAAATTCAATTTCTTTAATAATTATAAGGGTAATTGTGTTATCTGTTTATTTTTTATTAAGCTTTGTTAGGTTGTGTCCTTCAAAGAATTTATTCATTTTATCTAAGTTGTCAAATTTATTGGCGTAAAATTGTTAAAATATTCCCTTAATAGCTTTTTAATATCTGTATATTCTGTAGTGATGTTACTTCTCCCATCCCCAATATTGGTTATTTATTTCTTCTTTCATCTTTTCCTGATAAGACAGGCTAGAGCTTTCTTAGTTTCATTAATCTTGCAAAGAATCAGCTTTTAGTTACATTGCTTTTTCTCTATTTTGTTTTCTATTCCATTGATTTTTGTTTTGATACTTATTATTTTCTTTCTTTTGCTTACTTTGGCTTACTTTGCTCTTCCGTTTAGAAAAAAATCAGTGGTCATTGGCATAAGAACTTGTTTCTTTCTAATATAGACTTTTGGTGCTATAAATTTTACCATAAGTAGTGCTTTAGTGTCATCCCAGGATTTCTGAGATGTGTTTTCATTTTCATTCATTTAAAACATTTAAAATTTCCCTTAATTTTCTTCTTTTACCCAATAGTTATTTAAAAGTTTGTTATTTAGTTTCCAAATATTTGGGGGTATTTTGTAGAGGGCATTCTGTTATTGATTTCAAATTTAATTGCATTGTGGTAAAAAAATACTTAGTATGACTTAAAACTTTTAAAATATATTGAGATTTGTGTTGTGGCCCAGAATATAGGGTATCTTGGTATATGTTCTGTGAACATTTACACTTGAAAAGAATCTGTATTCTGCTGCTGTTGGGTGCAGTATTCTATAAATGTTAATTAGGTCAAATTGTTTGATTGTGTTGTTCAAGTCTACTATATTCTTTCTAATTTTCACTGTATTTATTCTATTAATTATTGAGAAGGATATTGAAATCTTAGACTATAATTGTAGATTTTTCTATTTCTTCTTGCAGTCCTATCATTTTTTTCTTCATGTTTTTTGAGTCTTTCTTTTTAAGGACATAAATATTAACGATTATTATGTGTTCTTGATGTATACACCTCTTCATCATTACGAGCTAGACTTCTTTATTTCTGGTAATTTTCACCCACTGTTTCTTCAAATATCTGCCCCCTCCCACCTTCTTCTGCAATTACATGTATATTAAGTAGTCCCACAAATCACTAATTTTTTTTGTATTTGATTTTTTAATTCTCTTTTCTCCCTGAGTTTTATTTTTATTAGTTTTCATTGTTATGTCTTCAGGTTCACCAATGTTTTCTTCTGCAATATCTAATCTGCCATTATTCCATCCAGTATATTTTTCATCTCAGAAATGGTATCTTTCATCTCTAGAAATTTTATTTGGCATACTTTACTTATATATCTTTACTTATCTTTTTGAACTTCTGGTGTATAGTTATAGTAATGGAATAGTGTTAAAATAACTATTTTAATATTCTTGTCTGCTAATTCTAATATCTGTATCAGTTCTGGATTTACTCTGATTGGTTGTTTTTTTAATTATGGATTGTATTTCCCTGTTTCTTTGTTTGCCCAATCTGATAATTATTTTATTGGACGTACAATGTTGTGAATTTTAACTTGTTTTGTGCTAGATATTTTTTTTTCAGTTTTAATAAGGTGTAATTGACACATAACATTGTATATATATTTAAAATTACATATGCACAACATGATGATTTAACATATGTTTACTTTGTGAAATGATTACCACAGTCTGGTTAATTAACACATCCATCACCTCACATAGTTGCCATTTTGTGTGGTTGTAGTTGCTGAGAACACTTAAGGTCTACTCTCTTGGCAAATTTCAAGTACACATCACAGTATTATTAACTATAGTCATGATGCTGTACATTAGATACCCAGAGCTTATTCAACTAATAAATCAAGCCTTGTACCCTTTGAACAGCATCTCCCCATCTCCAAGCTCTGGTAACCACCATTCTACTTTCTGATTCTATGAGTTTGGCTTTTTTCTTTTAAGATTCCACGTATAAGTGAGATCATATGATATTTGTCTTTCTCTAGCATGCTGTCCTCTAGGCTCATCAATATTGTTGCAAATGGCAAGATTTTATTCTTTCTTGTGGCTGAGTAATATTCCATTTATATTTATCTTCTTTATCCATTCATTCATCAATAGACATATAGATTTTTTCCAAATCTTGGCTATTGTGAATAATGCTGAAATGTACGTGGGAGTGCAGATATCTCTTTGAGATACTGATTTAGTTTCCTTTAGATATATACCCAGAAGTGGGTTTGCTGGATCATATGGTATTTCTATGCTTAAATTTTTAATGACCTCCATACTGTTTTCCATAACTGCTGTACCAGTTTACATTCCCACCAACAGTGTACAAGGGTCTCCTTTTCTACACATGCTCACCAACAGTTGTTGCTTGTTGCATTTTTGATAAAAGCCATCCTATCAGGTGTGAGGTGATATCTTATTGTGCATTTGATTTGCATTTTTCTGATGATTAATGATATTGAGAACCTTTTCATGTACCTGTTGGCCATTTGCATGCCTTCTTTGGAAACATATCTCTTTAAGTCCTTAGCCTATTTTTAATTGGATTATTATTATTATTATTATTATTTTGCTATTGAGTTCTGTAAGTTCCTTATATATTTTGGGTATTAATTCCTTATCAGATATATGGTTTGCAAATATTTTCTCTCATTCCATAGGTTGCCTATTCGTTTTGTTGATTGTCGCCTTGGCTGTACAGAAGCTTTTTAGTTTGACATAGTCCTATTTGTTTATTTTTGCTTTTATTGCTGGTGCTTTTGGTGTTTTCTTTGGGAAAATGTCTATGCAGATCTTCTGTCCATTTTTTTTTTAACATCTTTATTGGAGTATAATTGCTTTACAATGGTGTGTTAGTTTCTGCTTTATAACAAAGTGAATCAGTTATACATATACATATGTTCCCATATCTCTTCCCTCTTGCCTCTCCCTCCCTCCCACCCTCCCTATCCCACCCCCTAGGTGGTCACAAAGCACCAAGCTGATCTCCCTGTGCTATGCGGCTACTTCCCACTAGCTATCTATTTTACGTTTGGTAGTGTATATATGTCCATGCCACTCTCTCACTTTATCCCAGCTTACCCTTCCCCCTCCCTGTATCCTCAAGTCCATTTTCTAGTAGGTCTGCATCTTTATTCCCGTCTTGCCCCTAGGTTCCTCATGACTATTTTTTTTTTAGATTCCATATATATGTGTTAGCATATGGTATTTGTTTTTCTCTTTCTGTCCATTTTTTTAATCAGATTGGTTTTTTGTTATTGAGTTGTATGAGTTCTTTATACATTTTGGATATTAGCCCCTTGTCATATATATGATATGCAATTATTTTCTCCCATTCAGTAGGTTGCCTTTTCATTTTGTTTATGGTTTCCTTTGCTGTGCAGAAGCTTTTTATTTTGATGTAGCCCCACTTGTTTATTTTTGCTTTTGTTGCTTTTGCTTTTGGTGTCGGATTCAAAAAATCATTGCCAAGATCTATGTCAAGGAATACACTGTCTATGTTTGCTTTAGGTGTTTTACAGTTTCAGGCCTTACATTCAAGCTTTTAATCTATTTTGAGTTAATTTTTGTATATGGTGTAAGGTAGCAGTCCCATTTCATTCTTTTGCATGTGGCTGTCCAATTTTCCCTACACCATTAATTGAAGAGACTATCCCTTTCCCCATTGTATATTCTTGGCTTCTTTGTCATAAAGTAATTGACCATATATTCATGGGTTTATTTCTGGGATCTCTATTCTATCTCATTGATTTATGTGTCTGTTTTTATGCCAATACTATGCTGTTTTAATTGCTATAGCTTTGCAATGTTGTTTGAAATCTGGGAGCATGATGCTTTCAGCATTGTTCTTCTTTCTCAAGATTGCTATGGCTACTCAGGGTATTTTGTGGTTCCATACAAATTTTAGGATTGTTCATTCTATTTCTGTGAAAAAATACTATTGGAATTTTGATAAGGATTGCATTGAATCTGTATATTGCTTTGGGTAGTATGGGCAGTTTAACAATATTAATTCTTCCAATCCATTAGCATGAAATATCTTTCCATTTATTTGTGTCTTCTTCAATTTTTTAAATTAATGTCTTGTAGTTTTAACCTCTTGGTTAAATTTATTCCTAGGTATTTTATTCCTTTTGATGCAATTAAAGATGGAATTGTTTTCTTATTTTCTCGTTCTGATAGTTCATTATTAGTGTAAAGAAACACAATAGATTTTTTGTATTGATTTTGTATCCTGCAACTTTACTGAATTTGTTTATTAATTCTAATAGTTTTCTCATGAAGTCTTCAGGCTCTTCTGTACATAATATCATGTCATCTGCAAAGACTGAGTTTTACTTCTTCCTTTCCAATTTGCATGTCTTTTATTTCTTTTTCTTACCTTGTTGCTTTGGCTAGAACTTCCAATACTATGTTGAATAAAAGTGCTGAGAGTCTTGTCCCTGATCTTAGAAGAAAAGCTTTCAGCTTTTCATTGTTGAGTATGATTTTAGCTGTCAGCTTATCATATTTGGCCTTTATTATGTTGAGGTATGTTCCCTCTATACCTGCTTTGTTAGGAACTTTTATCATAAATGGATGTTGGACTTTGTCAAATACTTTTTCTGCATCTATTGAGATGATCATTTGATATTTATCCTTCTTTTCATTAATGTGAGGTATCACATTGGCTGATTTGTGATGTTGAACCATTCTTGCATCCCTGGAATAAATTTCCACTTGATCATGGCTTATGATCTTTTAATGTATTGTTGAATTCAGTTTGCTAATATTTTGTTGAGGGTTTTTGCATCTATATTCATCAGGGTTATTGGCTTATAATTTTCTTTTTGTGTGGCATCCTTATTTGGTTTTGCTATCAGGGTAATGCTGGCCTTGTAAAATGTGTTTGGAAGAGTTCCCCTTGTTCTATTTTTTGACAAAACATATTTTTTATTATATCACATCCTTTATTCTAGTGACACCAGAAGAGTTCATTTTCTCTGGCAGTCACTAAGACAGCTTCACACAAGACATGCCATCAGTTTCTAAGCTCAGTATTGCCAGAATCAGGTGGAATGTCTGTCCGAAGTTTTTTCTTGATTTCCTTGGACTGTAGTAAGTATACAAAAATATTTGGTAAAAGAAGGAAGGAAGGATGGGAGGGGGGAGGGAGGGAGGGAGGAAAGAAAGAAAGGAAGGAAGAAAGAAAGAAAGAAAGGAAGAAAGAAAGAAGAGAGAGAGATAGAAAGAAAGAAAGAAAAGAAGGAAGGAAGGAAGGAAGGAAGGAAGGAAGGAAGGAAGGAAGGAAGGAAGGAAGGAAGGAAGGAGGAAGGAAAAATGGAGGGGGAGGAAAGGAGGGAGGAAGGATAGATATAGATATTGTCCTCAAGGAGATCTAAATCTAGTAGAGAAAATAAATAAAAGAACAAATCATTTTTAATATAATCTGGATGACGGCTTAAGTCTAGAAAGATGAGTGTGAGTCAAATAAAAAAGGTAGGAAGTGGATTCTAGGCAGAGAACTTATCTTCAGTAAAGATGTGATGAAATATAATAGAAGCCTTGATGTTAACCAGTTATTTTATTATCCCTTCTTGCCAGTTCTCTTCCTTTGGCTTTTACCCCCTTTCCATCCAATTCTGCATCTAGCTCCCTTCAGGCTGGGCCATTACACAGCCTCCCCCGTCTTCAAGTCTCCTCCTGGAACTTCTGTCTCACCTTCCTCCAATGTAGGGTGCATAGGTCACTAAGAATCTTTCTGGAGTGTTTTGATTTTCTTCTCTTGCTCAGATAATTACCACTCATAGAAAGTCCAAACTTCGCTGTCAAAGCCCTCTATAAAAATCTCCCCCTTGTTAAACTTCCTTCAGTTCTTGCTACTGTCTGACTTGAAATCATTGTTCCAGCCAAGTAATCTTATTTCCTGAGTGAGTGAATATGACTTGCTCACACCTGTCTCTGAACTGTCCTACATGCCCGGAATCCCCTCTCTTCCTCTTCCCTCATCCATGAACACAACTCTGGCAGGAGATCAAACTGATGACTGAAATAGAGCCCATTGCAGTACGCAAAATGCAAGTTAGCTCCCTGCATATCTGAAACAGGCAGAACAACTTTGTTTGGGAACTTGGGTCTCCATTTACCAATTCTAGGCCAGTTCTGATCCTGAGGTCCCCTGAGGACTCCTGGGAGAGAGAACTCAAGCATTTCTGATCTCACGAAGTTAGGTTCAAGGTTCTGAGGCTGCCCCGAATAAAACTGTGAGATTATCAAGTTTGTCTGTAGAGATCCCACTAGCTTCACTGTCTTCTTTTATATTTTTCCTCTTTTAAATCCTCTAATCCAGAACTCACCATCATTCCCCTTCATCCTGGCAAAAAGAAAAGGGGATCCAATAATTTTATTCATATTACAGTGTTGAGATTGAATCTGCTACGTCTCACAGGAGGATGTCAGGGGTTAGAAGGGACCTCTACCTCTTACTGGCTATGTGATCTTGGGCAAAGAGCTTGATCACTCTGTGCCTCAGTTTCCTTATCTGTAAAAGGGGGATAATAAGAGTGCTTACATCATTGTTAGATATAATTATTATCTGTCTATCCCCAATAAGGCAACCCCGCTTAGTAGTTAGGCAGCCTATGCTTCAGTGCCTGCAATGATGGGAGCACTCTGCCTCCCAGGACAGCCCATTTCTCTTGCAATTAAAAAGCTGTATCAGAGAGAAGGGATAGTATTTGCAGGAGAGGAGTGGGTCCCTCTCAGATTTCTAGCATAAAGATAATCCCCACCATGGATTTTGTGAGGCTGCTTCATTCCTTCTGAGGTCAATACTTGCATAATCCTAATTGTTGTAGAATGTTTATAGTAATAATAATTCATCTATTGAGCACGTACTATGTGCAGGCATTGTGCTAAGTATTTTATATGCATTATCTAAATCCTTGAAATAAGCCTATTATTATTATTATATTAAAACTAAATTTTAGATAGTGCTTATTATGAGCCAGGCACTTTTCTAAGTGTTTTAATTATATTAATGAATTAAATTATATAACAACCCTAAAAAATAGATATTATTATTTGCTCACTTTACATGTGAGAAAACTGTGGCACTAAGAAGTTAAGTAATTTTCTCCTATTCATACAGCTGATTAGTGACAGAGATAGATTTTGAACCCAAGCAGTCTGGCTCCAGAAATACTCCTTAACCACTAAGTCATACTGCACACCTTATGATGTGGCAATTCTAATCAACACGGTCTCAGAGAGTATAACAACTGCCAACATTCTCTTTTTGCTCCTGCCCTCACCCCAGCCTCCCATGGGGAAACTTTGCTTTGCTTTTCATGTTACCTCAACTGTCCTCTTAGGGATCATTCCCACCTTCCCATCTTTGCTAGTGATGAACAGTGTGGCATAAGACAAATTGCGTGACGTCTTTAATTCTCAGTTTCCTCCCCTACAAAATAGAAATTATATCCACCTAGCAGGATTGTTATTACTGTCTGCCCCAGCCCATACCAACCAACTCCAGTCAACCCACCCACACGCTATTCAGCTAGCAGCCAATAAAGCCAAAAACCAGCCCTCAGGGCCCTTTTCATGGCCATCACCTTGAACCCACTCACTTTGCTCCTACTCTGGCTCTTCATTCACTCTAAACTGGTTCTTATGGGTACTTGCCTCCTGATCTTGGCTCTGCACCCTGTGTCTGTCTTCACACAGATCTCCCAGACTTGACCATTTCAGTGCTTCCTAGGCAAAGATTAGCACTCACCTTATGGTTCTGCCTGTTCCTGGTTATTCCAGTTACGTCCAGCCAAGCCCCAGACCTAACTCCCAATGAGGCAACCCTGGGCCACTGCCAAGGGCCATCAGACTAAACCTCTGCTAGTACTTGTTGTGCAGCAACATGACAGATTTTCCCAGTTTACTACCATTGAGTTCCCATTCAGGATTTTTTTTTACACGTTGAATGCACCCTTAACCTAGTCACTGCAATGACAATTTTCATCCTTGCCACTTTCCTGCATTACTAAGCACCATCCCAACCATGTAAATTCCAAGCACTTGGGGAGAAAATTCAGATAGCAGATCCCATCCAGTTTTCTTCCCAATAAAAATAAACATTACCATTTATTAGACATTTACTATATGCCAGGCACAATGCTAAATATTTTACATGCATACACTCACATAAGCTGTTCAACAACCTTATGTGACAAATATTATTACCCTCATTTTCCAGCTGTAGAAACTGAGGCACAGAAAGGTTGAGTGACTCACCTAGGATTACACAGCCATCACATGGCAGAGCTGGGATTTGAGTTCAGGTCTACATCCCACACTTTTGACCGCTGAACACTATTGCCTCCCAATTTACATCACCTCCACCCTTCTAAGTGCTTGAAGACCTTGCTGGAACTATTTATAATTCAATAAACTGTGAACCATTTGACTTCTCTTTTCTACTCACCCTGCCCATGTAATGGGTAGGTGGCTTCCAGCACTCTTGAATAAGCCCAACCAACCCATATCTCTCCCTATGGCCCCATGTCCTCCCATGACAACCAGGGACTGGGGAAAGAGGAGGTGCTGAAACTCTCAGCTCCACAGTGCTAGTTGCGGGAGCTGGTGCAAGAGGAAGGCTGTGGATTAGCAGAGTGCTGGTGGGAACCAGCCTCCTACCTCAAGAATGCTCTGGAGCAAGTCACAACTTCTCACTGGGCAAACCAGGAGAAGTCCCGGCTCCATGCCATTATACTGGGCCAACTCATCCACACACTACACAGCAGATGGCCAAAGAAAATGAGTCACAAACCTCAGGCCCTCATTCGAGGCAATTACCTTGAACCCTCTCACTTCTCTGCTGCCCTTGCTCTTCATTTCCTGCTCTGTTCCTTTGCATACTTGGCTTCAAACCTTTTTGGAACTATCTCTTATTTGTAGCCCTGCATTCACCCCTTAGGCTTGCCATGCTCAGCTTTTGACCCTCTCAATGCTCTCTAAGAACAGGCTTGCCCTCATCCTCCAGCTCTTGCTGATCTTTAGTCCTAGGTCACTACCTTGGCCAATTCGAGCTCCTGTCCCTGGAAACTCTACCCTGGCACTGGCTCACCTGACCAGCGCCCCAGCCCTCAAGGTGGTGAGGGGTTGGGAGAACAGAAAGGGGGATCAGAAAGTGATGAGAGATCAATGAGAAAGATGCCTAGCCAGTGCCCCTACCCTACTGTAAACGCCTCATTCATGGTATACTAAACCCTAATCCTCTTTCACTATTTGGAAACTTCCTGTGGCCAAATCATTTTCCCACAAAATAGACATGATCCAGGAAACTGAGAATGCACACAGCTGCCATATTCTTTAGACTATAAATTAGAATACATGAACTGATGCTATGAATGTGCTTATGACAACAACACACGGAATGTTTGAATTCATTACTGCCCTGGAAAATCTTTGATGTGCCATAACCATGCTTATATAGTATGATGGAAGGGTACTACATGTGCTTGTGTGCTCAAACACAATGCCTATTCCCTAGGAATTGACATGTTGACATATACCCTACCACACACGGCTCATTCCTTGTACTCTGGCCACACTCATCTGCCTTCAGTTCATCATATTTGCACCACTCCCTCCTGCAACAAGGTGTAAGCTATTTCCTTTTCTGGCAAGTTCTTTCTCTCTTCTTGAAATTAACTCTCCATCATTTTCCAGATCTTACCTCCATCATCACTTCTCTGCAGGTGTTTTCCCTGCCTTCCTCATTAATAGTATCATGATCTTACCCATTGGATCCATTGTAGCACTTATGACAATTGCAATTTTGCATTTATTTGTATAATGTGATTAATTTCTGCCTCCACCATTAGAATGAAAGTTCCATGAGAACAGGGACCATGTCTTCTTGTTCACCACTATAACCTTGGCACTTGGAATGGCCAACACCAAGCAGATGTGGTTTTTTGTTCGTTTGTTTAATTATGCAACAAATGAGTGGATTGAACTGCTCACCAACCAAGTCTTCCAAAGATCTTTGGCTAAGTGCATGAATCCCATGGGAGGAGAAGGAGGGTCCTGGAGTACATTTGGGCTGGTTTTCTCCAATCAACAAATTGGTACCTACAAGTTTAACAGATGAGTAAAATGCAGGCTCTTAGCAAATGGGATATAGGCTATGTACCTTTCTAGAATAGAGAAATTGTGATAGGCAGGACACAGAGAGGTAAGCAACATGTCCAAGTTCACTTAGCTAGTAGATAGAAGAGCCAGGATTTAAACCCCAGCTATCTGGTTCCACTTGATTAATCTTGCTGAAACTCTATTTTCTCATCTGTAAAATGGGAGCAATCAATGGTGCTAGCTTGCAGAGTTATAAGAATTAAATGTGATAATGTATGGAAAGAACTTGCACATAATAAGTATTCATTGTATGGTACCTATTACTATTAGTTTCTTTGAAAGTGAAGGGAAGGCAGAGAATCTATATGCTAAGATGTGGAGAAATAGCTGTCCTTCCATAAAGACCTCACCCACACTTGTCTTGTTCCCCCCTCTCCCTTTTCCCTTCTCTGTCCTTCCTTTCTCTCTCTCTCTCTCCAACTATAATCTCCAGAAGAGATGTTTTTAGGGCTTAATAAAGGAAGAGAGGGGAGCAGATGGAGAGAGATCAGACTTATGAAGAAAGAGGCTGAAAAGAACATTAGAAGGAGGAAGAAACAGAAGAAAGGTAGGAGAGAAGGGACAACACATGTAAGATGGTTACATTTTTCCTCTACTAAATAAAAGTATGGCTGCACACAGCTTTACTACAGGACTTTCTTTTCCTTTTTAAAAAGGGATGGAGAAAGGGGGAGCATATAGACACGGGCTTGGAAGGGTACTGGCTAAAAGCCCAATTTAATTTGTGGTCAGCTCTGCCCTAAATTTTTTGGAAAGGACAAAAGGCCTAGAAAAATTGCTTCAACTTATGTAGCTTTGAAACACACACACACACACACACACACACACACACACACACCATTGTTCAGTGCTGTCCCTTTAGCATTTCCCAGTCATGTCGTTCATATTTGTGTGTTTTTTGGTTGAGCGTGTCCCTGGCCCTCATAGAACAGGAGCCCCAGGAGTCAAGGGAATGTATCTTTTCCTCTGCAACCAAGTGCTTAATGTTTGCTGGGAATTGTGATGAAAGATGGATGAGGGGAATGGCTCTTCTGATGGTGGTAACACAGGCAGCTCCCCTTTCCCTACTGGGTTTGTTTAGCTACGCCTCAGATACCAGCATACCTGGGCCTCTTAGAAGACAAGGACCCAATTGAATAGATCCCCTGGAAGTCCAAGGGGCAGAGTGCAGCAGGAGAAGTGATTTTGGGGAGATTGCTAGGCCAACTTGGCAGACTGGAGACTTGGGAAACCTCTGGGGTACATATCCAAACCAAACTTGTGAAATACTGGCTCATCCCCAGGTCCTCTGTTAGGGTCTTTGGGGAAAGTCCTAAATGAAAGCCAGTCAAGTTGAACATTACACTATTTATAATTATAAGGCAGGAAAAAAAAGACAGGAAAAAGGGGAGGGGAGACAGAAAGCAGGAACATAATTAAGGCTTGGCTAGCAACAACTTGGATACAGTATCATTGAAAGTAAAGCATGCTTCTATAAATCAATGAATGAAAGCTTTTTTTAAAAAAAATTTGTTAGCAAGAAAGAAAATGAATGTGCAAAAGGAACCATTGTAGTTCTTTGCATTTCAGAAAATGAAAAAGATACTTGTATTCAAAGGGAAATGTGCCATGGAAACACATAAGAGATGAAATGCTGCAGGATCTTAATCATGAACATATGCAAAGCATTATTATACTTAGCATTTTTACAATTCTATATGAAATATAATTTAGGTGGGGAGGGTGGAGCGGGGGCAAGCATTTTACATCTGATGAGTCACCATAATGCTACTTCCCTATTCCTGCTTATGGTGGACTGACCGTCTTTATATCAGTAATATGCAGAGTTGTCTAAGATTAGGAACAAGACAGTGGTGCCCACTCTCACCATTCCTATTCAACATATTACTAGAAGTCTTAGCTAGAGCAATCAGGCAAGAAAAAAATAAAAAGGTAGTAGAATTGAAATGGAAGAAGTAAAATTATCTCTATTTGCAAGTGACATGATTTTATATATAGAAAATCCTAAAAGCTCAACCAAAACACTGTTAGATCTGATCAATGAATTCAGTAAATTTGCAGGATACAAAATTAACATACAAAAATCATCAGTATCATTTGTATATACTAATGACTTTCCTGAAAAAGAAATAAAGAAACTGATCCCATTTACAATAACATCAAAAAAACCTTAGGAATACATTTAAGGAGGTGAACGATCTCTACTCTGAAAACTGCAAGACCTTGATGAAAGAAATCGAAGAAGACATGAACAAATGGGAATGTGTCTTATGTTCATGGATTGGAAGAATTAATATTGTTAAAATGTCAATACTACCAAAATCTATCTATAGATCCAATGCAATCCATTGTTTACAGGAGTAGAAAAAAACACTCCTAAAATTTATATGGAGCCACAAAAGACTCATAGCCAAAGAAATCCTGATAAAGAAGAACAAAACAGAAGACGTCACACTTCCTGATTTCAAGCTATACTATGAAGCTATAGTCATCAAAACAGTATGGTATTGGCCAATAGACCAATGGAACAGAATTGAGAGTCCAGAAATAAACCCAAACATATACAGTCAACTAGTATTTCACAAGGGAGCCAAGAACATGCAAAGGAGAAAAGACAGTCTCTTTAACAAATCGTGCTGGAATAACTAGTATTCAGAATGAAGCTGGTAATTATTAGAGAAATGCAAACCAAAACTACAGTGAGGTATCACCTCACACCAGTCAGAATGACCATCATTAAAAAGTCTACAAATAACAAATGCTGGCAAGGGTGTGGAGAAAAGGGAACTCTCCTACACTGCTGGTGGGAATGTAAATTGGTTCAGTGACTATGGAAAACAGTATGGCGTTTCCTCAAAAAACTAAAAATACAGTTGCCATAGCATTCAGCAATCCCACTCCTGGACATATATCCAGACAAAACTATAATTCCAAAAGATCCATGCACCTCTATGTTCATAGCAGCACTGTTTACAATAGCCAAGACATGGAAACAACCTAAATGTCCATCAACAGATGAATGGATAAAGAAGATGTGGTATATATATACAATGGAATATTATTCAGCCATAAAAAAGAATGAAATAATGCCATTGGCAGCTACATGGATGGAGCTAGAGATTATCATACTAAACGAAGTAAGTCAGAAAGAGAAAGACAAATACCATATGATATCACTTATATGTGGAATCTAAAATATGACACAAATGAACTTATCTACAAAACAGAAACAGACTCACAGACATAGAGAACAGACTTGTGGTTGCCAAGGGGGAGGGGGACGGGAGAGGGTTGGATTGGGAGTTTGGGACTAGCAGATGCAAACTATTATATATAGAATGGATAAAAAACAAGGTCCTATTATATAGCACAGGGAACTATATTCAGTATCCTGTAATAAACCATAATGGAAAAGAATATGAAAAAGAATATATATATATGTATGACTCAATCCCTTTTCTATACACCAGAAACTAACACAACATTATAAATCGACTATACTTCCATAAAGAAAAGAAAGAAAAAGAATGAAGCTGGACCCATATCTTATACCTCTCGTAAATACTAACTCAAAATGGATTAAAGACTTGTATGTAAGACCTGAAATCACAAAACACCTAGAAGAAAACATTGGAATAAATCTCCTGTACATGAGTCTTGGTAATGATTTTTTGGATAGGATACCAAAAGCACTTACAACAAAATAAAAAGATAAGTAAGTGGGACTACCTCAAACTAAAAAGCCTCTGCACAGCAAAAGAAACCATCAATAAAATGAAAAGAAAACTTATGGAAAGGTAAAAATATTTGCAAACTCTATATCTGATAAGGAGTTAATATCCAAAATATATAAAGAACTCACACAACTCAATAGCAGACAAATAACCCATTTAAAAAATGGGCAAAGGACAGTAATAGACATTTCTCCAAAAAAGATATACAAAAGGCCAACAGGTATGTGGAAAGATGCTCAGCATCACTAGTCATTAGGGAAATGCAAATTAAAACCAAATTAAAAACTCACACTTGTTACAATGGTCATCATCAAAAAAAAGATGCTGGTGTGGATGTGGAAAAAAGGGAATCCTCTTGCACAGTTAGTGGGATTGTAAATTGGTACAGCCACTATGAAAAATAGTATGGAGGATCCTCAAAAAATTAAAAAAAGAACTATCATGTGATCCAGCAATTCCACTTCTGGAATATATCCAAAGGAAATGAAAACACAAACTCAAAAATATATCTGCACCCCCATATTTATGGCAGCATTATTTATAAGATACAGAAGCAACCTAAATACCCATGAATAGATGAATGAATAAAGAAGTTGTGATTTTAAAAAATATACAATGGAATATTACTTAGCCATAAAAAAGAATGAAATCTTACCATTTGCAACATGGACGGACATTGAAGGCATTATACTAAATGAAGTAAGTCAGACAGAAAAAGACAAATACTATATGATCTCACTTACATGTGGAATCTTTTTAAAAAACTCATAGAAAAAGAGATCAGATTTGTGGTTACCAGAGACACAGGGGGAATTGGAGGAAGTGGTCAAAAAGTACAAACTTCTAGTTACAAAATAAATAAGTACTAGGGATGTAATGTACAATGTGATGACTATAGCTAACACTGCTGTATGATATATAGGAAAGTTAAGAGAGTAAGTCCTGAGTTCTCATGATAAGGAAAAAGTATTTTTTTCTTTTTTTCTTTCTTTCCTTTTTATTATATCTATATGAGAAGATAGATGTTAGCTGAACCTATTATGGTAATCATTTCACAATATATGTAAATCAAACCAACATGCTGTATGCCTTAAACTTATACAGTAATGTATGTCAATTATTTCTAAATGAAACTGGAAAAAAACAGACAAATAAAACAATGATTTTTAAACATTGGACAACAAGGATCCCTGAGAGAAGGGAAACAAATAAGGTGAGCCCTACAATTGCCCTAGCTTCCTTCTGGGAAAGAGTTTCCAGGACATAATGCAGGAAATGAGAAACCGGAAAGAGTCTGGTATTCTCACTAAGTTGAGGAGACAGGATGGAGGATTTGAGGAGGCCAAGGTGTTAGAATATGCAGGGCAGAGTAATAGAGAGGAGAAGTCTACACAGAGTAAGAGCTCTGGAGACACCCATAAGCTTCCCTTTCCAGTTTTCCAGTGAGCTCTGATCATGTATTGTGAGGAAACTACCCTCAGACCATCAGAAAGGAGCAGGCAGACCAATTCTTGGAGCTCAAACAGAGCTGTTGAGAGTTCACATTCCCAAAAACCAAAGTCAAGAAATGTCCTAATGAATGGGACATCAGATAGAGTACACAGGAGGATATTATCTCAGTAGAGAGGACAAATTAGCCCCAGACCAAAATATTCTGGTAGCTTCTGGTATCACCTAAAAACTCTTAAAAGCAAACCTCAAACTGATCGAGCTGTTTCCAAGTATCTTAATTGTGTCTGAGATCAAGGCTTTCAAAAAAAAAAAGGAATTAAAAAGTGTCCAGCACCCAACAATGTAAAATTCACAATGTCTGGCATCCAGTCAAAAAGTACCAGGCATGCAAAGGAGCGGGAAAATACAACTCATAATGAGGAGGAAAATCAATCAATATAAACTCCCAAAAATGCACAGATAAGAGAATTAGTAGACAAAGGTATTAAAACAGCTGTTGGTAAATGTCCTCTACATGTTCATTGCCTACCCACAAGATCATAAATACACTCTTTTTTTCACCCACATGGGGTGAACTTTTGTGTATCTGCAAAATCGAAGGCAAGATTCACTTTTTTTTTTTAACACTATGTGGATATCCAATTGACATCATTAATTGACAAAGAACATTCTTCCCTTGCAATGCAGATGTAACCTCTGTCACAAATAAAGTGTTCATATATGAAACAAAAATTGTTTTCAGAAAGAAAATGAATATGCAAAAGGAAACATTGTAGTACTTAGCATTTCATAAAATGAAAAAGATACTTATATTCAAAGGGAAATGTGCCATGGAAATATACAAGAGGTGAGATGTTGCAGGATCTTAATCATAAACATATGCAAAGTTAGCATTGTCACACTCTGTATGAAGTTCTTGGAAATACCATTTAGTCAGGGGTGGGGGGCGGGCATTTTGCATCTGATGAGTCACCATAATGCTACTTCCCTATTCCTGCTTATGGTGAATTGACCATCTTTATATTAGTAGTATGCAGAACGATTGAACAAATGGAATTTCCTTTCTCACCATTGTAACCAGGGGAATGAAAATTATTCTCTTAGTAAAACGAGAGTTAGAATATTTGAATTATGTTCTTACCTTCCTCCTCATCCTACTATAGAAGCTCAATAAGTCACTTCACCTCTCTGAATCTCAAACTCTCCATCAGTCATTTAAATTTAATGCATGTTACAGATGGTGCTGGCTTTTGTCAAAAGGGTATTTTCTCCCAACATGTGCCATGGTTGTAGCTCCAATACAATGATTTGGGAAGTCCTGAAGATCAATACAGATCTATGTTTCTAGCCCCTCTCCAAGAAATCTGTATGAACTTAATGAAAGCTAGCCAATGGCTTCAAACAATGTGACTTCCTTTCCCTTTGAAGTCAGTAAGAATTTCTTGAGCATCTACCATAAGCACAGGAAGCTGAAGTAGTACATATAGAATTTGGAGACCACTAAACTTTCTGGAGAACTCTCAGAATGGCCTCTTTACCCTCATGCACTGACCCCACTACCTCTTTCTGATTTCTTTAACCACTAGGACTCTGCTTAGTTCAGGGGAGCCAACAGACTCCCCAGCCCTTTCCTTCTATTCATGCCAGATGAATTTCAGCAGCAGCAGAACTCTGGATGAAAGAGGCCAACTGAGCCTAGAAGACTCAGAGTCCCTTTGAGCCTCTGGGAGATACCTGACTTTTGAAGCATCTATGACAAAGTGTTTTCTACCTATTACTCCAATCTCCAGGAGGGGAGAAAAAAGGCTAGAGGCAGGGAGTCCTGCTCCCTACACCCCCTTCACAGTGGCCCTTTGGGTGCAAAGAAAGGCATGGTTCTCCTAACCTTCCATAATCTGTAAGGAGGTAACTCCTGATACAAAAACACCACCTCACCCCTATCCCACAGCAGCCTAGTATGATGGGGAGTGGGAGAAGGAGGTCACTATTGAGAAAGGAGGAAGGGCTGCTGAGAAAGGTGAGATTCCTTCTGTGCTGTCATCTTCTTTGCTTGGATTGCTATCAAAGCTCCACCCCGTGCTGGAGAAGTTTTTATAGACTATTAGACAGGGTAATAGGGAATAGTCTGGATACCAAGGAGAAGCAGAGAAATTCTATTGTAACAGGTCACCCACAGCCAAAACAAATTATTCCCTCCAACTCCACTGGGAACCAGAGCCCAAACCAGTGAGCAGCTACCAGGGCTCCCTGTGCAGCTCTGGAAAAACACACAAAGCATACAGCTGCTCACCAGTAACTGATGAGCTGATAATTAACACCGTGTATGTAGACTTTGGGCGCAATATGTGACTTGATTTGTGAAAACAATGTCTGCCAGCAGCCTCTTTGGTTCTGAGGGACACCAGCTGGGACTGGGATGGGGCCAGAGGCAAAGGAAGACTAAAGAAGACCACTGGCATCCTTGAAACCCAGTCAGGGGAGAAGTCAGGGAGAGGAAGGAATTCCTAGGAGAATGGGAGCAAGAGAGGAGACAAATAAGGGAGAGGAAAGAAGGGAAGGACAAAGGAGAAAAAGAAATAAGCAAAACATTTCTCAGAGGGCCCCAGACAAGGTCTTTGATGTCATGGAGATCGCCATCCCTCCAACCCTCCCACTTCCCACTCACATTCACTGCACCTTTATTCTTGTTCCTCCTACCCTACTCTCTCCCCATACTCATTTTTGGGGGTAACCAAACCCACACATCTACAAACAGAAAGACATGTCAAATCCTTTTTTGCTTAAAAGCTAGTTTTCACCTACCTTTTTAGTGGCTGACAAAGAGGCCACATTACAAGTAGCTCTCTTTTGCTGCCAAATCTCTTGCTGCCATGCTACTCTCTGTAACTGTGTCACTCAGTTCTCTTGGGTGAGCCAGGAAAGCTGAAGGGTTCCTTTTCTAAGAGTCTCCTCTGTGCTCATCTCCTAGTACAGCAGGGCTGACTGTCTTTGGTATCCTTCCACCTGTCCTTTCAGCACCATTGTCCTCCTTGATCCTGATTCCCTCTCTCCAGCCTCCTGGCTCAAGATCCCTCTACTAGATTCCTTATCCTAATCCCTCAGGGACCTGCTTTCCCTTCTGCCAAAGAGCAAATGAACTCCACTGAAGGTGTTAAATGTAGTTGGTGGCTTAATGTGTCACTCTTCCCTTGTATGACTGTTGCATTTTCATAAGGGTTAAACCAAAGGAATAGCCCTCATATGGCAGAATAATCAGCATGATGATAGATAAGGAAATTTGGGGACAGGAGACCTCCTTATTCTTCTTCTGCAAAAGGCTGATCTTGGACATGAGGATAGCACTATCAGGTCACCAGGGTTATTTCCCAAAGCTGAAACATTGCCCTGTGGTTTTCTTAAATTGGTTAGAGGGAAGAGAGGGCAGAGCCAATGGAGGTGAGTTTTACTTCTTGCCCTGTTGCTCAAATTCTCAAGAGCGCTTACCTTCAGGAGTTCAACATAATGGCTGTCTCCTGCCATGGGATCTACTCAGCTGAATAAATTTTCTAAAGCCGTATTAATGACAAGGCCAACAACAGAAAAGATAGATTATCTTGGACCCAGGGTTACTCCCCAGAATCATGCATAAACCATGGTTATTTCCAAGCTATGCTCTTGATTCAACCCACAGACTAGCTGCGCAAAGCAAGGTGATTTGCAGGCTGATCAACATTCACAGAGATAAAGAGAGAGGACTCGGGCTTCCCTGGTGGCGCAGTGGTTGAGAATCTGCCTGCCAATGCAGGGGACACGGGTTCGAGCCCTGGTCTGGGAAGATCCCACATGCTGCGGAGCAACTAGGCCCGTGAGCCACAACTACTGAGCCTGCGCGTCTGGAGCCTGTGCTCCGCAACAAGAGAGGCCACGACAGTGAGAGGCCCGCGCACCGCGATGAAGAGTGGCCCCCGCTCGCCGCAACTAGAGAAAGCCCTCGCACAGAAACGAAGACCCAACACAGCCAAAAATAAATTAATTAATTAATTTAAAAAAAAAAAAAAAAAAAAAAAGAGAGAGGACTCAAGTCAAGTCCACTCTGGTTTAGCCCTAGGCTAGTCATCTTGGCCTGCCTCTGCACTTTTTGGCCACACATCTCCTGTGCCTCTTGTTCCACAGTTCTGAGCCAGGCCAGAAAGGCAAGTATATCACTTCTTCCAAGTGAGATGGCAGAGTTCCAAGTGCAGGAAGGAAGCAATCTTATCAGACCTCTGGCCCATTGATAAAACCACAGAAGGAAATCACTGAGTTTCAAATTCAGAAAGGAAAGTCTTGGATAAAACTAGGAATTAATTGCCTAGGGAGTTTCCACTTTAAAGTCATTTTTTCCACATCAATAAAAAAAGCTTTTTATCATAGCTAGGGTAATGGTCTTAGAGCCGAAGTGCTGTCTGCCTGTTTAGAGCTGTTTATAAGGTCTTCAGTAAAAACTAGTCCCTTCCACCTGTTCCCGCAAAATAGCCATTCTTTTCTCCACCCCACTTCCTTTTTTAGATCCATCAGGCCTTTTCCTAGAGGCACTGGGTTCTTCTCTCAGATACTCTCTGAGGATTCCCAGTACTTAATTTAGGTTTCACAACAGAGCAAACTACCAGATGTGGCAAGGAGACTGGCTGTACCACATATCAGAAGAAATTATGGAATTGCTTTCATGTAAATATGTTCATGCAAAGGATTATCTATTACCCATCTGAGTCTGTCTAGACTATATTACTCCATTTCAAGGTCCTTTTTAACACAAAACTTTGGGAATTCTCTGTAGCGTTTTGGTTTTGTTAGTTAGCTAACTTGTTTGTTTTTGTATTCAATGATATTTGGCCTGGAGTAAAGGATGAGGTGGGTATACACTGAGGCCAGAGAGACTTTTCAGATAGACACACAATTGAAAGGAACTTTTGTGCTAAGCAATGATCTTTAGCCTTCCTTGCTAACTTAAGCTGAATTCCTAAGGGACAGTGGCCTAAAGGCCTTTTCAAGAATGAAGGATACAATAAAGAACTAAGTTTTTCCCAAGTTTGGGAAATAATGCAGTATAGCGAGTTATGTCTGTTTTATAAATTCATTTTTAAATAGTTTTATCGAGATAATTTACATACCATGCAAGTGACTCATTTAAGGTATACAATTCAGTGGCTTTTAGTATATATCCACAGAGTTGTACAACCATCAACACTATCTAATTCTAGAATATTTTCATCACTCCAGAAAGAAACTTTATATCCATTAGCAGTCATTCCCCATTCCCTCCAAATCCTTCTCGCTATCTTTGGGCAACCAACCATTAACCTATGTTCTGTCTCTCAGATTACCTATTCTGGACACTTCGTATAAACGGATTCATACAATATTTTTAACAGCTTTATTGAGGTATAATTGATATACAAAGAACAACACATATTTAATATGTACAATTTAATGAGTTTGGACATAAGCAAACATCCGTGATGACGTCCCCACAATCAAGGTAATAGACATACCCAACAACTCCCAGAGTTTCCTTGTGTTCCTTTGGGTTTGTTTGTTTGTTTTTGTGTGTGTGTGGTAAGAACACTTAACATGAGATCAGCCCTCTTAACAAATTTTGAAGTGCACGATACCATATGGTTACTACAGCAGATCTCTAGAACTTATTCATTTAGCATACATAGCTGAAACTTTATACACAGTGAACAACAACTCTCCATTTCTCCACCATCCACCCCCTGGCAACCACTACTGTATTTTCTGCTTCTACAAGTTTGACTTTTTATATACCTCATATAAGTGGAATCATGCAGTATTTGTCCTTCTATGACTGGTTTATTTCATTTAGCCTAATGTCCTCCAGGTTCATTCACGTTGTCACAAGTGGCAGGATTTCCTTCTTTTTTAAGGCTGAATCATATTCATATATATATATTATATATATATATATATATATATATATATATATATATATATATATAATATATATATATATATATATACACACAAGTCCCTTAGTAAATTCACTTAAATAATAAACTAGAGTTTTCCTGGATCACTGTTTTATTTCCCACATTTCTTCCCAACACCTAACATAGTTAGACAATCTGCCTCCTGCTATTTATTGCTTTTAGGCTGCTGCCTCCTTTTCAGGGACACACTAACACCTCTGGCCACCAGTGATTTTTTGCAATGGATGACAGGCCCTACTTTTGGTATCTTGAGGTCAAGCTTACCCAAGACACGGGACGTCTTCACTGTCCTCTCTGCTTGCCAACTAAAAACTGTTTACAATTCAACCTTGAACTGTAAACAAACAAACAAGAAAAAAAATATAGCACCCCCATTCCTCTACCCAAATGACTGAACAACTAAAGAAGAACATACCGACCTCCAGCTAAGCTGATGGCTGACACCACAATGGTTCTAGCTCCTCTCAGACATTAATCAAATCAGACATTTCAGCACCTTGAATCACCTCATGAAAATATCTTGCCCTACTTTCATTGATATCTCTTCCACAAGATGGTATCTTCTTCAAAGAAAACAGGGAGCCATCCAGGGTGACCATCTAAACTATCAGTCTTAAATGAAAAGGTTTACAGGGGCTCAGCAGGTAATCTGATGAGTAAAGCTGCCCAAGTGTAGGATGTGCTGAAAGCTTTGGGAAACTGGAAAGCAAGTACCAGTATAATGTGTAACCTGGCTCCAGCTGACTTTGCCATGCAGGATTGAAGGTCCCATGCTGCCAGATATTTTTTTTTAAAAGAAGCTGGAAAGTGGAAATTTTATGTGAAAAATTTCTTTTTAAATACTGGCAATAAATTTGATATTTTAGAAAACACTGTGCAGGTCAAACAAAACATGTGTGCTGGCTGGATCTAAGAGCCCATGGGCCACCAGTTTACAATCTCTGTTCAAAACACTACTTAATTCTTCCTCCTACATTCCCTGTCATTGGCAGCACCTACCTAGGATCCCATTGCTGCCCACATTCTTAAGTCTTTGTCCTTCAGATTGTTAGCCTTTTATTAAAAAACACTTTTCTTCTAGCTCTTTCTTCTCTGTGTGCACACTCAGCTGCGTCCATCCTTAAAGAGTAACTTAATACACTAATGAAGAGTATGAACTTTCACAGGAGTCAGTGAAATCTGTGTTCAATCCTAGCTCTGCCAACTACTAGCTATGTATCTTTGGGCAAGTTACTTTACCTCTCTGAGCCTCAGTTTCCTCATCACTAAAATGGGTACCATAATATCTAGTTCACAGGCTTGTTCTGAAGCAATATATTTAAAGAACCTGGAACAAAATAGATGCTTAATACACATTATGGGTCATCCCTCGTCCTTACTTTTTCACTAACATAATCTAACATTTAAAACATTGACACATTTAACTGCATCTCTTTTCCCACTTCTAACATCAACTTCTTGTAGCAGCACTGTTTATACTCACATTGTGAAATCCACAAGCCCCAGCATTTATCTGGACCCTGTACACTGTCATTTGAGACCCCTGATCCCAACCCTAAGCTCCATCCCAAACTATGTGTAATTTTCCCATACATTTTTTTCATTGTTAAATCTAAATGACAGTTGTTTGTTTTCATGCTTGTCAATCTCTCTGAAGCCTCTGATAGAACAAACCGCATATACCCTCCCAAGCTCTTTGTTTGTTTTTTGCTTTTTTAAAAATTTTTATTAGAGTATAGTTGATTTATAATGTTGTGTTAGTTTCTGCTGTACAGCAAAGTGTATCCGTTATACGTGCACATATAGCCACTTTTTTTTAGATTATTTTCCCATATAGGTCATTACAGAGTATTGAGAAGAGTTCCCTGTGCTATACAGTAGGTCCTTATTAGTTATCTATTTTATATATAGTAATGTGTATTTGTCAATCCCAGTCTCCCAATTTATCCCCCCCCACTTTCCCCCCTGCCTATCAAGCTCTTTGAATGGGCTTCCAGGATAACAGTCATCAGGCATCTTGGACTACCCAATGATCTCTATCTATTCAATTTTGTATCATACAGCTCTCTTGCTTTTGTCTTTATCCCTTAAGACCTAGATGGAATTCATTTGGTCACATGGAGTCTATTTCACAAAGGGTAGAAAGTGTAGAAGAGTTTCATCTAACTCCATTTGCAAGCAAGCAAACTCTGGCAGGATGATATACCATCAACTCAAGATAAACATCAAAATGAAAAGAGGGTGTTATACCTGGGAGAAGATCCCAGAGGCCATATGGGTCTCTCCACTTTTAATTAAGATGGCTCCATTTACTATATTGGTATAGGTGGTCACCTCTCCAGCTTACCAAGTGATCATTAAAGGTGGTGGCTAGGAAGCCATGAGTCATATTCCAGTCTTCAGATCCCTCTTACATTGCAGCTAGTTATTTCCACTTTCTCTCTTAAAGGAATGGGTGCAGTTTGCACTTTTGGCTCTGAAGTCTAGACCAGAAGAGAATATTCAAAGGTATGTTGGTCTTCATTAAGAATCTAGACTCTCAAGATGTCTGCTTTGAAGAGGACAACACTGCGGGGATGTACAGTACTGGTATGTTTGTATCAAAAGAAGTCACATTCATCACTTTATGGTTACACCTCATGTGTGAAGGCACACCTGTTTCAGGTTCCCTGCAGGCACATCTCACTCCCACCTCTGAACTTTTTCCAAAGCAATATATTCTCCCTGGAATACTTTTCCTTCAGGCAGTCAAATGGTCTTTCCCATCATTTAAACAGCTTCTGAAATCCCATCAATCCTCCAGTCTTCTAAGATAGATTGGCCAACAGACAGGTTTTTTGGTTCAGCCTGGACATGAAATACACACAACTATTCTCCCTTCCCTGATCATGTACTTAGCCCTCATTGCCTCACCTATACTAAAGTACATTTACCTTCTCTTTACATTGGTAGAATTTGTTCTGGCCAAAGATTGAATAGAGAGTAATGTCTGCTGCACAAACGAATAGCTCATAAATCTGAAACTCAGAATTCTACCCATAATGCTATTGTACAATCCATTAATTTAGTAGCTTAAGTAAAATCCTAGGTTTTGGTTACAGGTATTAGGGTATAAAAGTGTTGACAGAGGCTAGGTCCCTGTTGTGAAATACAAATGCAAAATTTAAATGCATATATGTGAATTAGAATGCAGTAACATGTACTAATATTTACTAATGATCTTGATGAAGGTAGAAGAACACAGTAAAAATTAATAATATATTACATCTAATAATATAGGTGAAGCTAGGACTCACATATTGATCATTGTTTTTTTTTCTCTGTCATATACATTAAATAGAGAGTAGCAAAGTAGTTCAATGAGAAGTCTACTTTGTAGACCACCAAGTAAAATTAGGTCGTTAAACTGCTTTCTGAGGAAGTAGAAGTTAGAGGAGAAGAAGACAGGGAGGAGAGGTAGAGGTGATTTCTTGCGACCCCTACTCCACCACACCTCCAGCGTGATTCATGCCCTTCTATGGAGGCTAGCAGCCCTTACGTCAAGGGAATGCCTATGGCATCTTGCATCATCACAGCATGGTTGTGAGGCTTGTTGAAAACAAAAGTGAGCACCAGAAGAACTGGGTGAATATCGGCATATTATGAGAATTGGGAAGAAAACATTAATTACTTATATGCTATATCTTGAGAGGCCCAGAAAGCCTGAAGGGTCCCATATTACTGTTTAACGCCTACCATTTGAGAGTTATTTATTTTTAACAAGTTCCCCTTCGAAATGTATATTTATTTGGGGAAATAAACACATTAAGCCAGATATCATTCACAGCTTAAATCAAGTTAATTTAATCAGAATGCTTCCTCCCTACCAAATAGATGGTCTCCACTGTGGACAAAATGGGAGATTGGCTCCAGCCATTGGCAGAGAGAAGATTAATTTCAGAATGTAGGGGCACTGCTTAAGTGTGGGGAGGAATTCATGAATCTGTCCCCAGGCCCTCTTTTAAAATGCCAAAACTCGTGGGAAAAGATAACCAGCACAGTTTATCATTGGTCTATCTGATCTGCTTTACTCCTAGCGGCAATGAGGAGGGCTTAGCGTAAAGACTGCAAGATGGAGAGGAGAGAGAGAGGAAAGAGATGATCTTTTTGTATCTGGTCCCCACATCCAACCTAAGTACTTCATGTGGTCAATGCTTGATAATGGGCTGTTGACTTGAAATTAAGGAAAGGCAGAAGGAGGAAGGCAACAATTGTTTGTCCTTAATGCCTCCCTCCCATCAGTGACAATTTAAGTTCCAGCAGAATACTCCTGGAGGTTCCCAAGACTCTTTGGAACTTGAGAATATAGGTTCACCCGGTGGAACGGAGCCTTGGCACTCTTTAATATTACAGGGGTGCCACAAAGCTGGCTGCAAAGCTGTGTCTGCAGCACAGGGAAAAGCCCCACCAGACACAGGACCTAATGGTGGACTTTCAGGTTCTATGACAGGCCAGTGTGAGAACAATTTCTAGGTGGAGAGGACTTCATGGTTATTCTAAGATCAAACCACAAAGGTAAGCACCTGCCTCTCAGTTTGTCTCAGGTGATTCTCCAACCTTTACATTCTTCCTTTTATATGCTAATCTGCTTCTCCAACACACAGGGGCCCAAATTTGAGCTCCCATTGAATGAGTTCACAGAGTCAAGGACTGACTGCCATCCCACCTGCTTCAGGTGTTCCTCCCCCTGATGTTAATGGGGTGAAAAGTCAGTAAGGTTGTAGACAGTGAAGGAAAGGGAAGGAAGGAGCAGGAAGAGAAAAAAGGAAGCAGGAGAAAGGAAGCAGCTAATTGTGGCTAAGGAGCTATTTGTTCTAACACACACGCATACTGGCAAATCCATAAAAGAAGGAAACAACCAAACCACCTCCACTACCTGGACTACCTAAACAAGGATGAAATCAAGGCCAAAGAATTTAAGGTATTGCTGGAAATGGACAAGTCATGCTTAAGGTGGTCTTCACAGCCTAGTTTGAGATCATGAACTACAGAAAGCACAGCGATATACATTCATTCATGCAGATATGGCATATCTCCTTCATACACACATAGACTCTCACTCAGTATATGCATAGATACAGCTGCATACCAAGACTACTGCACTCATACAGATGCAGAGAGAGATACATTTCACCAAATACTGAAATATACATCTATATGCCCAGGTAAGTACATGGATACAAAGTCAGATACGGACACCTGGAAAATCTAAACATGGAGATATACACAAGAATACACAACTGCAAATAAGATATCTATGTAAAATGGAGTAGCTACCATTTATCAGGAGTCTACTATGTCCCCGGCACTTTACGTATGTTGGCTCATTAATCCTCACAAACACTCCTCTGAGAGGGGTATTATTAATCCCATTTTACAATTGAGGAACTAAAACTTAGAGGAGATGGTAACTTGCCAAGAGTCAGGCAGTTAGTGTGGCTTATGGTAGAGCAGGAACTCAAACAAGGTCATGCTACCTGAAAGGCTGCAAGTCTCCAACACCCTTACGCTGCAGCCTCTCGTGACAGCTCAGAGACAACCACAAACAGACACACATCCATTTACAGGTACTCGTGCTCCCTGGCAAAGAATGTGATTAGCATACTTCAGGGTCTGTTATCATCGTAATCATTTGTTTGAACTAAACAATGTGGAATTCCTTTGGGTCATTAGTACCCGTCAGTAAATTATCATGTGTTTAAATTACCTCTGGAGTACTTAAATTTAAACACTCTAGCATCTTGGTCCAGGGCCAGCCAATATTTTAAAATAATAACACTATAATTAAAGCTTAGGGTAAGCTTAGGATCTCATTCAAGTTAACAAAAGATTACTCTTCACAGTAGAATTAAAAACAAGATTCTAATTAATTAATGTGCTAATTGTTCTTCCTTTCTGCAATCAGCATGGCAATTTCATCTGAGAAGACACTGCAAAACACGAACACAAAACCCCCAGCTGATGCCCTGGTTGGATGCATGGCCCAGGGAGCTGTCTCATCTCCTTGTGTTGTCCTGGGCAACTGTGGGCACTCTGTGATGTCCAACATGGGCCTAGAGTAGGGCCCTCAACTGTGAATCCACACCATCAAGTTTTAGAGAGCTTTATCTCCAGGATAGGGAAACTAGCTTTTCTAGCTTGCTCAAGACAGTCCAGTTTACTCCTATTGACTTGATTCGGCAAAGAGCACTCTAAAGAATGTCTTGATTTGCATGATAACTTATGTAGGGACCCTACTTCAGATCATTCATGGAACCATGAATCTTTCTAGCAGGGGAGGAGAATAGGAAGTGCTGTAGACTATTGTCTTTCTCCTTGAGCCTCCTACTAGCATTGGTATTTGTGCCACAGTGTGGATTTCCTGTCACCACTCCCTACCTTGTGCAATAATAACCACATACAGCCCCAGTTTCTAGGGGCTTCCTTCTCCCCCAGCACAGCCCAAATTATAGTGTTTCCTGAGAACTAGAGCCTTTTCTTTCTTCATGGTACATATAAATTTTAGCACCCTGAAACTGTGGTGATGGTGCTAAGGAATGGGCATGGGTAGAGCCTTGAAAAAATAGTTCCTCAGTGCTTCACAGTTCTCTCTGGCCTGGAATTGGAAGATGACAAGCCGATGTAACATATAGACTCTTCAGAAGAAAGAAAAGATTTGGAGAAAATTCCTGGAGAAAAGTATTCAGGGGAAGAAGATTGGAAACGCTAAAGCAAAACACACGGGATGTGTCAACAGAGAGCAATCCTGCCTGAACAAGCAAGGAGTTGACTGCTCTCCTGGACTTTTTTCAAGTCTAACTTCTAAGGATTTTTCTCCTGAAGAGACTGAAAGGAGAACAATGGGGGTCAAACTGCAAAACATACAGCCAGCAAAAGCAAATCTTTTTCATGAGATCTTTGAAAGACAGTGAGAAACAGTAACAACTTAGATCCCTACAACTTCCTTTTGAAAAGCTTGCTCATGGCTCCAGCATTTTCTATCAAATTCTCTTGACATTTGTATAGCATAGGCATGCAGAAATAGAGGAACTTTCCCTAGGTCTCACAAGCCAGTGCCAGAGCCAGAATCAGAACTCATCTTTCCTGACTTCAAGCTTAGGAGAGTTTTATGTTTTAATTAAACTCTGTGCCTATGGTAAGTTTACATTAGTATAGTGGCTAAATAAAAGGACTCTTGAGCTTGCCAAGGTTTGAATCCTAGCTCTACCACTTATCAGCTGTGTGACATTGGGCAAGATCCTTCACCTCTCTGTGTCTCAGTTTCTTCATCTATAAAATGTGATAATAGTAGTACCTCCTTCAGAAGGTTGTTGGGAGGATTATATATTACATATGAAACCTGTAGAGCAAAGCTTGACACATAGCAAGCACTCAATAAATGTTAGCTGTTATATATAAGACAGGTTTGAGAAACCATTTGGGGTCCTTTACTAAGCAAGTGGTTGGATAGTCATACGTAAATAAATCTGATAATATCCATCAAATGATCAACCCAGGTTTGGGGTAAGCAAAGTGGATCAGATTAACTGTGAGACCATCAATTTGATGATTGGTCTCTTGATACAATCAGAGTTTAGGCATTTCTGTCGAACCACATTTTTCTGAGTTCTTTAGGCACCAAGAAAGGAGTCTCCATTATCTGGATATGTCGCAGGTTCCTTTCTAGAGACTTGAACAGGAAGGGAGTCTTCTTTAAAAGGTTTTTGGGGACCCAGGAATGAAACTTACCCTGAGCTAAATTGTAGGGAAAAAAAAAAACAAAACATGTTGGGAGGAACATGATGTGACTGAGTTTTCCTCCTGGTGATTTAAAGTATATGATGTTTTACACTCAGTTCTAATGCTTCTTTCCCAAGGAGCAGGTTGGAGAGGCAGGATAGTGTATAAGCGCCACTCTCTCTCTCCTCCCCAATCCTTGCCAGAGAACCCAGGTCTGGCAGCTTTGGGCTGTGTGGGCCCATCGTAGATGCAGTTGGGTGGTGGGTGGTATGCTGGAGTGTGCTTGCACTGCCCTTAAGGGCCATTTGTGTTCATCGCTTTCCAACTCCACATTTAGTGACGTCATGCTGTTAGCTTGCAATCAATCATGGTGGGAGTATTTTCACCATGGAAATTGGCAAACACAACAAATCAGGGCTTTTTCCCCCCCACAGAGCCAGTTGTTAAGCATTTACCAGCACATCTCTGGGCAGGATTGACTGTCATTGCGTCAGATACAGCTCCCTTCTATGCTCAGGTAAGGTGGGGCCCTTTCAGCTCTTGGCAAGTGTCAAGAGCCTTTTACCAACTGAAGAGCTTCACTGGGCTAGGACTAGACTGCTTTGGTTCAATTTCTCATTTTAGGTTTGTTTGCTGTGGCTGTCCTAACAACATATTCCCAAGGGGCACTGGATTACCCAGCCTCCTCAAACATAAGAGGTCTCAGCCCATCAGAGAGGAATTTGAGGCCTAAGATGCTGGACACTGCTGTAAAGAGAAAATCCAAAGGAAGGTAAATCTAGGGAAACTGAATACAATGAAGGAACAGTAACTAGCCTGCTTTCAAGTTTCTAACCATCATTTTGGGGAGTGAGATCGATTCTATTATTAAAGAAAGAAGGGGATTGTACACAAAGCCAGGAACCAATTTGAAATTTAATGACCAAAACAGAGAGAATTGGGTTAAAGCCAATTTATAGAACCAATGAAACGGATGGAAGTTGAAACAATACAGGCACAGAACAGGCTTTAGGCCACGCGTAAATCTAGGCAAATAAAAAACACATGGTGTAGTCTCAGCACACAGGCCTTGCTCTTTGCCTCTCCCTCCCCCATACTCCTTCCCTTAAACTTGGTCAGTGACATATTGATAGTACTGGAAGAACAGAAAGTTAGCTATTGATACTCTAAGGTCAACATCCAGTTCTATCTCTGGCACTCCCATAGAATCTTCAAGTATGAGTGCTAGAAGAATATTGTCTACTGTAGTCCCCTCCTGTAACAACTTTGGAAACTGAGGCCCAGAAAAGTGAATTTCCCAAAGTCTCCAAGCTAGTTAGTGGCAGATCTGAGCCAAAAGCTCAGGACAAGTATGTTCTTATAAGCCACAAGTCAAGTGTTTCTTAAGGGTTTCCTCTTGTAACTGTCCCTGTAAAGATGAAGTATGTTCTTATTAAGTTGGGAAGACCCTGATCTTCTGGTTATTGCTCCTAACTTTCCTATTATAGCCCAAAGTCTATAGTTCTTTTTCCAGATCACAGAAGTATATACAAATTGAACTCACATGCAGACCAGAAATCTTGGCTTTAAAAAATTATTGATAGCAAATGCTTGACACAAGAACATCTGTGAACAAGGTGAAATTCTATCCATGTGTAGGGGGAAAAGCATGGCTGGGGTGGCTTTTCTGTATTCATATAAGAAAAAACTTCTACCTCCTGGTGGTACTTTTTCTGTCTGAAAAAACAATATTGGTTCAAAATGACTGAGTACTTGAGATATAATTTACCTCTGGATGTAGAATTCTATTACTGAGGCCTTCCTCTTTGCTCTTCCATTTCCCAGTTGCCAAGGTAGTCCCAGTGACTACCTTGAGGTAGCAAATCCTTTTGTACAGAATACCAACATGTCTGCAGAAAGTTCCCCGAGGACATTTAAGGTCACTCCAACCATTTTGACTTATACAATCACTTTTTATACCAACTCACCATGATGCCACATTTCAGCAGTTAGCTGGCCATTGTTATCCTTGGGATTCTTTGACTCTTGAGGATTTTCCTGGGTTTCAACATCACAGGGTCAACTTGCAGATATCAGTTTGCAATTCTACTGCTGTAAGGAAGGAGAAAAGGGAATAAAGAGCAATGAACAACTATGTGCGGACAAGCTACAGATTGCCTGCAGCCTGGAGAATCATACTCTTTCCACAAGACTCAGAACAAGGGAGAGTCCTGGATCTGCTGGAGGAGAAAGAGCTAACGTTTGTTGAAAGCCTTCCATGTGATAGGGAAGTTAACTTGGAGTCTTCCCCAAAATTCCACGCAGTACAAGAAAACTGAGGCTAATAGAGGTCAAGTTACTCAGGTAGAAAGCAGAACCAGAGTGAGACTCCAGGTCCTTTGGATTTCAAAGTTCATGATCTTTCCATAAGATCTGCCTCCATAAAGGGAGGGAGGAACATCTGAGCTGAGTCCTAACCAAACTCTTGTCACAGCGCTTCTTGAAGAAAGGGATCTTCCTCGCTGTGTTTATAGGCTCATTTGCTCAAGTCTGGGTTTGGCAGCTGCCAGCCTAGAAATGGCATCAAAGGCAGCGGGAGATGGAGGCATCAGCCCTCCAGGTGGAGAACCCAGGCTGAACCCCTTGGCCTTGCTTTGGAGCATTCCCACCTGCTAACCTTTTACCTAGGACATATGAATAGCTCCTTGCAGATCTGGCTGTCTTCACTGTACCTCTCTGACATAAAGACCATTTGCCCCAGAAAAAAATTCTAATTATTCAGGCAACAGAGTGGGCAGTCAAGTCTTGTGCAAACTCTTGCTCACACCTGTGGAAAGGGAAATAAGCAAAAAATCATTTCACCTGCCTGTGGGTTTCTTTGCTGAGAGCACCAAATCTTGGCATTCACTCATGCAACCTACAAATAACGAGTTCCTAATATGTGCCAATTATTGTGTTAATCTCAGGGGATATGAAGACAAATGGCATGCTCCCTCCCTTCAAGGAACTCCTAGCTCTTAGTAAAACTGCAAGCTCTGAGAGGCAGTCTGGTTTGATGGCCAATAGCATGGACCCTAGAATCCAACTGTCAGGCTTAAGTCCTGACTCTGCCACTTACTATTTGTGTAGCCTTGGGCAGGTGACTTTTAACTTTTCTGTTCCTCAGTTTCCTCATCTCTGAAGTAAGGGTCGGTAAGATTAGTTAGCCCATGTAAAGCCCTTATAACAACGCCCAACAATTGTAAATCCCCCATAAATATCTATTATCATTATCACTACAAGCCAAAGCAAATTCTTCCAAAGCCTGCCATGTCGGAATGGGTGTATTCAGTGAATGAGGTAACTTTAGCTATCTAGAAAAATCACTCTCAATGTGTGGATAGAAATAGAAGCCAGAGGTGGGGTGGGGAGGTGGTGATCTTCAAATGAGAGTAAAATGTATCTTCTCATCCAGTTTATTTTGAGAATGTGTGCCAATTAAAAGCAGGTAGTACTATTGACATTTTATAAACAATTAATTACCCTAACAGCCTCAGATATGTGGAGAATTTCCTTAAAACAACACAGCTTGGGCTGGACACTTCCCTTCTGTGGGCCTTTATTTCTCCATCTGTGGGTTAAGAGGGTTTGAGTGAGTTGATTACTAAAGGCCTTTCAGGCTCTGACACTCAACATTTCTCCTATTCTCAGTGCTCAGTTGTTATTCCTGGAGAAATAAAACATAAAAGGTTTGTTGGAAAGTTCCTGAAAAGTTTATTAGAAAAATTTCCTGTTGTGATAAGGTATATGGCTAGGGAAGAAAATTCTGATATAGCAACCATTGATCACTGATCAAAATATATGATGTTATTATAATTATATACCAGAATCATATGCAGTAATGTAAAAATTTGAAGAAAGCTTAAATTAGATCATCTAGACCAGGGTTCTCAACCTTGACACTATTGATGTTTTAGGCCAATATTCTTTGCTTGCTCTGCCCATTAGATCCCAGTAGCAACCCCCATCCCCAGTTGTGACAACCAAAAATGTCTTCAGACATTGCCACATGTCCCCTGGGGATAGGATTGCCAGATTTAGAAAATGTACTTTATCTGGCAACACTACTTGGTGAGGGGGGCAAAGTTGTCCCCAGATGAGAACCATCAAAGTTCTAGCCTCTTGCTACTCAAAGTTCAGTATGGGCATCACTTTGGAACTTGTCAGAAAAGCAGAATCTCAGGCCTCAACCCAGACCTACTGAATCATAAAGGGCAGGTATTTTAATAACGTCCCCAAGTGATTTTGTATGCATATTAAAGTTTGAGAAACCCTGATTTAGTCTTAACCATGTATACATATATCTGACTTACTGGTGATGCTTTAAAAAACTATAGATACTCACCATGATATACTCTAATTCAGTAGGTCAGGGGTGGGTACAGCCCTAGAATTAGTATTTTTAATTCTCACTGGTGCTTCTGCCCAGTGAGTCTAAGATGCAGCAAGATTTAGGAAACATTAATCTAGTTAGTCCAACCCCCTCATTTCACAAATGAAGCTGAGGCCCAAATGAGGCAAGTGATTTTCTCAGGTCACAACTCAGTTGAAGAACCATCGTTAAGCCTCAGAATTAGAGCCCGGGCCCACTGACTTCTCAACTAGTATTCCTCTTCTTTTCCACTACTTCTTCCACTGTCATTAATGTTGTCCGCCAAAAGTTGACTCTTCCCAAGAGAAGACAAAGGAAGCAGAAGTGTTGCAAAATCATTGTTCATCAATAGATGAATGAATAAAGAAATTGTAATGTGCGTGCATGCGCGCACACACACACACACACACACAGTGGAATATTACTTGGCCATAAAAATGAATGAAATTTTGCCCTTTGTAGCATGGACCTGGAGTGTACTGTGCTAGTAAAATAAGTCAGACAGAGAAAGACAAATACCATATGATTTCACTTATATGTGAAATCTACAAAACAAACCAAACAGAAACAGACTCATAGATACAGAGAACAAACCAGTGGTTGCCAGCGGGGAGTGGGGTAGGGGGGCAGATGAAGTAGGTGAAGAGGATTAAGAGGTAAAAACTTCCATTCATACAATTAATAAGCCATGAGGATGTAAGTTACAGCACAGGGAATATAGTCAATAATATTGCAACAACTTTGTATGGTGATGGATGGTAACTAGACTTATTGTTGTGATCATTTCAGAACATATAAAAATATTGAATCACTATGTTGTGCACCTAAAACTAATACAATATTGTATGTTAGTTTTAACCAACAAATTTTTTTTAATAATTAATAAAAAAGGTTTTTTAATTTTTAAAAAGCAAAATCAAATGGACTGTCACTACTCCAAAAATGTTAGGAGTTACTGGCCTTGAAGACAGATAGCACCCTGGTAGGAATGCTGATTCTGGTCCCTATCATCAGCTGTAAGAAACGTTGCAATTAAAAGCAGGCTGACCTAAGGGAAATCCATATCTCAACTCAGTTCAGCAGAGAATATTGCAGAGGCTAATAGATTCAGGTGCATTTTGAAATGAAATGAGCAAGCAGAGAACATCTTAAACAGTATGACAATGAGCCTGGATTCTACTTTAGGTCAGTTACAGCACTGAAAATCCACATGACTGGCCAGCGCTACTAGCAGGCCACCATCCCTGAGAAGGAAACCCTCTACATCCCAAGGTGTATAAGTATACCTTCTGAGTAGGATATGTAGGCTTGGCACAAGGTACCATGGGAGCCAACAGTCATCAGAAGAATTTAGGAAACACCTCACTTCCCAGTTTGTATTAGAATACTCTAGGATGAATTAGAATAGAGCAGTCTCTTGCTGGGTACTGGGACTCCCAAAAGTCACTGAAATTGGTAAAAAAAAAACAAAACCCAGCACACACCGGTATGTTCTTGACCAAAGGCCAGGGCTGGAGAATATACTGCCTCCAGAAATCAGCTTGAATTCTAATATCTTCATATTCCAGAAAGAATGCAACATTCACTGATTAGAAGGAGAAATCTGGGAAGGGCAAGGCATGAAGCAATCTTTGCAGGCTGCCCAGCCCACTGTAATCCACATAGCCCAGGGCAGAAGCAGATGAAAAAATTAATGTGTTCATTTGACAACTTTCCCCACCAAAGGCTAGGTCCTGTAATTCATTTTTTAAGCCCCTAAGTTATTCATCAGCAAGTGCGAAGAGTGCCCAAGGGACACTGCTGGATCAAATTTACCTTTATAGTTAAAATGATTTGTTAGGATTTATGAGTAATGTCCTTAACACCAGTTGATTATTGGGTTGTCTTAGAAAAACAGAAAAAAAAGCTCATTTCTAACAGCTTCTGCTTGCCAATTTCCCCACCTGGAATCAATCAACAAGTCATGCACTGTTTTGAGTGCCTACTACGTTCCCTGTGCTGTGCTGGGCATGATAGAAAATATAGGGTAAAAAAGATAGGATATCATCCTCATTCTTAAAGAACTTACAAATAAATTCTATACACAAAGGACAGTCACACATTAAGCTGCGCGCATTCAGAGGTCAGAAAAAGAAATGGAGTTACCTGAGAAGAAAGACTTCATGGAAAAGGTGGAACTGGAGTGAGACTGTATAGGAAGTTGTGCCTTTATGCCTTCCCACATCATAAACCATTTCTAAAGCAAGTAGTAATCTATATGAGATCATTGGTTTAAAATATAATGTCCAATCACCAATTTGGGATTTATTGATATATAGCTTTTTTCAAATGTTATGACATCCATTCAACAAATATTTATTGGCCCCATTGTTCTAGGAGCTGAACATATACCAGCAAACAAGGCAAGAAAGTCCCTGCTTTCCTGAAGAGTCCATTCTAACTGGGGAAAGAGACAATAAGCATATATTCAAATAATTATGAAACAGGATGAGAAGATAGACAGTGACAGAGGGTCTGACTTTATATAGGGAGAGCCAGGGAAGATCCCTCTGAGGAGGTGACATCATTACAAAATCAGCACTAAAACTATTGTAGACACTATTAATAATACAGGCTATTATTAATAGTGTCTAAAAGAGACATTATTATATAGACATTATTATAGAGGAAGAGGCCAGGTGGATATCTGGGGGGCAAGTATAGACTTGCTTCCCTGGTCACTCTTGCCTTGTGTGGGCATCAGCAAGCCTTTGTAACATCCTGCTCCCAAACTATACCTGTTGCCATTCGAGATGGCTGATTCCATCTGCTCCACTAATCCAGTGCACCTGCTTCTGTGCTAAAAAAAAAAAAATATTCCATCACTCCTTTGAGCTGATGGATTCTTGTTACCAGCAAACATACTGGAAATTTTGGTGGGAGTTGGGTGATCATTTTAACTAATGTCAACTTTAGAGTAATGCTAGAAGATGTAAGTGGCTTAGTTTTGACCCAGGCAGTTTCATAACCACTGGATTCTTTATTTCTGCCAATCATTTAATAATCAGAACTAAAACTATTTTAGACACTACTATTAATCCAACTGTATTATTAGACTGACAATTCCTTTTATGAAAACAACTGGAAAATGTTTCTTAAACTTAAACTCAAAAAAGCCTTCTAACTTCTGTTTTGATCTTGAGAGTTTATTTTTAAGAGCACATTATATGTACTTTATTCTGTGAGTCTTATGAAGGCTTCAGACCAAAAACAATAAAATTCTGGACTGATCTAAATGCCTTCCTTCCCCTCTGTCTCTCCAATTCTTTTCCATGCCAAATCCTCATAACTCCATGAAGGCTGCTCAACCAGCCTCATATAAGGTTTGCCTCCTCAATAGACTATCCCAAGATAGGGGCTACATCTTACACTTTGTGACACTCTACTGTACCTAACAGAATGCTTTGCCCTCAGGTACTTTATAAATACTTATTTTTTGATCAACTAAATGTAAGGACTAATTGAGGTAAGCTTGGACAGAAGTCATAGTGCTATAGAAACTCTTTCCAAGTTCTTTGTTGGTAAATTCAGTGATACACTCTCTGATAACTCAAGTCCTAGGGATAAAGGGAATGACTGACCCCATCAAAAAGGGTAGCTTATTGGTCAGACACTGAGTCACTGTATGGTAATCTCTCTGCCCAGGAAACCAAGTCATCTCTTACATACACAGGTCACTGCAGAGACATTGACTTTCTCTCCTTCTGGGAAATGCAGAGGCACTCGTTTGGGAAACGGAATAATCATTCCAATATCTTATCTCTAACACAGGATTCAGTGTATTCCTAACTGTTTGGATCAGTGTCTAGCATGACTTGGGCATTTCATATAGAGCTATTATTAATCATGAATGGAGAAAAACTTTCACTCAGGCTGATGGAAGAGGGTATAGAGGTTGATGGACAGTGGCAGGAGACGTTTTGAAAGAACAGATTAGGTAATTGATAGGCTATGTGGATAAGGCATATGTTAAGTGATATGCTTCTAATATGGGGCCTGGGAGAATGCTGACGTCTTCCTTTACCTTAAGCACTGCCATCAGTTGTCAACCCTAAAGCTAAAAGGCCAACAGAGCATGCATCTCTTCTCAAGTTACTACCATCGCCTCCAACGTTGGCCTCCAAGAAGGCTGCATTTAATGACACCTCTTCCAACCTTCTGTTTATTGGTTTGAAAGTTAAGCTTGTTTAGTTATCATTGATCTGTTGTGGGGTTGTCAGATGTGATTTATCAGTAGCTTGTTCATGGTGACCTTAAAAATACAACCATGTTATAGCAGACATGCCATTTTCTCAGTATCAGAGAAATGACTCAGTTGACCTAGTCATGCTCTTTTACCACTTCCTAAATGCATGGGGTGCTGAACCCTTTCTGTTTGCTTCTGTTTCATTAGAACTTGGTAACATATTAGCTATATATTAATTAGTCAACATTTAGCCTTGAAAGTTAATGTGAACATTTTAGTTAGTCAAAATATCCATAACCACATTTCTCCAACAGGTTGGTGTTTGCTGTGGAGTCCACTAGCCTCTTCTTACTCTTGGAGAAGGCTGGAGCTCACTTGAGGGTTGGAGGTTTATAATTTCTTTCCCTTCTGCAGATGTCCTCATGTTTGTAAGGGAAGGGAACCATGAGAAGTATGATCACTGACTAAATATTACCAGCATTGCCTCCTGTACCATGAACTTCTAGGTACCCTGGTCAAGGGTATTTACCCCTGACAATGTAGGGATCATGGAGAGACTCATGATCACACCATTAATTCTACACTGAAAAATGTGGATGGCCCTTCTGGAAAACCGCAGCCTGTTGATCATGGTGCTGCTCAAATCATCATCCCTACAAGCATTGATACCACCAAGGTTGTGGGCAAGGTCATTCCTGAGCTAAATGGGAATCTCATTGGCCTCTGTGTCTCTACCCCTAACATGTCTCTCATAGATCTGACCTGCATTCTGGAGAAAGCAGACAAATATGATGACATCAAGGAGGTGTTAATCAGGCATCAGGCAGCCCCTTGAAGGACATCCTGGCCTACACAGAGGATCACGCTGTTTCCTGTGAGTTTAACAGTGATACCTAGTCCTCTATCTTTGTTGCTTGGGCCAGCATGGCTCTCAGTGACCATGTTGTCAATCTCACTTACTGGTATGGCAATAAATTTTGCTATAGGAGCCACATTGTGGACTTCACGTTTCACATGGGCTCTACGGAGTAAGGTCCCTGAACCAGTACTCCCAACAATAGCACAAGAGGAAGAGAGAGGCCTTAGTTCTTGGGAGTCCTGTCTCACATCTACCCCTCAGTACGCTGAGAATCTTCTTCCTCAACATGATTCCAATCCCATGTTCATTAGAAGAAGAATACCATCAATATAATACCCTATACCTGGCAAAGGAAAATATAGGATGGTTTGCTATGAGTAAAACTTTGAAGCCAACTGTCAGTCAAAAAGTATGAGGCATTGCAAATAATAGCTTTACTGCAGGCACCATTTGGACATGGAGTAGAAATGGGCCTTAACTCATGGCCTCTAGGCGTGGCTGTTCAGATCCTGTGGAATATATTGAGATACTTTCCTCTTTCCTTCTTTATGTCATTCTATGCCATATTTTTTTCCTCTACTGACCTATTCATAGGGGTTAAAGTTGGCTGTACATGTCTCTTTAGCCACTAGCACCCCTGCAGCTGTGACATCATGAGTGTCACCTTTTTTTTTTTTTTTAGTTAGTTATTTTATTTATTTATTTTTGGCTGCGTTGGGTCTTTGTTGCTGCACGTGGGCTTTCTCTAGTTGCGGTGAGCAGGGGCTACTCTTCGCTGTGGTGTGAGGGCTTCTCATTGCGGTGGCTTCTCTTGTTGCGGCACACGGGCTTCAGTAGCCGTGGCACACGGACTCAGTAGTTGTGGCTCGCGGGCTCTAGAGCGCAGGCTCGGTAGTTGTGGCTCCTGGGCTTAGCTGCTCTGCGGCATGTGGGATCTTCCCAGACCAGGGCTCGAACCCGTGTCCCCTACATTGGCAGGCAGATTCTTAACCACTGCGCCACCAGGGAAGCCCATGAGTGTCACCTTTTAACCGAGGAGACCATAATATATGTCACAAGGTGCAAAACCTAGTTACTCTAACACACTTAATAGAGGCAATTGGCCCCTTGAGGCAGAGGGAGGATATTTCCCATGTGGACTCTCTATGCTATAGGGGAGGCTTTTTGCATGTGTGTGTATAGAGGCAGGGGACTTCCTGTGGGCTCCAAGGGTGGTCTTGAGGCCTGGGAACCCTCAGGTCATATTTCTGTCCATGGTTTTATTTGTGCATCCATTAAGAAGAGATCTGAGTATGACCTAAGAATAGCTGTTCCTCAGCCCCTCACCAGGCATTGGCTCTGTGGGAGGGCTATAGCCAAGCACAAAAACTCTTTCCCAAGATGGAGTTTAGGAGACCTTGTGAGTATAAAATGGGAGCCCAAAGAAATGTGGGTCTCATATTAGAGGTTTTGGAGTTAGTCACCCAGGCTATGGGCTCTGTGTGTCATGAAGAAGATCCTTAAGTCCTCGAATAACTCCCCATTGAATTATGTCGCCAGGCTCTATTTTTGGGGTTTAAGCATGTGCCTGTCTGTCTCTCTGTGTCTCTGTCTCTCTCTGTGTCTCTGTCTCTGTCTCTCTCTCTGTCTCTGTCTCTCTCTCTCTCTCTCGTGTTGGGGGAAATGCTCTTTAAAAAAAATATAGCTAGAACAAGAAGGGAGTAAGTGGGAGTGCTGGAAGCTTGGGAGAGAGCCAGAAAATGTAAGTTTGGGCTGATGAGGTCAAAACTACCAACTCTGGGAAGGGCTGGCTCAGAGCTTGTTTGCCTGCTCTCTGTACTCAGTGTGAGGGCTTAGGACAGTGAGCATCTATCAAACCCAAGGAGGCATAGAACCACAGATGCCCTTATATTTGTCTCTTCAGGATGAAGTTGAAAATTTGTTGAGCAGGAAACAGCTTGGTGCATAGAAAGAAGTAATTTGGGACTCCTCTTACAGAAGAAGAAAAGACCTGGGTAAGCTATGGGCTCCTGCTGGCCTAAACTGCAAGTATCTTTGGGCTTTTAGCACTGTGAAAGGGGGGAGCTCCTGGCAGGGGAGTGAGGGAAGGGAGTGGAGATCATATGTTGTTAATTAGAAAAGAAGGAATGAGAAGAATGCCACGCTTTAGCTTAAGCTCTCCTTGTAGGTTGATGACAAGCCACATATAAAGTTTAAGATGGGTATTTTTGAACTCATCCTTCTGCCCCACTGGAGCAGCTCCAGCTGTATGGTAAAGAAACAGATGTGGCAAAAGAACAGGATGTTTCAGGCTTTGGGTTTCGAAGGGCCAAATAGAAGTGGAGATCTGGTCCTTTGGTCTTCTGAACACTGAAGGTTGAAGGGTTTGTGGCTCTCTGGGGCTGTATTTCTCAGCCTGAGTAAGGGCCCTGTTTTTTCAGGTGTAACTATAGGACAGGAAAAAAAAAAAAGAGAGAAATCAGGTTGAGTAGGCCCTGTGAGGGGATAATACGGGCTTTCTCAGGTACAAAGGCAGAGATAAGTGGCCATTCCTGGGTCTGCCAAGAATCCTTGGGTAGCTCACTGAAATTGTCACTCAAGATTCCCAAATGGAACAATCTTCAAGTCTCCAAACAGAGAGAAGGTATTTCCCTGTACTGAAGGCTGCTAGATTCCTAGATCTCCTCTGGATAGAAGGAAGAGGGAAGACGCTTGACTGGGTATGCCTTTGCCTGGGGAGAATATAAGGAATTTTAATGACTTCCTGTGTAAAGTCTTCAGGGGCCTTGTGTAGCCAGTATAAACAGGAGGCATTTCAGTTGATTGGATTTATGTTTCTGAAATCAGGAAACAGGCCAACATGGGCCTCTGTTTAACTCCGTTCCATGGGATTTTAAGTTGGAATGCAAGGAGATGCCGCCTAAGATTTCATCCTATAATCAGTGGCTACTCTGTCTACTTGGTTTTTATCTCAGCTACTTAAAAATATGTATGTGTGTGGGTACGTATGTGTATATGTATATGTATTTACAAACTATCTATCAATCTATATAGTTGCCTCCATTCTCAGGGAGGTTGGGGGCTGTAAGAGGGTCTGGCTTTCATGGTTGGAATGACTGAGTCACATAAGGATCTCCTTCAAGCCTGAGACAATATTTCTGTAAGGTGCAGGAATTGGACCAAATGGTCTTGCACATCCATTTCAGAAGATCTCTTGTGTAAGAAGCACAAAGGGCATTCAGGAGATTCTCTACTCCACTTGCTAGCCAAATCTCTAGAGTTCAGGCCACTTTATCTCACACTCATTTCTACCTTGTCTTGTGCAAAGAATTTGACACTTAAAGTTAGCTCTGGATTCCATGTCGGGCTTTGCCACCAGCTAGCTGTATAAACTAAACAATTCACTAAATAATGAATTGATTGATTGAATGCTTACTTACTACGTCAGCCCTATGCTAAGCGCCTTACATAGATGATCACATTTCATCCTCACAATAACCCTAGGAGGTAGAAACTATTATTATCCTCAGTTCAGGAGGATATTGTTCCTCTGTTGAGAAAACTGAAGTTTAGCAATTAACTCAAGGTCAATAGCTAATCAGTGGAAAGTCCAAATTGGAATCCAGAACTATCTCCAAAGCCCATGCTCCTGAATACTATGGTAGACTTCTTCCACCCCCATACACACTGTACTCTTTGTGTCCTGGGTCCTTGTAAAATAGGAATAATACCTTGATTAATACCTTGTCTGCCTTTTTACAAGGATGTTTCCAGGATAAAATGAGAGGTTAGCTATTCCATTCCATGAACATTTATTGAGTGTTATGGGTGAGGTGTTGTTCTAGGGTTTGGGTATTCAAAAGTAAATAAGATGGGGTTCCTTCCCTCCAGGAGATTATTAACTGATACGAAACTGCCTTGAAAAACATAAAGCATTATACAAGTGCCAGTTTCCTATGGTATAGTTTTATTGCATGTACAGCGAAGGGAAACTAATAGCCATAGGTACAGAACAAGCTAGGGTAAAAATCCCACATGGCTTTCAGCTGCTCCCTACAAAACTTGGCAACTAGCTGTTGCCAATCCCCATTGAGAACGAAAGGAGAGGAAACAGGCAATAATTTGAAATATGACCATAATGTAATTTGACTGCTGCTTTTTCACAAGCATATCAGGACGTGCACATCCAAAAGAGTGGTGTTCCCTTCAGAGTAGCACCTTGGGAGGCTAAATCCCTGTACATTTAGTGCAATGATGTTGCCATTGCTCAAAACATTTTTTGGAACTCCTCTTTAGTAATTGAGTTCAGAGCCTGTGGCACATTCTTTTGAATATCCTCAGTGGTGATAAATCTTTGTCCTTTGAGGGTGGATTTGATTTTAGCGAACAGCCAAAAGTCACACAGAGCCAAGTCTCGAGAATAAGGTGGGTGATCAAGCTCAGTGATAGAGTTTTTCATTAAAAAACAACCCACTCCCTCTCTTCGCCATTCCTTTCCCCAACTTACTTCATTCTACCTGCCCCTCTCTCCCTCTCTCCTGCCCTTCCTTCCAAGTATAACTGTGAATCTTTAAGACCATTTTTCTTGCGTGGTTCATCACCTAGTGCAAACAGAGATTAAATGACTTCTGCCAAGGTCACAAGTTTAGGTAAGAAGTGAGCTAGGACTAAACCCTATGTCTCCTGCAAATCATAGCATGAAAAACTGCAGCTAACAGAGAAACTTGATGATGACAAAGGGGTCTAATTAATGGAAATGGATGAGCACAGGACCATAGGCTCTCCATTGCTAAAGGTCTTTCCAAATCCCTCACAGAGAACATAAATAGAATGCTGCTTGATGGCAGCAGGAATGCCCTGTGATTTGGTGCTTCTCTTCATGCAAATCCAACTGGGGATAAGCCAACATCTCTGAAAACTGACTTTCCAAATAAGGTATAATTAGAAGGAGGTAAGAACTCTCTACTTCCTTATCCACTCTGGAAACAAAACAACAACAAGAAGACTAGAAAATCCAGGGCTGTCCCCGAGTAAGATTGTAAGGCAGGAAAATATGCATCCTTGGCAACCACTTTTCCAAATCTGTACCCTTCCCCCATCACTTTCTCCCTATTTCTCTATCCTCCAGTTAGGGAGGAGTATGTCTGATTAGTGCATTCACGCAAAGGGGTTACACAGATCATCTGTGTTTTCGAAAATGACATTGGAGCTGTGAATATCCCAAAGGAAGGGAGACCAGACTAAGCAGAGGCTCTTGATGCATCAATGAGGGGATACTTTTAGGCAAGGCAAGGGTATGCCAAATCACCCCAGTGAAACAATATCCACTACTCCTGTGCATGAAGTTATCCCTGGAGTGAGCTTTCTCATAGGCTGCTTTCCCTCAAGTGTTGGCCACTGCCTAAAGAGCTGGACTTTGAATCACAGAATTTCAGAGCTGCCGAAGCCCTTAGAGCAGAGGCTGTTCCCTCATTTTGAAAACTGGGGCCCAGGGTAGATGGGAAAAAAGAAGCATGGGGAAGAGTAGCCTGCTCCCAGATCACACAAGGAATTCACGGCTCCGCTGGGGCTAGAGCCCAGGCCCCTAGCTTCCCACCACACCAGAGGTCTCTTCAGTAAACGCCTGCCCTTTCCCGGGCCTCCTCTGGCCAGCAGTTGTTGGCAGAAATGCCCACATGGGAACCCTGAAGGCTTTTTGAAGTAGATCACGGTTCCCATGTTGGCTTCCTCTTGCTATTGATACAAGAAGCTCTTGTGTTTCTCAGGGGAGGAGGGAGTGAGAGAAACGTCAGAATCCTGTGCCCTTTCCAGAGGTGCAACATCTCTCTTTTGAGGACAAGCAATCCCCTTGGGAACCCAGGTGCCTTGCTTTTGAGCCCAGGCAGACAGCATCCCTTCCTCAGCACCGTGAGTTTGTATTTGCTGTTGAATCCCCAAGCTGAACTATTGGAGAAAGTATTCCACCAGTTATGTTTCCATGGGGCCCAGAGCACATGGTCTTGATTAGAACGAGCAAGAGCACAGCAGATTTCCCCCTGTGATGGTCTGAAAGCAACTTGAAATCCATCCAATGTTGTTTGAGCAGCCAATGCCTGGCTTCCAGCTGCTGCTTGGTGAGTTTTCCAAGCTCAGGGAGATCATACCTGGAGGGGTAGCTGGAGGTGCTGAAGGCCAAGCTAGGGAGGAAGAGAACCACAGGAGGACTGCGGTTAGAAGAGTTCTAGGGTATGGCTCCCCCCCCCACCCCTCTGTCCCAGCTCCAAACCCCAATACACCCAGGCAGAGCTGATCGCCAACCCGTTGCTGTATGGGGCTCGATGGTGAGTCTCACTGGATACTGGGTCAATTCCCACGTCCTATACAAAGTCTTCCCAAGCTCTTCTAGCTCAGCCGGAAGCTTCCATGCCCTCTCGGCTCTTTCAGCAAGAAGGAGGTTGCTGGCAATTCTCTCTCCACCACTATATCCAGTTTTTCAGTCTCCAGTGAGTATGTTAGCCTCTTCCTCCTCAGCTCTGTTGTGAGATTCCTGAGCTCAGAACCTGTCTCCTTCTTTGCACAACCCATAGTGCCTCCCTCAGTGAAGGCGCCACAGGTGATTGACCGCAGAGGAGACTCTGGACAGAGCACAGAAGCGCGAACAGCCCTCTCAGCTTTTGCTGACCTTTTCCATCGAGGTTGCCACTCTGACCTGCACAGCTATGCTGGCCAGGAAGAAATGGAGGAGAGGCCGGCCTCTGCAGGAGCCACCGGACAGAAGGCAGGCGGAGGACAGGTGCATGCTTTAGTGGGATGTGACAGTGAGGCCAAGCAAGTTGGGCACAGGGCATGGAGAACATTAAGAAGAGGAGCCTAATAGCCCTATTTTTATCTAGGGATGACCTTGCCTGGAGGAACATCTGTGGGAGAGGAGAAGACTCTAACTTCCTTAATCCTGATGTTTGCTCTTCCAGATATGAGCCCTATAGCTCTTATTTGGGTACATCTGGGAGGCCAAGCTTTGCTTCTGTGGCTGTTTATGTGTGTGTGTGTATGAGAGGGGTGCTAGGGAGAGGAGGTTAGAAAAGCCCAGAACCTTGTGGATGTGTGGATGTGTGTGCATGTGTCTATATATTTGCACTTTCCTTTATTTTTCACACTGTGTCCCAGCTTGGATGCTGCTAGACAAACTAATGCTTCTGTCACCCCTCCTCTGAAATGTCACTAACAGGTCCCAATCCACACAGCTTCCACCACCAATAAGATGGCATGAGAATAATAGTTGACTGCCACATGCTAAGTGGAAACACGTGGCCTATCATTCAAACAAGAATCCATATTTCCTCTAAGGTGCAGAGCATTAATAGAAAGGGAGCCCCAAGCTACGTGCAGAGAACTGAAAATAACCCCTCTACAGACAAGCTGGAGAAAGAAGCTGCTTTCTCGTTTGGTTTTCTTTAGTTGTGCCAGGAATCTCTGAAGTGCCCAGGAAACAAAGAAGTGCTCTGGCTCTTGAGGACTCCTGCAGGACTACTCAGAAATAGCGAGAGCGAAGACGGTTCTGAACATTTCTTGGGCGAGTGTCACACATCTCAGTGGGATCCCCTTGCTAGTTCTTGCTAGCCTGGCCTGTCATTCCCTCAGACTGAGGCTCTGAGCTGTCCAAACTGCACCCAGATTCTCTATTAAGCGGAGAGGGTGACCACATCCTGGAGGATTTCCTCCTTTGTGTACCCCATAGTGCCTCACCCAGGACAGCCGACTCATTACTACCTACGTCATCACCCACAAACCGAGAAGTAGCACAAGGAACAGAAGTCAACCAAAAGGGAGCACTTACAAACAATAATTAAGGGAATTTGTCAAGAAATTTAAAAAATAGGGGTGCTGTGGTATCTGTCTGGGGTGGTTTAAATGTGACTCTATTTCTCAAAGTTCCTTCTTACGCTATGACCTTGTCACCTCAATGGTCTCCTTCTTTTTTTTTTTTTTTTAAAGACACCAATTGTACTTGAACATTTGTGTGTTTTTTTTTTTAGTTTATTTATTCATTTTTGGCTGTGTTGTGTCTTCGTTTCTGTGCGAGGGCTTTCTCTAGTTACAGCAAGTGGGGGCCACTCTTCATCACGGTGCGCGGGCCTCTCACTATCGCGGCCTCTCTTGTTGCGGAGCACAGGCTCCAGACGCGCAGGCTCAGTAGTTGTGGCTCACGGGCCTAGTTGCTCCGCGGCATGTGGGATCTTCCCAGACCAGGGCTCGAACCCGTGTCCCCTGCATTGGCAGGCAGATTCTCAACCACTGCGCCACCAGGGAAGCCCAATGCCCTCCTTCTTAAAGACCCAGAAGAAACACGACTTTAATCCAAGAGGGGCAATGCCCTACATCTCATTGCCCGCTTCCCTTCAGGCCATTTTGCTTACTTGCTTATTTCAGACACCTTTCAGCCCTGATGGTTTTGTTGACAGCACTTGTAAAAGGTGGAAGGCAACATAAAGAGCAATTTCAAGTGTGTGCTGGGGGGTACACTGGCTTCAGGAATCCCTAGAGTTCGAGCCTATCTAAGTGGGTGGGTTGAGGGTGATTGGGATGGGGGGCACCTTTAGGTGGGTCTCTATTACTCTTCAGGAATCTTTTGTCTTTGGAAAGAAATAGACACACACTTATAGAGACATGAGCACATGCACATGCACTCACGCGCACGCACACGCGCACACGCACACACAGCATTCTCAAACAGGCTGACTACTACAGGGAAGCCGAACAGAACTATGCCCTTATCATGGAGGGCAAGAGTTCAAGGAAGCCAAGTTTAAATTTTTCTAAAGAAAAGTTTTTAAATGATAGTACTAATTACAGGATTTTGGAACTCAAAGAGATCTAGAAGAAAAAAAAATCACATCTGTTCCAGCACCCCTGCCCTCAGGTCTTCGGAGAATGTGCTTATTTCATCTCTATCCATTGAAGATGTACCTGCTACTTCCTTTCGGTGACACCAGAAACAACACAGTTCCTCATAATGTAGGCCTTAAAGTCTCCCCTGCTGTACTGAGTGTAATGGATACTGGGTTGCTGGTGTCTGGTGTTTCTCCTGCAACCTTAATGAGGTATCAGAGCTTCACAAAGCTGCTGCCAGAGGAAGACTATGGCTGGCTCCAAGGTGGAGCCAGATAGCAGTTTGGGCCAATAGGAAAAACAGTGGGACTTGAGAAATCCAGTGGTCCATGCCCGGGCTGGGGTGCTAAGTTGCATGAGGGAATTTATCTAAGCACTTCTGTACATCCACCTGGACTCTATTACTTCACATCTGCTATGCTTTCTTGGAATTGTCCTAAAGTCCTTTCGGGTATGTTTAGATATCAGGAGAAGGCACACTAGGGCAGGGAGGGCCTCGTGGTTCTTAAGTTCCTGCCATAATTGCAGAGCTCTGAATTTACCAGGCACACACATTCTGGTTGTCTAGCTATGTGCAGATATAATCTCAACACGGCTCATTGTCATGGCCCAGAAACACTCAGAGGCAAGGTTTGCTTCCTTTTATTTCACTTCATTTCCCCTTCGCCCCTCTTCCTAGCTCCCTCTCTCATTCTTTCATCCTTTCTTTATATTTCATTTCAGTACCTCTTTTAGGATCAGAAACTAAAGGCAGTTCTTGGAAGTCTGCACTGCATTCAGCATGACTGTGTGGAAGCCAGTGTGCTCGCTTGGCTGCACTGACTCCTGCGTGGCACAGAGCTGACTGGCCGGAGGACTGGCCACCTGACTTGTCAGGTCAGGGAAGCCCTGCTGTTCTTGCACTCTGCCCTCCATTGCTCTGGCTCAGCTCGAGGCAGAGCGCAGTGGCTGGCCTTGTGTACTTTGGCAAGGCAGCACTGTTGTAATAGGCCAGGATGAGGTTTTCCTCAAGCCACTCTACAGTCCCCTGGGAGACTGTGGATGGCCCAACCTAGCTGAGAATTCACTTTCTCTTCAGACTTCATCAAGAAGTTGTAAAATCTTCAATGACTTCCATAGACATTGGAAGGAATACAGCTGCTGTCAGGCTCGGAATACTCACCCAGGGAGGCTTTCCAAAAAGGGAAGTTTTCCTAGGTTAATGAAAGGCAGTTAACTCAGCATCCTAGGGGAGAAGCTAAGCTGGGTGGAGGCAATTAGCCAGAATGGGTAATAGGCATTCCCCATTTCTACTGACAACAGCACGAAAGGAAATGCTCTTAAACTGTAGCATGTGGGCTTCAGGAGAACTTTAAAGCAACAGCCTGGATTGCTGGCAGGCAATGGCCCAGGCTTAGAGGAAGACATGGACAGCTGCCCCAGCGTAGATCTTTGGCAGTTCAGGGGCTAGATGTGCATACCTGGCATGGCATGTAGAGACCACTCTCCAGTGTAACATTTGGGGCCTCTGATCAAGAGGACAACCTGAATGGGTTGGGCCATGGTACCCAGCCAGATGAGACTTCTTTTTGTCTATTCTTAGGACATAAAACAGGAAAATTCCTTTCTTCTAAGGAAGATTTAAGGGAAAATACACTAAATGATCTGCTTTTAGCTCAAGGGGTTGCTGAATATCAGCATCTGCTCAACTAGGATGCGATTAACATGTGAGCCTAATCTAAGATATTGTGAATGTTCTCTCCCAGCATTGCTCTGTCTTTCTGGATGGGGGAGCAGCTTCAGCAAGAGCTGAAGATAAGGTTTCTTCTTACCTGAAACAGGAAGCTTAGAGGGCCAGGCATCCTCAGGTTGTTTTGATCTTCACAAACCCCCTGCACTGGCTCCCCAACCTGTGTTACTCCCATCCGTGTTGTCATTCATCTATTCCCCCATGCGTGAGAGGCCAAACCATTTCCCCTGTCATCTCTTTCTTTACCTACTCTTTTGAGTATGCATATATTTCTAACTATATATGACTGATATATACATTAGTCAGGATAAGATCAGCTATGCGACAATAACAAATAGACTCTTACATCTCAGTGACTTGGCACAACTACAGTTTATTTCATATGGACATAAAATCTGATGAGAGTCATCAGGGGCTCTCCTCCAACTTGGGCAACGTGGGGCTCCAAGCTCTTTCCATCTCAACATGGGGCTCCAAGCTCTTTGCGGCAGGGGAAGAGAGGGCTGAAGGTTCCCGTGAAATATTTTAAGGGCCAGCCTAGGGAGTAGTTTACATCACTTCTTCCACATACCACTGACCAAAACACAGTCACATGGCTCCCATCTAACTGCAAAGAAGGGTGGGAGATGTAACCTTCCTGTGAGCCCAGAAAGAGGAAAGTTAAACAGGACTTGGTGAACACATAAGATTGCCTCTGCCCGTGTTTATGTCTGTGGTTTTGTGCCTCCTTTTTCATCTTGGTGTTTGGCCCCTAGGGAAGTACCTTACCTCCTAACCCACACACACAGAAGGATGGATGTAACTAGCTAGCTGTGGACATGAACCTTACCTCAAAGCTAACGTAATAGGTAGAGCATGGCATCACCATGGCCACAGTAACATATGAAACTAATCTGTGCCTCTTTCTCTAATGGTAAAGTGCAGATGTAATGCTTATCTTACAGTGCTGTCAGGATTAAAAATACCATATGCCGTATTTGAAAGTTGCTAAGAGAGTAGATCTTAAAAGTTCTCATCACAAGAAAAAGAAAATTCTGTAACTATGTATGGTGATGGATGTTAATTAGACTTATTGTGGTGATCAGTTTGTAATACATACAAATACTGAATCATTATGATTATGTTGTATACCCGAAACTGATATAATGTTGTATGTCAATTAAACCTCAATGTAAAATTAATTAATTAATTAATTTTTAAAACACCATACGCCAGACATAGGTAGGAAATAGATACCCTTTCAATCTTCACTTTGCCCTGGTGAAGATTCGTGATCCCCGAAGGGGTTCCAGAAGCTTTCAGTCTGGCTTCCCCAGGATGTAGTGAGGCCTAGAGCATCTTACAGTGAGCTCTTCTCTGATACGTAGGCTGAAGATGGCTCCCTGCCTATCACTGTCAGCCTGGGTGTATATATTTCACCTCTCTGAAGAGACTGGCCTGTTTTCTGATAGGCATGCCTAGCTAGGGAGACTAGCCAGGGTTTCATTAAATAACAATAGAGAGCTCCACAGAGCTGCTTTAAGGAATTGCAAGAACTACCATTTATCGAGTGCTACTTTATATGTATATTCTCATCTAATCTGTATAAACATCCACCCAACTTTACAATTGTGGGAAACTGAAGCTCAGAGGGGTTAAGAAAATTGCCCAGAGATCATGCAACGAATAAGTGACAGAGCTGGGGTGAAAATTCAGGTATGTCAGTGCCCCTTGGTGGGAGTACAGAGTGAGGGGGAAACTAATGCTTGGAAGAGTGGACCCTTCTGCTTCAACCACATTTTTTCCTTCCTCTGCTCCAGCTCTTTCCTCTGTTTGAACTCCCCCTTTCTCTACTCCTTTTGGTCTTGATAGCACAGCTCCAGCAATATCTAATGGAGGACGGCAATTAGGTTTAGAAGCAGCCTCCGGATCATAGAGTCATGCACTCTAAAAGGGTTTCTGGACCAGAGGCAATCTTGTCTATCACAAATGGACAAATTGGCCTATTAGAGAAAAAGCATATAGCCAGAGAGCCATGGACAATTAGTGAAGTGACCTTGGGTTCTCAGCTAATAGACCCCAGCATGAAGCACTCTTTGGTGGTATAATGCACAGCAGTAGGGGAAACGCAGTCCTGAGCCGACCTTGCTGAACTGGTAATGGGGCAGGAGAAGAGTAAGAACAGGGTGAGGAAGCCTCTACCACCAATCCAGCAGGGACCAGATAATAAACTTGCTGGTAAAAGAGGGATGAGCTACCAGGAAAGACTCCATCAACCCCAAACAAAGCAGTGGCCATGGAATAAACAGAGACCAGCTTGGGCAAGGGGTGGGGTAGCGTGGGGAGGATGACAGAGTTAGATGGGCCTACAGACATGTCTAGTCCAACTCCCTCATTATCCCCGTGAGGAAATCAAGGCTAATGGAGAGGAGGGAACTTGCCAGAAATCACACAGCTGACTAGTATTAGAACCAGGACTGGAATTTGAGTGTTTGGACGCTAAGTAGAAGTCTCTTTCACCCTATCAATACATGATGCAGGCAGCCAGTATTTGGAAAAGAGGGGCCCTCCTAAGTGTGTGTACATTTGGAGGGGTGGGTAAAAGACCATGCTGTGGGAAGTCTGCTTGTGCTACCTTGCTGTATCCAGGAACTATACCAGTTTGTTACTGGAAAACCCTCGATTTGTCTACCCATAGGACATTCCTGCTTTTAGCACACCCTCATGCCCCAGAAGGATAGTGAAAAGAACCGTCCTTCCATCTTCCTGCCTTTTTTGGCCCAGAACTTTCTTACCCTTCCTCATACCTGTCTGTTCTTCTGGAAAACTAACCAGTGTCACTCCAGACCAGCAAGTAGGTGTCTCCATAAGGCTGAGATTGCTGGCTCTCATATAGACCAGAACTGTCCAAAAGCCAATGTGTGGACCAGTTCTAGTCTATAACTGTGTTTCTACTGGTCTGTGTTGAAATTAGATGAATCGGGACAATGCAGGGTTTTTTTTATGAGTTAAATTTACTCTAAATTTATTCTGTCCTTCTTACCTTTTTGGAGTGAAAGTGCCATTGATTAATGAAGTGGTGGAAATTTTTGCTTATAGAGGTTTATCTTTTTTAACAAAATAAAAGCTGACCACCCTATGCCATTCCCAAATTAAATGATTTGTACTCTTCTATGAAATTCTAAATTCTGGGGAGCACTGGTGTAAGCTACCCATCCTGTCTCCAATAATATATCTAGCCCCTCACTCGCCTTATTTTCTCTGCTTGCTGCTTATTTTCTCGACTTTGCTTCCTGCCCTGAAAGGGCAGATGCCAGGAACACAGCCAGTGTCAGGTATTAGTGACGCTAATGCTAATCACTGCTCTATCAAACGCTTAACGAGATGCCTCGGGGAAGGCACACACACCAGGCCTGTTTGTTAATGGAACTGAAGGTAGCCACAGTATTATTAATAAATTAATTGCCTCGTGATGTGAACCTCACACACCCTTAGGCTCATCTTCCTAGCAACTGGCAAGATTAAAAGAAATAATATGTTCCACCGGGGACACCCCAAAGGGGAATTTGATGATAGCAAAGGGTGCGGTTAGAAAGTTGCTCAGGGTTTTTACAACCATTATCATCCTCCCAGCTCAATGTTCTAGTCTGAATAAAAGTAATTTCTTCTCATGATAGAGCTGGGAAGGAAGACAAATACAAAGCTCCTAGAGGAATGGAAACCTGAAAGCTGCAAGGCAAGAGAAGGACCCTTTCTAATGACTCAAAGCCCTCTGATCTCTGATAGGCCAGTGGTAGCCACAGGAGGGGATGGATGACATGCCTGTGGTCTGATGAGACCATGTGCCTTGGTGTGCCTTGGTGTTCCCAGGTCTAGGGTAAAATTAGGGAGATTATATTATGTTTGGCCCCTTCCAGCTCTGCCGTTCTGTGGATCTATACATTATCAGCTGCAAACTGCAGGGAGCTTTAGACCTTCTGATTAGACTAGGACCTACCTGAACAAGGCAACATATTTCTTAAAACAGTGAGTTTTCTAACCTCCTGAGCTTTACAGACCCTAAGCCCAACCCTACCGGGCTGCTTGGTGGCTATCCACATTGGAGAAAGAGGCATCACTTCCCACTGTGCAGCACTTTGAATGTAAGATAGAACAGCTGAGATTCTTAACTTCCTCAGGTCCTTGGTGAAATGAAATGAACGAGTGAATGAGTGAACACTTACAAGCAAGCTAAAAATCTGACTCTACTGAACACAGTTCTGAGAAGCAGACATCAGGGTGTGCAACTCTTGGCTTCCACTAGTTCTTTCTCCCATTGCTGGGGTTTCTGTAGTCCTTATCACAGGTTAAGTACCTGACCTCCACCCTTTCCCTGCTTCTTCACTGGTGACCCAAAGAGGACAACAGCTTATGGCATCTGTGAGGCTGTGAGGAGGTGGCAGGGAAAAGTGCTTAACGGTGAAAGATTGGAGGGTGCTCTGAATGAAGGACTAAATGTAAAGATCTTAGACATTCCGAACATCTCTGACACACACATCTTCATCCCTTCCACAGTAAACTGGCTTGGCTAACCCCTAACCATGAACCCATCATGTATGTATGTCACTTTTCTTGGTTGCGTCTGAGGCTCTTCTACTAAGAGCTTTCCATTGACTAAGTTGACTAAGTTGACTAAAGCTTTTTGTTTCTGGGAGAGGGGCCAGAGCAGAGCAAGCAGCAGTGTAAGAGGCACCCATTTAAAAAAATCCATGTTTCATCAATATTTCACCTTCACCAAGAAGACATCTTATCTCTCAGGCTGGCATGGATGTTTGGCTTCAACCACAACCCAGAGTTTGCCGGGTAAGCTAAGAATGCTCAGCCTAGGTTCTAGGCTGCTTCAGTACAACTTCCTGAGGTATAGGTGTCCCACGTATGTCTCAGCAAGCACCTCATTAATGGACAGCCAACTAGTTATCCAACACATGCATTGCCACCCACCAGCAGGGGTCTCAAAGAGCCATGCCATGCTACACAGGACTTTTTCACCTTCCCTAATTATCCTGTGGTCTGTAGCATCTGGCATTACCAGAATTCAAAATTGAATTTCCCTGGAAATTTTAATGATCTGCTTGAATTGCCTGAACATAGAGTACATAGAAAATTGTCTGGAACTAAACGTACCAAGCCACTTATGGCATTTACCCCTGGGGTGGAGATTGGGGGATTAAAGGGGATCTTTCCCATTCTAGTTTATACACGTTGGTATTGGTTGAAAATTTGTCAACAAGTATGTTTGTCTTTTGTGATTTAAAATATTTAAAGTAACTTAATCTGTGAATGTAATTTTGGTGCCAATTTAAACTGGTTGAAGAAGGAGGGCAGGCTTAGGCCATAAGACACCTGCGAGGGAGAAGTGCCAAGAGTACTTAGATCCCTGAGCCAGGGATGGGTGTGGTCAGCTGGAAGCAAAGCAATGAGGGCCCCTCCCAGGCTGGGCAGGGGCTAGGAGTTGCAGTTGAGGGGCACTGATGGATTTGTTTCATCATCACCACACTACTCCCACCACCCCCAGAAACAAAAGACCAAAGGGATGAGTGGCTGAGGCAGAGCTGGAATGGGGTGGGTTGTGAGCAGGGAAAATAAGGAAGTCTATTTCCTGTCCCCTTTCCCCTATCTCAGAACTTACCCTTAAGTTATCTTAGACTCAGAGGCCTTAGGGATCAGAAAACTCTTTAGATGTTCCTTTTTCTCTTTTATTCACAAGGCAACCTCAGCTTTTACCCACTCTGTCCACTCCACTGCCTTCAAAAATCTCTTGCAGCATGAAGTAGTAAGTCTCATTTGGGGTATTAGCTAATGGCTGTGCAGTCGATTCATTTGAAACTTTGGGGAAAAGCAGATTTGTTTTCGTACTTCATCAAAGTAACCATGCCAGCCTGCGATCCCTAAAGGCATGCCCAGGTGATGGATGGAAAATGAATAAGAATCTTTGTATGTACAGACTATAGCACCTTTCACATAAATTTAATTCAGAGACTTCATCAACAGCTTGTTGTTTAGCTGTATTGGATTTGGGCTTGGAGCCAGTGAATACCTGCCAGGACACCAAGATATCTGGTGACTTCTGATGACTTGTTCAGTGTATGCCCATGGCAAGCCAGAGGAGGGCAGAACAGGATGCCAGGAAAGAAGTCAACTGCTTACTTCCTTGCGCCTGGTTGTCCTAGGCCATTTGAAAGACTGATGATTGACCAAATCCTGAAGGATTAAGGGGCCTCCAGCCTGGCACACGAGGTGGCTGAACCAAATAGGTCATTGCTCTGAGTCCCTGTGTCAAATGTGCAGCTCATTCCCAGGACCAGTGCAAGTTTTGGCAAAGAGAATCAGTTTGGATTCTGGCTTCAGTTAGACTGGCCTTTTGGCCTTTAGGCACACTCTGCCAAAGAGTAAGGCTGGCCAGGCCCACTGACTAGTAGCTTATTTGCTTTTTGTCCCCTGGAACTTACCTTAGTTTAGGAATATAAGAAGACAACATGACAATTGCCAGAGGTTAAACAAGTGGAAATGGCTCCTTGCAGAAGACCTGACCTCAACAGTCTGAAGGGAAACATACACAAGTCTAGTACCCTCTGCTTTTCCAAGAACTTCCATCTATATCATTTCTTTTGAATCTCACAACATCCCCGTGAACTAGGTAAAGAAGAATCAAATAGTCCCACTCCACCAGAGAGGAAACATGATTTGTCCCAGACCACAAGTTAATGACAGAGCTTGGACTGTATCTGAGGTCTTCTGACTCCCAGAGTTATGTTGATTGGACTATGCCATATTATCTTATGTCATATTTTTCTTTTTTCTCCAAATGTTTATTGAACACCTACCACCTTCTAGGCACTATTCAAAGAACTGGGGATAGGGCAGTGAACAAAACAGTCTTTGTTCTCATGGAGCTTACATTCTAGTGGTGGGAGAGAATAAACAACTAAAAATAAAAGTATAATTTTTCAAGTGGTGTTGGATGCTATAAAAAAAAAAGATGAAGAAGAAAAGTATGATGGGTGCTATTTTTGATGAGGTAATCATAGAAAGCATTCTCCATTAAGGTCACATTTGAGTAGAGATCTGAAAAAAAGGAGAGAGCAAAGTATGTGGAGGTAAATTCTTCCAGGCACAGGGAACAGCATGTGCAAAGACCCAGGCAAGAGTATACACGGTGTGTTTAAGAAACAGCCCTGTGTATTCATATCTTATAGTGACATTCACATGCATCCTATTGTATTTGAAAGGAGACAATTCCACCTTATTCTATTGCTCATACTCTCTCAGAACGTGGGTGAGTTTAGGGGTAACGTGACACAGGGGTCTTGACCGAGTTGCTCAGTCAAAGCAGACCTGAGCTCTCTAAACACAGAGTAGGGCTCTAACTCTAGGATCTCAGCGGCATCATCAGTCAAGGACTGAAACTGACTGGACTAACATGTATATCAATTAAATTCAGGTTTAATATTAAGATTATGTACTTTGAAGTTCGGTGTTAGTTTGGGTTCAGTCACTTCAGAAAATATACAGCATTGGTTCCAGTTTGAATAAATACACTGTTTGTTAAGAAAAGAAAAACAATAACAACAAACTTTGGTTCAGGTCACAGTTCAGTGAGAATATTTGGCTTCAGTTGGTGAAGTACGGCTTAGCAAATGAGTGTGGCTAGTGCTGGCATTTGGTTCCTGGTTTGGTTTCATCCAAATTCCAGTATTCAGTATCCATCAGAGGCCCCTTCTGTAAGCAAAGGTAGACCGTCTTGAAGCATTGATGGTTTTAGTGATATAAAACTTTTTAAAAATTTTGATTCAGTAGATTGTTTTTCTTCTGACTAATGCTTTAAAACAAAACCTCTCTAACAGGCTGAAATTTCAGTTAAGAGCAATGTGGTTTAATGGTTTGTGTTTGCTTATTTTGTTTCACATTCTGAAGGAACTCATTTCTACCTACCCAGCCAGGCAAAACACAGGGAGCACACACTCTACCTCTGCTTGCTGAATATGCTTGCCCCCCACCCTTATGTGTTCTCCAGTAGCTGCCTCATCCATCAAGTATCTGTCGAACCACGCCTCAAAGCTAGGAAACTGTTCCCTCAAGTGGGAAATAAATTCCTAGAATTCAGAATTCCAAATAGTCCACTGCCTTGCAAAGTCTGCAGTGAAAATGTTATTTTGGTCTCCTTGGATAATTTTGCCTCATTTGAGTATAGTAGAATGTGAATCTGGTTTTGATTCCACTTGCCACTTACCACCTTTGTGGCCTTGGGCATTTGTTTACCCCCTCTGAGCCTGTTTCTTCACTTGAACATTGGAGTTAATAATAGCACCTGCCTCCCAGGACTGTTGTGAGGATCGGGAGAGATCACGTATGTACAGTTTCTGTCACATAGTAGGTACACAGTGATAGTGCTTTTGATTATGATGAGATTTTCTGCTAAAAGGAATAGATTAGCAATTTCCTGATCTGCAAATGACAGGTTATCTGGCTCTTCAGAAAGCTAATGATGCCTGGACTTAATAGCCACAGTTGATGTTTACTCCAAGGTTGATGAGCTAAAGCGGAAATACGCTTTGGAAATTCCACCGTTACTTGATTGCTCATAAACTGACAATCCAGGTCACTTCAGCACCCCTACCACAAACAAAAATCCACTTTGGAAACGATTTATCTGGTTTGGCTGTTTCTGCAGACCTGATGAACAGAGTATTTTCCCAGATCTCTTTGCCATATGTGTCATCCTTGCATTGATTCCTTGGCTCAGAGATGGGATTGGAAAAGAAGCGGAAAAGAAACTCCAACTATTGCCCATTTGCCAGTACCTCTTTGACACTATGATAAAAGAAAATAATGACTGGAGAAACTGCCAAGCACATTCTCAGGGTCACCAGGCTGTATGAATATCCAGCTGATCTCACAGGATACAGATTAACCAATGAGTTACTTTAACGAGTAACACCTTGGACAGAATCTAGACAACTGCCTATTCCAAATTGTGCTATTGCAGTCAGGTAAGCGAATGGTATATTAGACCTCTGGGTAATAGTCTGTTTACTGGTTAATATTCAATATATTAAATCATGCTTCTGGAAGTTAAGTTTATATTTATAAGGGAAAAGAAGGACAGGTCAGAACTGCAGTTCCATTGAAGTTACTGTCGCCACTGCCTACAACTGACTTTGAATACATTCAATTCTCTCTTTCCCAGGATAGATAATACCACTCTGGTGAGTGTCATAATTAAGTGAATTAGAACTCACTGGCATAAATACAAGGTGGAATTTCAAAATCAGGTAACCTAATATCATGAAGGCATTATTTTAACAAGTTAGACTGAAAAACTGTTATGTGGGAGATCTGGCAGCTCTTAGCAGATTCTTGTTCTAGTTGTAACCTTTCACAGTCAGAAGATTTGGGTTAGTGGATTTGGAAACTAATTGGTTGATATGTGATTCTAAACTGATCCATAGATTGGCAAATTCAAGCCTCTCTCCCATGGGGGAGGAGAACACTGAATAAATACATTATTCACATGAGTATGATTTACTTCCTTGTAAGGTCTAAAGACTAAGTCCATTTAGAAAGTATAAGTCAGGAAATTCTTATGAGTGTAGACTAAATAATCAAAAGTTGAGGCCTTTCCTTTCTACTGATGTGATATAACTAACCAACTGAGCTCGTCCAAAAAATAGTTTGTGTAGCTTTTTCAATCGGTGCCAAAGACGAAGGGAGAAAATGCAAGATCATGGAGCAGGCTAGAAATGATAGTGCCATATGAAGACCTAATTAATCACTAATGATTTGTCTGCTTCATAATGGAAAGGGGTCAGAATATATTGAAGTGAAGTGCAGAAGTTATTGAGGACACTTGGTGCCTTTTCAGTAGTGGATATTTTGCCGACAGCTAGTGTTTGAATTTAACAGTAACTATGCACCTGAAACAAGGAGAAAGGAAGTACTAGTCCCAGCTCTGCCACTAACCAGCTGTGCAAACTAAGAGAGGGTACTTTCTTCTCTGGGAATAGTTTACCAGTCTGGGAAATAAGAAGTTGAACTAAATGATCTTTGAGGTTCCTTCCTCCTTTGAAGTTACATGAATCTATTTATTGGCACCATGAAAAAAAAAAACAAGGTATGAAAACTGAATATTGGGGAGTCTGTAGGCGAGATATTTGGGTAGATAATTAAGGATAGATATCATTTTCATCACCGTTAAGCTTGACCTGCTTTTTCATTAATACGTGCCAGAGCCTTTGCTAAGTGCTTTAGACATTGTGCCAATACTGGTATGAAATCAGAATGCATATCCCATCTGGTATCAGCATCCCATGACTTACATGAAATAGCAAGGTTGGAGTGACTACTAAAGTGATTTACATTGTTTTTTTGTTTTTTTTTTTTAAGGAAAAGCACTTTTATTTATTTATTTATTTATTTATTTATTTATTTATTTTGGGCTGTGTTGGGTCTTCGTTTCTGTGTGAGGGCTTTTCTCTAGTTGCGGCAAGTGGGGGGCCACTCTTCATCGCGGTGCGCGGGCCTCTCACTATCGCGGCCTCTCTTGTTGTGGAGCACAGGCTCCAGATGCGCAGGCTCAGTAGTTGTGGCTCACGGGGCTAGCTGCTCCGCGGCATGTGGGATCCTCCCAGACCAGGGCTCGAACCCGTGTCCCCTGCATTGGCAGGCAGATTCTCAACCACTGCGCCACCAGGGAAGCCCCTACATTGTTAATCTGGGAAGAATCTTGAAGAAATCTATACATAGTGTATACTTCTTTACCTTTCTAAAATGTACAGAAGCTGGCATTTCTTTAACTCTGTAGCCAGTGTTTTAGAGCCATAAATGAGAGGATGAAGATGTTTTCTCCACACCTTTACGGTGCTTTCAACTCAATTTTCTTTCTCTTAGCCAGAATCTTTGCCAATAGGGAAGTATGGTGCTCGCTTCGGCAGCACATATACTAAAAAAATAGGGAAGTATGACTGGTGCAATCAGTTACCAAAATATTTACATTTGGCTTTAGAATTTGGGGTTGGATTTTTGTTTGAAGAGGTGTTCCTAATGCTTGGGGATTTCATACCACAAGTCAAATATTGAAGCTGCACTACAAAGGGAAGACATAGGAAGCATTGGGAAGTTTAGCCAACTCCTCCTTTCTCCTTCTACATGCTGAAGATGACATCTCTTAGAATGACGTATACAACCAGTCCAAGAGGAACCCCAGCCTTTCCACCAGGCTTGCTACCTTTTCTCACCTCATCCACAAGAAGGTTTTGTGATAATCAGCTATTGTTTCCGAAGGTTTTTGTTTCCAACTCTCATGGGAAAATCTATTCTATAAGTTAGAGTGAAAAACAAGAGAAATTGGGTTAATAACAAAAGAGAGTTAAAGTGAGTTATTCTGATGATCCATCTGTCCATAATGAGGAACTGACTAAATTTCCATGTCATGGTGTGATGGAGTGAAAAATTATTCATGTGTATATGTTAACAATCTTCTCCCTCTCCCAGTGCATCAAGGAGAAGTTGAGTTTTATTTTCTTGGATTCTCGCTATTCCAACCTCTCCCTCCTATGTTTAGCAAAATTGATCTTTGGCCTTTTGTTACACACAATCAAGAAGAGAGAGCAAGAATACATGAGAGGCAGGGGGAAAGGATTTAGGCTGCATTTCTAAACCAATATACATAATAAAGTGCTTGGAGAGAGGAAAATATTGAGAAAAGAGAATTGCTCTGCCTGGAGGTCCAGGGAAAGTTGGGAGTGGGGTGGATAAATTGAAGAGAGAGACACTGGAGACCTGTGGAATATGATGCAAAAACAAAAAACAAAAAACACAGGAGAGAAAGGGGAATTTAACGAGTTGTTCTGAATCTCCTTCACGGTTTTTGATTAGCACAAGAATTTGAATTGTTTTGAAATTACTTTTGGTTGCTAGACTATGTCTTTGAATAAGACCTACTCTGATACTGGACAACGAGGGTCCTTACTCTATCAAAGCGTCGTTAAGTTCACAGAATCATCTTTCTGTGAGGTTGAATGCCTTGCCCCTGTCGATATGCAATGACATTTCATAGCAGATCTCACAAATTGGCTTTTCCCAGTAGCTAACTACCAAAGCCCTGCCAGAGGCCTAGGCCCTGGTGAGATGCAGTCTGGTGGCAATAGCACTATCCCTCATCCCTGACATTTGGTTAGATATTGTAACTTTCCCCAGTGCTTTGACATCAATTTTCTCCTCTTCCATCCTCACGGCATCCCTACTGGGTAGGTAGGACCAGGATGCATACCTCTATTGTCCTTTGCCAGCAAGTAATTGGCAAAGACCACAAATCTTTAGGCTCCTAATCTCAATCCTCCTTGAGAGACCCCTCAGAGAATTCAACAATGAATTGTCTGTGATCCAAAGGATCACTTGATACAGGAGACACTTGAGAACAGATAAGGATCGTGTCAACTGTCCATTCTTCTAGGTTCTCTGTTCTGGTTCTCCATATTGAGGCAGATCAACAGAAAGCAACTTACCTTAACCATAATACCTTAGTGTTCCAACAGAAAAAGGCTCTTACCGGCTTAAGATTTCACAGCTTACACACATCCCCTTTTTTCGAAGGGGAAGAAAAGACATTTCCATTTGAAGATTATGTCTGTATCTCTTGTAAAACCACATTGTCCATTATAATAAACACTACCTATTATACAAGGAATTACATGATAAATTCCTCTTAGAATTCAGTGGCAGGAAAAAAAATCTGGGCAGATGAACTCACAGGTTTTTTTTTTTTTTTTTTCTCAACAGAGAACCATGTGACTCAATTTTGTTGTTTTCTTCCATTTTTACCTTAACTGCCAAGAAACTCAGAGTAAAACTTAGTGGTCAAAGACAGTGATTTATCATAGGGCTGTCTGAACTTTCTAGTTCTATTTCCTGTAATTTTTTCTTCTGTTTTTAATTTGAATTGATCTGTTTTTATATGTTCTTAAAATTTGAAAACTGCCTAAGTCTATTTTAAGTAGGCATGTTAGAGAATCATAGACCAAGAGACTCTCAAAGTAGGAAGAGATCTTAAAAGATCATTTATTGCAACCCCCCTACAATCCTAGAAATATCATCTACTCTCTCCCCACCACATGGCCATTCAGCCTCTATCTGAATACCCCTAATAACAGAGAACTCACTGTCTTTGAGACCCAAACATTCATTTTTGGACTGCTCTGATTTCTAGGAAATTCTTCCTTATATTGACCTTATGTCTCTAGCTTCCATCATTTGATTCAGATCCTGTCTCCTGAGACCACATAAAACAAAGTGAAATCCTGCTCTTCATTGTAGCCTTTCACATATATCAAGACAGCTATCATGTCCCCCACTTAGTTCTTTAGTCTCCACTTTTCTTGGCTAAGTATTATAATTCCTAAAATTGGCTCCTCTCAATGCCTTAAGAGAAAACCATAGTAAACAATAATTGGATTCTTTTCAATGCATGAATGGAGACCATTTTTGCTATCAAAAGACAGTGGCTATCAAGATAAAAAAAGGTTAAGCAACAATGGCATAATAGAAATGTGACTTAATTTACCTCTTGGAAATTTTATGAGGGGAATATAAAAACACTACTGCTTTTCAAATGAAAAGCAAGATATTTAACCTCAACTTAATAAACACAACAAATACAAAATATATTTTTTATAATGGTTAATTAAATTATATATATATATATGTATAAATTTATATAGAGATACAGATAAAGAAGGGTGGTGAGAGATAGACAGATGGATGGAAACACCGGAAAAACATTAAATAAAAAAGGGAAAGAGATGAAAATGCACAGAGGAAAGATATACAGAGAGGCATAGAAACATTCATTTATTCATTCACCAAATATTTATTGAGTGCCTTTTATATATGTCAGACACTGTGCAGAGTACAAAGATGAATTGAACATGGTTCCTGCCATAAAGAAGCTTGTAACATTTGTTTTTTTTTTTCTCTGTAGAATGAAGTATAGTAGAGACAACAAGACAAATATACAAATAGCTAGAAAACAAGTTAATATTATATAACCATTAAAGAAGTATAGGTACAATTATTACAGGACTTCAGAAATAGGGACATATCACTAGTGGGAACAAGGAAGGCTTTTTGGAGAAAGTGATATTTGACTAGACTTTGAAGGATTGGCCTCCTATGGTGGTATTCTGAGGGAATTTCAGGTAGAGGGAAAAGCATGAATAAAGGCATGGAATCAGAAAAGGTCAGGGGAAAGAGCAAGCACTAGGTTTGGGCTAGAGCATAAACTGTAGAAAGAGGATAGAGAAGATTATAAGATCTGAGCTTTAATCCCAGAAAGGTACACTGAAATATAGATAGAGATATACACAGAGAGGGAAAAAATTTACTTCTCTGGAGTAACATAACCATCTTTTGACACCCTTTTGGAACACTGTCACTACAAACCATTAAAGTAGTGTTGCACTTTATAGGCATAAATGAGGATATTTCATGTTAATATTTGTCCTTTGGGGACAAGAGACCAAATCAACCCAAGTCTGACCTATGAGACAGGTTCTGCAGACTCACAACCATCCCAGTGAATTTAATCTGACCCTAGATTGCTCCTGGACCAAGGGATACCCAAAAGAACAAGCAGGTCTTGCTTCTTAGTCACATCAAATATGTCCCAATTAAGTTAATATACTGCCACTTATAAAGAACCTACCTCCATCAGCTAGTCCCCTAGAGGATTCTAAGCATTTGCTTGGAGCAATTGCTTTTCCTTTGATCTCTCTTTCCAGAAAAGCATGGTCATGAGAAATTCACCTGGGACTACTTCCCATGCTGGGCTCAATCACCCTGAAGTAGCTGGAGCCAGTGAGTGCAGGGGCAAAGTCCCTCCCTGGCCAGACTATTCCCACTGGGTACAGAACTGTACCCACAACTCAGATTTCATGGCTCTGGAGGAGAAAGGTGTTGTCAACAATAATAATCAGAATTGGTTCTTATCTCGCTTTGAAGTTTGCAGGCTTGGTTCTCCTCTGACTTCCCTCCCCATAGACTGGAGCTCTTATTTGGATGATGGGCACAGTGAAAATGTTCCTAAGATGTCCTCTGAAGTCAGGCCTCTTCTCAGGTATTTCTGAGACTTTAATTCTATAAATAGGACTAAGACCATGTGCTTTCAACTCACAAATGAATCCATAAGGCTGGGCAGAATTCGAGGTTTGTTTTCCATCCACTTGGGCCAAATCAACTTAGGAACATGTATGGCTCTGGATGAGATCCTGTCTGCATGATAAAGGTGATGTAATGACCAAGGAATCTGCATTTTTCTCTCTCTCTCTCTCTGGACTGTGATGTCAATACAGTCACCTAGCTCAAAACACCCCAAACCAAAGTATTCCTGCCAAGCTTATGCCCATACGTACACTTAGGGGTCTTTCCCCAGGATCTCTAAGGAGTGTTCCTAAGGGTCAAGGGTTGTCCTTGGTAACTCAGACCTCTTTTTGACTTAGTAAGAGCAGTTCCTCTTTTACTAACTAGATGGTGACTTTAGGAAGATGGCTTCTCCTCTCTGGACCCTAATATACTTTTCCACATTTCAACACGGTTGATGGTCTCCAGGGCCCTGCCAGGTCTATAACTCTATGTGCACACATTCATTTGCTTGGAATTAGGGCACCTTTGAAAAATCTTTAGTGGCATCTGGAGCCACTCTAATTTGCAGTGAGCCAAAGTTAGCATATAGATTAATAGTCACCTCTGCTCTCAGTGCCTCTTTGAAAGAGATCCACTATTGCTTGTCCTGCAGCAAATCCAAACTGGAAAGGAGGTAAGATAGCACAGTTTTTACAAACCACTCCAGAGAAACCCAAACAACATACAAATAACAGGTGTATTGTAGGTTTTTAAAAGGTACCTTGTGTCTATGTCTGTAGTCTACCTATCAGTCATCTTGAGCTGAGAAGACGGCATGGACCAGAGAAGGGGTAAGAGAGAATCGTATTGCACAGATTCCATTATTTTAATGGGCTAGGAGTAACCAGCCAGGTGGGAAATGTGCTTGATTAAGTCGACTAGCTTTGGCTGAAGAGGAGGCTAAAATAAAAGGGCCAATCCATTGTGGTCTTTTGTCTAATTAATGCTTACTTGATTCAACTGAGTTTTCAAGTTACATCCAATTGTTTGATGTCACATAGATGTGACCACCCAGTGTACGAAGTATTACCATTTGGCCGTTTGCCACCTCCCACTCCTTGCAAGTTGATTCCACTTGGCTTAAGGACAAGAATGTGATGAGATGAGTAGCTTGGTAATAAAGTTGTTTATACTAAGTCTAAGACAAGGTAGGCAGAATGGGAGTCCTTGGAACACTTTTTGGTAGAGTAGTTTTGTGTAGTAAACCAAGTTACAGATGAGGTAGATAGCCATCTGCTATCTCCTCCTGCTTAGCTACATCGAGTGAAATAAGGAATAAGTGGATCGCTGAAAGCTGCCCACAATCTAAACAGATTCAGCCTCCACCACCAGAAATATGAGTAACACTGCCAGCAATAAAATAAAATAAAAGTAAAGTGGACTAATTTGAGAATCAGGCTGACTTCAGGTATTCTTTGGCTGGATGGATGTTATAATAACATGCAATAATCTATGAAGTGAGCCCAAACAGGAAGGATAAAATAGAATAAATGATCTAAAGGGATTTTGAGCAATTTCAATTTCCTTTGTGCCTTTCTGTGTTTTCTAAATTTTCTACAATGAACTTGTATTGCTGTTGAGATCAGTAAGAAAAAAAAAAACCTAAAGAGATTTAAATAATCCCCCATGGGATGACCATTCTGTTACATTACGTTTGTAGAGTACAGTCAAACCTCAAGTAAGCAGAACCCAACTTGAAGTTCATCAGCATTTGGCTTTCTTTTTCCAATAATCCATTTTGAGTAGAGGCAAATCACAAGAAAACAAGCAGATATAAGGGATGTGGTGAAACTGATTTAAATAGCTGTTTGAAAACCTTGTTTAAATTGTTTTCTAAATATTTTGTTTTGCACAAAGAATATAGTTTACTTAGGAAAACATCATTTTGAAAAAATCATTTTGGTCCCTCTTAACCACCAACTCAAGCGCCTGTGTTATTAGTGACAGATGAGTAGAGAAATATAAGAATCAGGCTATACTCCACTAAATAAATCAAATGGTACATGAAAGTAGAGAGTGTTTTTCTTCTCCATAAATAATTAAAACACTAAGGCAAATTGAAGAAAGCTTAGTTTTGGTCAACGCAGAAGGCCTTAATGGAAAAGAATCCAAGAAAGGATGGATGATTTTAGATAGAGGTTCATGATAGAATCAAGCAAAGGAAGATGTGATCATGACCAAGACAGGACTAGCAGGCCAGACAAGGTAGGCTTGGTTGGCATGCTAGACTAGAGAAATACCAAAGAGGGAACTAGGGGGTAGGATTCGATACAGAGCTAGCCGTCACACTCAGTGGATCTTAACGGCTCACTAAAAGACTTTGGCTGGTCAGTGGTCACTTTACAGGGCCAGCCCAGGGGCTAGACAGTCCCTGGGGTTAAAGCACTACACAATGTCTGGGAGAATTCTAATCCGTGGCACCTACAGCTGCAGCCTCATTCCCCCTACCTTGCCCCCCAAAATCCTTCCATATTCATATAAGAGGGCAGTACCACCTCCTCTAGGAGAAGTAAAGTCATGTTTTAAGTTGGTACCTTTCTTTGAAACATCCCTCAGGCTTTGCCTCTTTCTAGAAGTCTTAAAAGTTCAGCTTTTGACTGAACCTGGCCACCAGTAGAAGATGATATTTCATGTCTCCTCCTCCACTGCCATGTCTAGAAAAAGGGATTAGAAACTCAGTTCGAGGAGATTGAAAGGCAACTTGAGCCTTTTCTGCATCCTCTTGAACAGCTTTAGTATAGTAAATAGACCACCCTGAGGCTGAGAGAAGTGAGCTTCTGTGAAGAGAGTAGTCCAAGGGCGCTTTGACTGAAGATTGAGGGGAAAATGCTGGGAAGAGCTTGTGACTCTAAGCTCAGATTCAGGGTGAGCTGATAATGGAAAAATTAAATATTAGTGAGAAAGGTATCAAATTATACCTTAGGCATTTCTTTCTTTAAAAAGGCTTGTTCTAAAAGAATTAACTGCTTTACTGGCTGATATGTTTGGGTTCAGCTGTTTTAATAAAGAGATTATTTTTTATAATAAAAGAGAGGAAAAGCTTGCTTAACTATTTTAAACATGCCTGTGACTTAAGCCTTATTGCTTCGGTCCATGTGACTGTGGCAATCCACTGCCAATAACCCCTTGAAAGTAGGAAAACTAAAAGAATAAAGTAAAAGTAAATGTTCAAAGGGATTTAGTTTAAGGGCAGGGGTAGGGGCTTGAAAGGCAGGGTGGACAGGGGAAGGGAGGGAAAGTACCAAACTGTAAGGGAATTGCTCGAGTCAATCTACGACCGCTATATCTTTTACCCTAACAATATCTCTTACATCTCTTCCATCATGTTCAGATTGTGACCCTGAGGCCCAGTGAGATACTCACCTAGCAAGGACAATTCAACTGTGTTGCCTAGATTCTCCTTACTCAGACAAGAAAAGAGACCATGACAGTTTGGGAAAGCTTTTTAGTAATAAGCAATCAGAAAACAAAGGAACTTCTTCTTAGCCCTCAGTTATCCAAACAACACAGTTAACCAGACTCTTCTCCCCCTTCCTCTTCCCTATGCATTCCAGCCAACTGAGGTCACAGTGCACTGGGATTCAGATGTATGTTTGCTGGAAGATGTTTTTTCCTGGCACTAATCTCACAGTATCTGAGTTATAAATTGTGCTCATTAAATACTTTCTAGAGATTCAAACGAAATGAAAAAGAAAACAAAGTGCCTCCTACTTTTTTTTCTGTGAAAATAGAGAGCTTCTTATCTTAGTCCAAATAGGGTCTGCTCTTTTAGAATGACTAAACTTGGAGGTGGTTCTCTGCCCTTCCTTAGGGTTCACATCCATGGTAGTATACATTCAAATGGCCTTTTGGTGATAGCTGTGTAGTGAGCGAAGCTTATTAAAGTGACTTCCCAGGGGCCCCCTTACAGTGGAATTAGGCTTGAATAACCCTAGACATTGGTCATCATCCTCAGAGGTATAGTCATTCGCTAATTTCTTGCCCAGGCAGAACAATTTGTTGAACAGGAGTGAGCTTTTCCATTGCCTCACCAAGAGAAGATGTCAATCTTGGAGCCCTTTGTTCCTGGGTGGGAGAAAGAGAAAACAGTAAGTATACCTTCTCCATCCTAGGCCTTTCACAGGATTTCAATATGAATGATTCCAAGCCCTGCAACATCATGCTACTCCACCAGCAGTTTGCAAATTGCTAAACTTTCCTGGGTCGTTGAACAAATAAACATTATTACATTTGTCAGGATTCCATACTTACAATTGCATAATGTTGCTATTTACAAGGTTTTTACAGATTTAACAAAAAAAGAGGAGGCACATTAATACATAGGTAATTCTCAACTTACTAATGAGATGTGTCCTAAACATTTATAAGTCAATGACTTGGAGTTTGGAATGCCTTGCTGCAGAGAAACTGTGTTACATATGCGGTGGTCAGGTTCCTAGGCCAGTACGCAAAGGCTGATTTAACCCGCATGAAGCAGAGTTATATTAGCGCTCTGGCTGAGGTCCTAGGTCCTGAGAGCACAAGGAAAAGCATTCTTTCTTCCCATTCTTTGGGTCCAAGGAAAACCCAAAGCAAAAGTTTTAAAGTAGAGGAATCTAAACTGACTTTTCCACCCTCATACTTGTTTCACCCTTCACACATCTCCTAGGGATCCATTGCTCGTGTCTTGTCCCAAGCCTTCCACTATAATCCTTCGTTCTTCAAAACTGCCAACTTGGGCTTCCCTGGTGGCGCAGTGGTTGAGAGGCCGCCTGCCAATGCAGGGGACACGGGTTCGGGCCCTGGTCCGGGAGGATCCCACGTGCCGCGGAGCAACTGGGCCCGTGAGCCACAACTACTGAGCCTGTGCGTCTGGAGCCTGTGCTCCGCAACAGGAGAGGCCGCGATGGTGAGAGGCCCGCGCACCGCGATGAAGAGTGGCCCCCGCTTGCCGCAACTAGAGAAAGCCCTAGTACAGAAACGAAGACCCAACACAACCAAAAATAAATTAAAAAAAAAAAAAAAAAGTTCGTTCAGAAAAAGAAAAAAAAGAAAAGAGTGGCCCCTGCTCGCTGCAGCTGGAGAGGGCCCGCGTGCAGCAGCGAAGACCCAATACAGCCAAAAATAAATAAAAAAAAAAAAAAAAAAACAAAAAAAACTGCCAACTTCTTCATTTCTCCTAGTCCTGATGAAAATGAAACTTCCCAGTCTTCCTGAGCATCTAGCTCAGTTCACGTTCATTATGATATTAGGGATGAATTGCCCCTTACCCTCCAAAATGTATACCTATGGTTGGAAGAGGAGGCTTGTCAACCCCAAATGAACCCCAGTTGGTGAAATTTAAGGGAAAGTAACAACCTCTAGGAAGTTTTAGGGAGCGGTAGATATTGGAGGACAGGAGGAAGGAGTTACTAGGTAGACAGCAGGGTGCAGCCTGAAAGGCAAGCCCTGCAGTCACTTCGCCAAAGCTATACCCCCTTTCACAGCATCTTTCCTTCCTCCCTGTCTGACACCACAATGCTCTCTCAAGGTTTCAAGTGTCTCCTCAATGGCTCCCATGGTAGCGGCAGTGCACGTGAGGCATTCCTAGATCTTGTGGGTACTTTAGAAGTTGAGTCTATCTCACTAAGAGTCAGCCTGAAAATTCATAGAAAGTTGGAAACATTCTGGAATAGGTGGTGTTAGTCGGTGGCACCAACATAGGACATTTAATGAAAGGTAAGTGAGATGTCTGGGAGCTCTTGGATTTAGGTCAAGCCTTCTGATATTTGTTAAGGGGGCTCTTTTTGAGGACTTTTGTGATTTGTACAGCCTGCCAAGGCCATTGTGGTCAATTAACACGCTGGTTAAAGCACAAGTGCTGATGAGGCCAGGATCAGAGGTCAAATCCACTTTGGGGCCAATTGGCTTCAATCTGTTTCACAGATGCACAGCCCACAGAATCTTCTCCTCTATCAAGTGGATCCAGAAGAGTGAGTGTAAATGGCCTCAGCTATATCCATCTCCAGTGCTGGGAAAGCGCTACCAAACACACAGCCAGTGACGGCGAGTCAGCTGCAGTGCTTTCTGCTGCAAACTCCAACACATTCTTAGGAATGGATAGGTTCTTGTGAGGTACCTCCAGTGCCTGTGCCACCCTGCCAGAGGGAAAACCCTTCAAGAGCTTCCAAAGCCTTCCCTGCTGTGAGAGAGAGACAGAGGCAGAGACAGAGACTGACTGTGTGCTGTGTGTCTTGGGTGTTTCCTTCCCCACAGGAAAGAATGTCTTGGAGATTGGATGAATGTGTGTCCCAGTTGATTATCTGCTTGTATTGGTTAGGAGGAAAGAACAGAGCCAGGTCCCAGGTGGCAGGGTGGCAGAGGGTGGTGCAGGGGCCACATGCTCAGTACAGAAGCTTTCTGAAGCATAAATGTTATGACACATAGAGGGTACCTGTGATTGTCACAGAAATGAGGATGCATTGGGTTTTCTTAGGAGAAAAGCAGTCATCGAGAGCTGACAAAGTCAACAAAGGCTAGTGGAAATATAGGAAGAATGTGGATGCCTTTGGTAGCTGCTGTTGGAATTGTGATTATTCTGGAACATGTTAAAAAGACAAGGGAGCAGGAGTGTGTGGAGATGCCCTAATGTTTACTTTAGAATCGTGTGATTTCCAAGGATATGTGGAGAGAGCAATGGGCCTGAGGGTCAGTGTCTCCATGAAAGAGAGAATAAGAAAGCAAGATAAAGAAGAGAAGAGATACTGCCAGGAGCCCAATAAAGCAATGGATTCCTCAGAGATAAATACATGGGGAGAATTCTTGATAATTAGGCTGTTGTTGCTGCTTCGGAATGATACCCTTCTAGTAGGGGAGGAGGGATGAGGGAAATTGTCCTGAATTCAAGCCAGGCAGTCAAGGAGTTGCCAGTCTTACTTTGGTTGGCAATACCAACCTCAGAAGCAATTGGGCGGGGCCTGCAGAGGAAATGACATAAGCATCCCCTCGAAGATGATCTTGCCAATAGATCCTGGGAAAAGGGGGTCGTTGCAATATTGCTGTGCGGCTTAAATAGAGGTGAGTCTCTAAAGACCAGAGGTGGCTCACCGTGAGGCCCAAGTGCTCGACAATGAGACAGATGGGTGCACCTGCCTGATAACTGGATAACAAGGCCAGCCTCATTAACATTCAAATACGTTATCAGTGAGGAGGCGAAGATCTCTCTAAGGCCGGGGCAGCTGACCTCCCTCAGATGCAGCTTGCTCTGCAATAGGCCTCCCCACAAGGTTTTTGCACAACTCAGTGGAGCTTGGAAATTCACCAACTCCATCACACTCTGCCAACAGAGTGTAGGATGAGACTGGCACCCATGCCAAAGGGAGCCCCAGCCTTGAATATTTGGCCAGTTCCTGGGCTCTGTTTTCCTGCTGGCCATTACCTTACGGCTTGTTTCTCACCAGCTGCTTTTCTGCTTTTCTTCTTTGGAAGGCTGCGATCTCCACTGGTTGCAGGCCATGGCCCACTTGCCTGCGGGGCAGGAGAGACGCAAAAATAGTTAACGAAGAGAGTGTGGCAGAGAGGGGCATGGGAAGATGCTAAGTGTGATCTCCACTTACCCATCTTTGCCCACTGGTGGAGGCACGGGAAGGGGCTTCGTGAAGCCTTTTTTTCCAACCAGCCAGAATGTCTCTTCTGTGCCTTTGCCCTTATTATAGAAAATACGGAAAATCTTAAACGTGCTATAACCAGTTTTCCTAAAGAAGTCCTTCTGGTCAATAGGGTGCAAACATTCCGTTTGGCTCAGAAACTGCCTCTGCTTTCCCCTTATCACCACTCCCTGGAGTCTTCCTTCCTACACGGCTTCTTTGCCGTATATACCTAAGGCTCAGACAAGCTCCATAAGCTGCCACAGCGGCCAGATGAAGAGCGAACAGCATTTCAAGCTGTCATCCAGATGTTTTGTCTACCCGCTGCCACGCAGCTCCATATTCGGGAATACGTGGATGTTTCGCTTCATAGCAACCAAACATCTGTACGTTCAATCAAAGATTCCATTTGTCATTTTTGCCATGATCTTTTGGAATTAGGCAACCCATTGTCTTTTGTATCTAGAGTACATACGTTCAGAGTCCACCTCCATCCCCAACACTCCACCATCCAATGGCCCTCACAAAACCCAAAAAGGGAATAGAAATGGAAAGCACGCCATGCAACTTTGATCTTAAGCCCAGGGCACCCTGGCGGCTTTGAGAAGTCTGCATTTCTGCAATGTTCTTTTCTTCCTGCCAAGGGAGTCTTACAGAGAGACACCCCAGGGAGGCCTCCACCTACAGCCCCATTAGTTGACTGTCAAGAACCACAGGTCTGAGAAGAAGAAGGGAATGTAAACTCAAGCTCATTGCCCCAGAGCCTGAGTGATGACCTCAGAAGAGCCAAATTTTCTGCCTCTGCCCTGTCCTCCCCTCTTTCCAATCAACCCTCCTCAACAATGTGGTTCTCTCTCCTCCTTTCAATTCTCTTTTCTCTGTCCTCTCATTTTCCCCAATCCGTAAGGAAAAAATGTGTTTACTAAGACTGAGAAAAGTAATGGGATGTGTTTCCAACTCATTAATCTGAAATATGGTCTCACTCTCGGCAGATCTCATTTGGAACAGTTCTAAATAGTTTAACTTAGAAATTCCAATTAGGTTTGCCCCCTTTAAATATCAAATCCATTATTCTCTATTTTACATCACATATATCCATCCCTTAACAATCACGACAACAACCATAATAATAATTAGCACATTTAATTGGAGAATCACAAAGCATTTCACAAATATTTGGTTCAAGGCTCTGAACGAGCCCTCCATGAGGCAAGTAGGAAGAGAATACCACAACAGCCCAACCTCCATGAACAGGCAACCAACCCACCGTAAACCTAAACCTCAAATAATTGGACTGTTTGGGGCCACTCTGTTTTCAGAAGAAGTGAGCAACTTGAAAATATGCTCCCATCACTCATTCTTACATTTATTCCACCCCTGTTGTGTCAGGGCTGGGAATACAGAGATGGCTCTGTCCTTAAGGAGCTCACAGTGTAATTAAATAAAAACAATTATCAGGCCATGTCTTGGGCCCTAAACAGAAGCCCAACCTTTCTGCCTCCTCAGCTCTTTGTTTTCCTTACAGAACCTAGTACAGTGTCTCGTACAGAACAGGTGCTCAGTAAATAGACTGTTCCATTAACTGGCACTCTCATTCCTTGAGTACTTGGAATACTCAACGTGTCGTTGGACCTCATTTTGGTAAAACATACTCTCAAAACTTGACCCCAACCCCCAGCCATAGTTGACTGTTTCTCTTGAGCTCTAGGGGCTATCAGGACAGCATGCCAATCCCCAAGGGAGATTTGCAGATGCCAGGATTGTCTAGATCTTTGGGTGAGTCCTGGGACATACTGGCATGCCAAAACTAATGGTTGCAAAATAGGATGGAAGTGTTATGGACTCAGGCAAGCTTCCAAATCAAAGAGTATGCTGGGGAGCTCCAGGGGTTCTCTGAGGTTTTGGAGCCCATCCAGGAGAATTCTTAGAATCCTAGCTCTCTGTTTACCCACCTTACTTTCAAAAGTCTGCTGAAGGTGGGGTGGGGGGGAACAAGTATGCAACAACTGAAGCCTAAAGCGAACTCTCTGACTCAGTATCAATCCCTAGGCAGTCCCAGAGACCTCCCAAATAATAGCACCTTACTTTGGCCTGACACTTTTAAGATACTTTGGCACCTCCTGTCTTATTTAATCCTCACAAAAACTGTGGAAAGTAGGTTTATTATTAACCTCATTCTGCAAATGGGGTCCCTGAGGTTTATGGTGATAAAATGACTTGTCAATAAGCAGGCATAGCTGGGACTTGAACCCAACCCTACTAGACTACAAATTTTATTTATTTATTTTTTACTATGACTTCGCTATATTTTATTGAGGTAGAATTGACATACAACATTATATTAGTTTCATGTGTACAACATAATGATTCGATATTTGTATATATTGTGAAATGATCACAACAAGAAGTCTAGTTAACATCTTAGACTCCAAATTTTAAGTGTTCTTCCGTCTACACCATAAAGCTTTTCCAACACACTGGAGTCAAGGGGCAGGTCTAGAGGCCAAAAAGCAACTGCAGGGAATTTTAAAGCTTGTGATTAATGATCTTCCTGATAATCACAGGTCAGAAGAGGCCTCCATGTTGAGAAATGGAAGCACAGAGAAGATGAAGTTACTTGTCCAATGTCACACATTGAGTCATTGATGGGACAAGAATTACAGACCAGACCTTCTGACCTTCATGACTCTGTCAATCCAACTCATTACTTCTTAGCTCAGTTGCTGGTGTGTAAATGTCCACCTCTGGCAAGGACAACAGAAACCAGCTAAGAACAACCATTTGGGAAAATCTTTTCACAATGTCAACCTACCTAAAAGGCCCTGATATATGTGATAAACCTAGATATATACAAAGTCTCAGCAAGGAGCTTCAAACTTGTTAGGAAAACAGTAACTGAAACAAGACTCATTCATGTAAGAGAAGAGGTAATGAGACGACTTATCGCCAGGCCATTAGGAGAAAAATATTGAAAAAAGCAGAAATGGCCAGTTAAGCACTGATGATTCTGTGCCAGTATAGTACAAGAGGAGGTTGGAGTGGGCAGGGGAACAGCTTCCCAGAGAGTATGAGCTTCTTGTCTCCAAATGTGTCCTCCTCTAAACTTCCTCATTTTGGTCTCTTTCTTTGTACCCCCCTCCCACCCAATTACTCAACTTCTCTGTGTTCTCCTCTCTCAGCCCATCCAATCCACATCTTTGATCCCACTAAAAGAAACAACTTAAAGCGTCATCACTCCAGTGAAGGAAATGGGATGGGGGGTAGAGGGGGGAAGAGTGTTGTTGTTACTGGATCCAAGCCTTGAGCTGAAGAGAAGAGGCTCTGATGGAGGAATTTTAAGCCTCAGCCAGCTGGAAGGAGAGGATGTTTTTGGCCATCAGCTTTGAAATCACACCTGGCTGGCCATCAAATGTAGTCCTTCTGACCCAGGCACTAGAGCGATTCTTGCTTTCCAGCAGCACAGTTTGGATGGGGGAGGAGGGGGCGGGGGGTGATGGAAATGTTGAATCAGAATTTCTAAAGTGTGCTGGTGATGTGGTCTTATTGGGGATATATTGCATGCCCTCAAAGGACAAGGAATCTTCTGTCCCCAAGTCCCTACTAGGTAATAGCCAACACCTGCCTCTGGCGGGGAGGTAGAGGTACAGAGACAGAAAAGATCTCCCCTCCTCTCCCTTCCTTTCTGTGGGTCTTACTTCCTATCCTTATCCTTCTTTTCATTGGCCTTTCCTTTCCCCTGGGGCACCCTCTGTTCTTCTCTCTCAGTATCTCCCTCTCAGTCTCTCTTCCCCAGGAGGCCCCTGCCACCCCAATAACCAAGGCCTGACATGGCCTTAGGGGAAGCCTCTCCCAGCCTCTTCCCCCAAATTCCCTGGGGTAAGGGAAACTGTGAAGTTGCAGAGGGCCCTTTTGAAGTAGTCCTGCTTTTGTATGTGAACCACCCAAAGATGTGATTGCTCTTGACTGGTATTTGGGGGGTAATAAAAACCATGGGGATGGGGGTATATTTTTCCTTTTCAGTTTCAAAAGTGGCACCTCTTCAGCTCTTAAATTCTCTCTTAAATGAGGGAATCTGTGTCTAGTAATACAGGCAGGCAAGTGCTTCAGGAAACCAAGCCACCTTTGTCCTCTTCTGCTGAGAAATGACCAAATATATAGAGGGATCACAAACGCCTTGGGTGATTTGATTCATTGCCTAAGTAATATCGTCACCCACATCCTATCTTTGCGTTCTCTGCAGAGGTGGGAAAGAAACCTCTGTCCCCTAATAAGTGACCCATCTCCCCTGCTAGAAGATATTAAGGATCTATTGGAAGGGACAAACTAGGACTAGCCATAAAGGGAATTAATTGATCAACTAGAACCAGGCCTTCCAATCTTTGACTTCTGAAATCCTTTTATATGTAAATTGCCACTATTTGGGGTAGGCATGCAAATGACAGAAACAAATTGTGCATCATTCAGTGCCCGGATTTTGCTTTGCCCAAGAATAATCACTGAGGAAATAATTTTCATGGACAATGGTATCATAGAAAGACTACTGAATGGGAAGTCAGGCTTCCTGGGTTATGGCTTGACTCTGCTATCAACTGACTATATGACCCTGATCAAATTACTTCACCTTTTTGGGCCTTGGCTCTTCATCTGAAAATGGAGTTAAATTATCCAATCTCTAGAGTCTCTTACAGCTGGGACAACCAGGGGCCCTGGGGTACCCAGAGGAAGATGAAAAGAATCCAGTGGAAATGGTGAAAAAAGAAAAAGGAATATTACTATAATCCTGAATCCCGGATCAAGTGATAGTCTTAACAGAGAAAAGGCACTATAAAATGTTTGTCTTTCATCAGAACTGACTGGTCCTTGGGGAAAGACATAAAGCCTCTCTGTAAACAGGGGGTCAGTGTTGTGGATGAAAAATCAGAAAGGCGAGCCACCAAGCAGATGGACAGAAAACCCAAACTCCCCAATACTGTAGCACTGCCACATACTAAATGAAATGGAAGTTAGAAAATGTAAATAATAGTGCCGCTCACTGAAATGCCAAATTCTGGGCAATTTTTTAAGAGAGAAAAATGCAACTCCTAGTCAGAAAAATGCAGAGGGATTTTAACGATCCTTCTCACTGTAGCCATATTTTAAAGGAATGAAAAGTGAGGCAGAAAGGAACAGTCTTTTGGGAACCAGAAATGGAGCTGGAAATTCTGCCCAAATTATAGTCAGACACCCAGGTAAACTCTTTCAGCAGACCATGACCTCTCCAGGAGCAGGTGTGTCCAAGTGGTTTGACTCAAAAAACAAAAGGACATTATACCTTGAGCTCTGTCCTTCCTCGAAGCTCCACTTCATAGCCTTCACTCAGGGTTCGAAGAATTATCACCGTGCTGTGACTGACGTGAATGCGATAAGCTGTAAAAGCAAGAGAGGCATGACTTTGGATCTTTTCAGGTAAAATCAGTGAGAAAAATATTAATGTAATAAATGCCCCCACTTCTAAATGAACTAGACCCTAAACAAAGTCCCTGAGAGGGAGAGAGAGAGAGAGAGAGAGCTTTAGTTAGAGTTTCACAGGAGGAGGGGAGGGAGATGGATGGCCTTCCTCACCAGGCCAAACACCAAATAAAACATTAGCTGTAGCACCTATCAGCCTCCTAGACACTATCTCAGATGAAAGACCATGCAATAGAAAGGTGTTCATTCAACTTGAGGTTTGAGATGAAGAAAAAAGCAACCACTACTTTGCTCTCAGCTGAAGCGTGACCTCCTCTGAGGGAAGTTAAGCTTCAGCAGCCACTCTCACAGGCTGCTGCCGGGACTCAACCCCCAAGGTTTGCACATCCTACTTAAGAGGCAAAAGGGTGTCTCTTCCATATACATTCATCCAACTGTCTTTCAGTATTGCTGAACTTAAAACATCAGTGAGAAATGTCCCAAGACCTCTGCCAACACTCTGTGGTGACTACATCTATAGCTGTCCTTTGGGTGGGTGCCTCTAGCTGTGTACACACATGAATGGATTATTTTCCAACTAATAATCCCAACTTGGGATGAGAGCTTTATATGAGGAACTATGACTAAAACTTCTTTTTAGAAATTAAGTGTAATTCTTTGGTGAAGAACAATCATTTAACTGAGGTAGGATCCTTAGCTGTCCTGAAAACTGTCACCCTATGAAGTAAGACCTTGTTCAAGTTGTGTTCAATAAAAGTCCAAGACAGTCTCACACACACTTGAGAAAGTAACTCTTTTAGAATCTGAGTAGCAAGTCATGGCTGAAAAGAACTGCAAGAAATTTCTGCTGTGTTCTACAATGACTTTCCTTCTCTTGACAGCTCAGTATTGTTTGTATCTTCCTCACTACCTCATGGTCACCCAAAACCTCTGCTCCAAAAAGCTTGTCCCATCCTTAAAATTCACCTAGTGTGTCCCTAGCCAGCCCTATGTGTGACATTCCACTAGCATCTTGTTGTGAGGGAACATTTCAGTAGAATAATCCTACTGATGGGGAACGCACAGCTCAATACGGAGAGATGGCTCATTCCAACCACCGTCCAGTTGTGTGGCAAGGAAGGTCACTCCAGGGCTGGGTTACTAGTCACTTCCGCCCCAGAATCAGTAGATTCAACTGAGCATAGAGGAGGTATTGATGAAATTGATTTAAAAAAAAAATAGACCTATGACACGTCCTAGTCTCACATCCAACATGAAGTTAGTCTACCTCTTTACAGATCTTCGCTCAGGAGTGGCGCTTAATGTCGTGTTTCAGTCACACACTGCTGTGCATGATTCACTCCATTTTCTCCTTCCTAGCTGATCACTGGACAAGGTGCTGCCCGAATCTGAAAATTCACTTTCTGCTCTCAACTCTGTATTTCCAACGTGACATGTGTGGAGTGGGTTTCCCTGGTGAAGACCAGAATATGATTTCAGTGTTCTACAAGCTTACAGCAGTCCAGAGTACGGTGCCAAATCTGCATTGCGTTTCCATGATCAATTTCACTTCATCTTGGGTTGCACTTCCAGAGCAAAGTTATATGCGTGCAGCAGTTCCTGGATGACTCCTTCCATGGCCTCTGCCATATCTGTGGAGTTCGAAGACTTTCCCAGATGTCAGAAAATTTATTCTGACAACAGCTTCTAAGAAGTTCCATGCTGCCTCCTTAATCATGGCTGTACAGGCTAGATTGACTAAGACTGGAGCCATTGTGCAAGGCTGTTTCCACACATGAGTGATGAGGAGGGGGGTCAGACAGGGCACCACCTACTGTGATATAGGCCACCATCATCAGGGACTTGTTTACGTATATTGCTGAAGTTTGGGAAGAGCTTGTCTTGCTTAGTAGCTGCCAGAGCCAGGGCTGCTAAGGGCTTAAGTGGTTTTTTTTAAGTGTAAAATCCATGAAAACTATATATAGAATCTATTGTGGTTCTTGATGCTTTTTTTATACTAGCTTGAACGAATCGCTTTGCTCAACCATAATATAGGTAAAGCACATTTTGATTCTGACATTGCCTTAATAGTAGCAGGAAATAACCAAGGAAGAGTTGCCAGCAGTGCACAAATGACATAATGGTTTGTACAGTTTTCTTCTCAAAGAAGTAGGGAGAAATGGTATCTTTGATACCATGCCTGTTTTGGTAGAAGCTAAGAGTTTTATATACAGGCAAGTTGAAATTAATTATTTCAGAATTCCAAGCTCCTTAGATGGAAGGATTATTGCTAGCTAAACTTGAGGGCGCTATTTGATGAAGCCAGAACTCCTGGGGTCGTAATGAGTTCAAAAAGAGGACTAGAGCAGCAAACAGCAGCTGGCTGGGAGACAGCTGGGTCTGGGTGTGTCTCCACAAACTAGCTGAAAAACTGAAAAATGTCAGTCCCTTACCTATTTCCTTTTTCAATATGACGCTCCCAAACCCACCGGGTTGGCCAATTTGTTCCTTTACCCAAAGGATTTTTTTGAGTTGTTTTGATCAAATTGTCTGGCTGTTTCAGCGTCACCTAGCTACAGCTTCACGTCTAGAACAACATCATGTTCAATCCAACATCACCCCCTGCTGGTTTGCCATTAGAGACCAAAATAATGTGTGTTAAATCTTCATCTTCTCAAGTTATCTTTGATTTTTCTTTGAAACATCAAAACATCTCTCTGCTCTCTTTCCCCTCTCTTTTTTAAGAAAATATTTATTTATTTATTTATTTTATTTGGCTGTGCCGGGTCTTAGTTGTGGCTTGGGCGGTTTTTAGTTGCGGCACGTGGGATCTTTAGTTGCGGCATGTGGGATCTAGTTCCCTGACCAGGGATCGAATCCGGGCCCCCTGCATTGGGAGCGCGGAGTCTTAATCACTGGACCACCAGGGAAGTTCCTCTTTCCCCTCTCTTGAGGAAGAATCACTTTGTCAGTAACAGGAGGTTACCATCCCATCCATCCCTCTAGAAGTACTCACGTAACCCTGTTGATTCCATCCGAGAAGCTGTGTTCACAGTGTCTCCAAATAAGCAGTATCTGGGCATGGTGAGGCCCACCACTCCAGCAGCAACCGGCCCTATAGAGTAGCAGGCAATTGGAAGTAGAGTCAACAGGTATGCATCCAATGCTAATAGAGGAACACTGCCAAGGGAAGGAATGCAGCTGCATAAAAGAATAAAGTTGCCACTAAATAGCTCTGGGCATCTGAAGGAAGTCTTACAGTGAGTAATGAACTCTTTGCCCTACCAGAAAGCAAATTTATAACGATGAAGAAATGATTACCCTTCTGATTTATACCTTTGTTCCAAGTAACAGTTACACCCAAGATGCTTATATCTGTCAACAGGGACAAATAAGCATTAAACCCAATCAGAAAAGCCTGGGCAGGGATTCAGGATCCAAACATGTTTGTTACAAGGGAAAAAATGTGACTCTTTCTTGTGCCTTAGGGTTGGAAGGAGGGATCTCATAGGGCTGTCTCCCAAATTGTGTCTATAAAGAGAATTATTGCTAAGACAGTTGGAAAATCTGAAAAGAAGTAGAGTTGACATTCAATCATTTGTGTTAGGTGCATGGAAGAGTAGTATATAAAGATAATCTGAGAATATTTTCTATTTGCCCTTAGAATGGTTTTTGTTCTTACATTTTAATACGATCATGTTAAGTGTTCAGAGAGTGAACATTACTTGAAAAAATCTCAGCAACCATACTGAAAACCTAGTTCAAGATGATCTAGACATTTCTCCACCTTCACCTTTCTGGTCTCTGTTCTGTTTCTATGTGAAAAGTGTTCAGCATTATCTTTTTGCTGTTTCCTGAATTAGAGAAAATAATTAAGTGTTTTTGCTTCAAAAAGTTCTTTCTGAACATTAATTTTTTAAGAATAAAAGTAAATAAAAGTTATGTTTCTCATTTTAATTCATTTCTCACCCATTAAGAAGCATTCATTAAGCCCTGAGCTAGGCACCAAGGGGAATAAAAAGTGTAGCACATGGTCTCAGTTCTCCAGGAGTTTATAATCTAATTGAAGAGAAGAGACTACCAAACTGGAAGCAATTAAGCAACAATCCAAGACAATGTATGGCTGAGGCAAGATAAATGGCACAGACAGAAGTGCTCTAATAGTTTAGAAAATGGGGGAGGGGTTGCTTATTAAGACCTGGTTCAGTCAAAAACGGCCCAATGGAGAAGGTAAGATTTGATTTGGATCTTGATGGGGGGTAGGATTTGAGTAGGAGAAAAGGGACATAAATCAAAGGTTTGTGGTTGGGACTGAGCATGGAATTTTGGGAAGCTCTTAGAGAAAGCAGTCTGCTTAGTTCAGGTGCCTAAGGAGAAACTAGAGACAAGGTTGGCTATTGAGTTGTACAAGATGGCAGACCTTGAATCATTAGAGAATTTTGAGCAGGGAATTACATGATGAAAATCCTTTTTCTTTTTTTTTCTCAGGTCAGTGTATAGAACGCATCGAAAGGGGAGAAAGTAAAACCAGGGAAAACTGTTAAGTGTAATAGCAGTAATTCAAGCACAAGGTTGTAAGTACTGGAAAGGAGGTGATGATGGACGGAGGGCAAAAAGGAGTGATAAAAGAGAGACATTATCAAAGGAGAAGTGTTGACTGTCTGATTGACAACCATGAGGAAATTGGCATGGGCTTATGAGCTTACACTGGTTTGTGGGAAAAGATGACTTGAAGCTTTAGATATGCAGAATTTGAAGTAATGGTGACTCATCCAAGAAGAGATGTGCTGAGGGGGGTTGTTGATGTGAAACTGAAGCACAAATGGGAGAGGAAGGCTTTTCTTTAAAAGAAAAATACTGAAAACCTGCTATGTGCTAAGCATTCAGGATACAAAAATGAGTAAGATCTGGTTCCTGCCATCAAGGAGCTTACAGTCTAATGGAAGGACAGGCAAGCAAACACAGATATGGTGATGACTATGAGAAGGATGGATAGAAAGAAGCAAGAGTGGAAGCAAGAAGATGCTATTGCAGTGATCCAGGCAAGAGATGCTGGTGGCCTAGACTTAAGTAGTGAGAGTCAAGAAGAGAAAGACAGAATCAAGAAATACTGAAAAGGTAAAACGTTTAAGACTTAGTCATTGGTTGAATGGTGAAGGTCAGGGTGAGGGAGGAGTCAAGGAGGGTGACACTCAAGACTAACTGGAATAACTAGGTGAATGGCGGTGACACCAATTGAAATAGAAAATAAGTACAGGAAGAGGAAGCTGATTATGCGGGAAGAAAATCACTCTGTTTTGGATCTGTTGAGTCTGAGGTCTGTGTGGAACATTCAAGTGGAAATGTCAGTAGCAAGTCTGATATATAGGGCTGAAGCTTAAGGGAGAAGACCGGTGCTGAAGTTGTAGAGTTGGAAGTCATCAGCACACAAGTGGTAGTTAAACCATAGACATGGATGAGATGACGCAGAAGAGCATATAAGGGGAGAGAAACAGTGGATGAAAGACAGAAACCTGAGGCATATCAATATTTAAGGGACAGATAAAGACAGAAGAGATTATCAGACAATGGTAGAAATGAAAGCCAGGTTGGAGTAGGTTGAGAAATGAATTCGAGGTCAGGACATACAGAGAGCAAGGAGATCACAGCTCAGAGCTTTGCAGAAAATGTGGGAGCAGTTAGAGAGCAGGGATTGCTAAGAGAGCCAGTAAATGAAATGGAGAAGAAGAATTCAGAGAGTGACGAGCAGGTCATAAAAGCCAACTGAGGGAGAATCGTCAAGAATATCAAATGCTGCAGAGATAAGGGCAGACTAGGACGGGGAAAAGTGGTAAGGGCTAAAGCCAGATTGCAAAGGGGCTAAAGAGGCAATGGATAGTGAAGAAATGGCATGATAAATGTCAATCATTTTTCTACAACATTTGGTAGGAAAGGGATGAAAATGATGGGAGAAGAAAAGGAACCTAGAAGAACAAAGCAAAGATAAAGAGGAGGGGAGTAAAGAGGGGAGCAAGAGGCTAGTCGGTGAGAGACCTGTGAAGATACCTGTGAATGTGAAGATAGGTGGAAAGGGTACAATGAAGGGGAGTCCTGAAGACGTTCAAGCAAGTGAAGAGGCGTGTGGGAGAAAAATACTCCAGGGGTTGAGATTTTAACGAATTAAAGGAATTATCCTAAATACCACATGTGCAGGTTGGTCTTGTATCATAGTCAAACATGGAACTGTTGGCTCTAACAAGAAAGGTAGACTGGAAGGGTTTGGTACCTAGAACAAGGGCTGCTGCCCACTGGGGTAGGGCAGGTGCTGGGAAGAGCGTAAACTTGGGGAGACATAAAGGAATGATGTAGCACTAGACACCTGGATAATCCAGCTGCCAATAATCAGGGGAGAGCTACCCTCTTCCTCCCGTTTCTAGCCTTCCCTTGAGGTGCACGGGAATGTCTTCTCTTGCTTTAGCTGCTGGTTGTTACCTGAGTGCAGGCCTATTCGAATCCGGACTGGCACCTCTGGCATGTGCCGCATCTTGAAGGTACCCACGGAGCTGAGGATATCTAGGGACATGTTTGCAATCTCGGCTGCATGCCTCATGCCATTCCTCTTTGGGAGGCCTGAGGCCACCATGTAAGCGTCTCCAATGGTCTCTACCTGGAAATCAGGGGAAATAGAATTAGCAAGTAAATAACGTGTGTGTGTGTGTGTGTGTGTGTGTGTGTGTGTGTGTGTGTTTTCACGGAGCTTAAAGGGTATGATGGAGGCCAAGTGTTCTTCTTGTAAAGTGAGGAAGCCAGAGAGAGGCTGTCAGTGCTTCACAGGCCTGCCTGTGCATTAGAATCACTTAAGGAGCGTCACTTAAAAAAATACTGATGTCCCGGTCCCATACCTGTAGATTCTGCAGCTACTTCTCAGGTTCCTGTCTGACCCTAGAGAATTATCAGGCTCCAAATAATTCATCCTAGGAGAAGGTGCTTTCCCAGCAAGCATTTCTCTAGGTGATTTCGGGTCAATAAGCTAGAACAGCCTTAAGGAAAGTATAGGGAAAAGGAAAGGAAGGAGGTGAAAGATCCTGTTCCTTCTGCTTTGCCTCGCTAATATGATGGAGTTAGTTTTGCAGTCTCCTTGCGTGTGAGAACTCAGTCTTTTCCCACCAGCTCCCTCCTCCTGTCCTAGTGCTACCTCTCAAAGATGCAGCAATACTAGCCCTCAACTGCTTTGCAGGGGCAGTTAGAGCTGGACACCTGTAAATAGAGGCGAATGAATCTGTGCTCCTCGTCTTCCCCACAGAAGTGTACTCACTCTTTTAGGTGATTAGTGAGGTGAAACTTTTCAAGTAAATCCAAAAGATAAGTAAGCTGAGGGGACTTCTATGAAATGTGCCTGTCAGACTCTGCTAGTACAAGTTTGGATGCAGTTAAAATCTATGTTCTCCTAAAGAACTGAACTCACAGAGTGCCATAGTTAAGAGCATAAAATTCTGAAGTCATACAGCCTCGTTTAGAATTGTGGATGCACCATTTACAACCTGTGTGGCTTTAGTCACATAATTTAACCTCTCTGTGCTTCAGTATCCTTACCTGTAAAATAGGGATAATGACAGCACCTACCTCCTAGAATTTTCTAAGTACTAAATAATATACGTCAAAGCACTTAAAACCTGTCTGGTGGATAATAAGTGCAAGCCATTAGCACCACCGCCATCATTATCACCACATCATCATCGTCAAACTGACGTGTCTTGAAACAAGTCATAGGATTGTGCCTATGACTCAGCTCCAGAGAAAATTTCGTAATTGGCAATAGGCCCCTCATCATGACTTCCTATGTAGCCAATAACAGTGATCCTTTGCACCTATGGTACTTTGTACCTCAGGATGCTTCCATTCAGGGCCTCCTATACCTGGTGCAATTTGAGAAAAGGATCCCTGCTCTCAGATAAGCATGCCTACCTGCACGGAGGAAGGCAACAGTACAATGCAAATACTCTATGGGAGGGAGAAACTCACTGGCTGGCCGTTATCATTGACTGGTGGTTGACGCTTCAGCTTTAATGAGTCGGTCATCCAGGAGCCCCCAGGAATATGGATGAGAAAGTTAGAAAGGCACGGAGCACGGCCACTGCTTGGCCTTGGTGTGAGACTGCTGTGGGGAATTGTGGGTTGTATAAACCAGCATAAGGACACAGAAAGGGAAGAGGAGGTATAGAAAGGGGTCTGGCTGAGATGGAGTGGTAGTAGGAGAACTGAAACTGAAAACCAATCACTAACTTCATAATTTTGTAGCAGCTTTCTTACTTCCATTTCAGATTATCAAGTGCCAGGGGAGGTGATTCCAATTTTACAGGTAAGGAAAATGAAAACACAAACGGTTTTGGTAACTCGCTGCTGGTTCAATTTTTATTTCCTTTGCACTGTGTTGTTTTTATTAAAAATGACTGAAAACTTAGATTCCATTTTTGGATGTATATAGCCCTACTCTGTCCTGAAAACAGCCCACTAGCTTCTTACTGCAGCCATGAAGTATCAAAATACCTAACAACCTCATTCCCAAGACCCCCAACAATTGTCTGAACAGTATCAGCTGGATTGATTAAACCAGAGGCTGTGTTACTGCCACACCGAGTCATCTTTGATTTTAGTTTCAACTGAATTAGCTTTCAGTGATTTGTTTTTCTCTTCAGGCTGCTCGAGTTCAACAAGTTAAGACAGGTAATCTGATTCCATGGATTTTTCCTCCACCGTGGTTTCCATGTGTGCTTCTTGATTAGTTTGCAGCTCCTGCTGATTGACAGGTATGATGTCTGTTTCTGAGCCCTATTTAGGCAGCTTGGCCTAGCCCCGAGGCTCTCTACTTGACCTGAAAGGGCCCTGTCTAATCTGAGATAAACACACTGCCCTGTGTGTGATTTGAGAGTTGGAACATTTCAGACTACTGTGAAGGATCCAATGAATGGAGCTACTCATTCTCCAGCTCTACCTGGGTTCCTGGGACAGAGGAGCTGTCTAAAGTGTGGGATGCCTGGGGCATCTTTCTCCATCAATAAAACAAGTAACCATGTTGCAGACGTGGAAATGTTCCTGTGTAGCTATGAGATTTTTAGTCATTTTCTGCCTAGAGACAGGACGACACATACAATCAAAGGTAAAGAAGCATGGCACTGAAATGAGTGAATGTAGTCATCTGTTCTGTACTCATCTTCTGCAACCTTTGAAAGGAAAAGTGGAACTTGACAGGCTGGAGGGGTGGGGGGAAGTGGAAGCAGTGGGTTGCAACCTCACAATTAATCACTTCCCAAGACCTCAGACCACTAGGTGGGCTTTAGGTTACCCTATAGCAATCCCAGAGAGCCTCAGGTCCAATAGCTCTTTGACATGTATAATGCCAGAGTTCCCTCCTGTATAAAAACGGTACCTAAAGGAGGAAACCAAGTTTTAACAGCATGTATTAGATGTACACAAACTTTACCAGGATGAACTCTGTCATAGTTATCAACTATGAGCCAGACACCAGTACTTTCTGTATCCCCTTCCGTGTCTGCACTGTGGGTACTTGGAAACTGAAGTGCAATAATGCTTTTTGGCCCCAACCTCTTCTTAGTCCCAGTTCTAGAAAATAGCTCAAAAGAAATCTGACCGGCAATCTCTTGCCGGGTTGAGATTGTTGTTTTGGAAAGTGTGAAATTCTATGCATTCTATTTGGCCTTCATTTCCAATGGGAGACCAACGGAAGTAGTGTACTATTTACATTTTAATTCCTAAATAACAGCATTCAGTACAATTGCATCCTTCCTTCCATTTTGGAGTACACATAGGTGAGCCTCAAATCAAAATTTCTCTCTGGAATATATTGCTCTGCTAAGTAACGTACCTTGTAGACATCATGACTGCCAATGATGGCATCAAAGAGTGTGTACAGGTCATTGAGAAGATCCACCACCTCGATGGGCTCACTCATGGCTGAGATGGTGGTGAAGCCCACAATGTCGCTGAAGTACAAGGTGACCAAGTCAAAGCCCTCAGGTTCAACCGTGCAGCCCTTCTTGAGGGATTCAGCAACTGATCTGAAAACAGACACAGCTATTCCTCAGAGGACACAGGTCTCCCTCCAGGCCACACAAAACATCTGCTAGAACACAACTTCTCCAAAAATCACTACCAAGTAAGTGATAAGGAAGAAAGTGTCACCTGGATACAAACACTCATTCTTTCATTTATTTTACAAATAGATATTGAGTGCTTACCATGTGCCAGGCACTGTACCAGGTGCTGGAATGCAGCATTGAGCAGAGAGCCCTGATCTGTACCTTTGTGGAGTTTTTTTCAACTCTCTATCCTTCCTCAGTTCCCCCCCCCCACCAACTCTACCCCACCTGAGGGGGAAATGTTCCCAGGCAGCTGCCTTTGCATGAGACTAGCTTCCCCAATTATCTCCTAGAAGATCATGTTACAACATGATAAGGTGCCTTGGAAATTTTGGAAATTGTAGCAACACATAAGGCTTTCACCTAAGGAAGGAAAAGCGTAGAAAAACAACCCTGCTACTTTCCTCTAGGAGCTAAAAAAACTGCCTCCTTTTAATTGGTCAACTTCCAGGCAAAGTCATGAAGTGACACATAGAAAAACCGAGGCATCAAAAACTTAAATGACTAGCGTGACCCACAAGCAGTGGAAAATTAGGAAGTGCGCTCTGCTCCCTTGGCTTTCCAATTCTTCTTTGATTTGAAGGTGTGACTCAAACCTACTGGGAGTAGAGAGTGTACAGGACAGGGGGAGGGAGCAGTTAGTTGATGGGAAATTTTTTTCTATTTTTAATAGAACACATTGTTACAAGCATTCACACTCCTCAGGTGTTCACACATACGGTGGTAGCATCTGTGTTAGAAGCTTTTCCGTTTTCTGTTTTTCAATTTCCAGCTCTTCAGTCCGCTCCCGGATCAAATCTTCCAGGTTGCTAGAATATTGCTCCAGCATCCGAAGCATAGAGTCAATAATATTCGTCTTCTTCCCTTTATTGAAAGTTTTAAACTGGAAGTAAACAGAAAGAGGAGCCAAGGAATTCTTACTTCTTAAACTTAGAGATGATGGAACAGGACCCCCTTATCATAAATCCCTTCCTCTAAAATGAAAAGGCAGGAGAGGTGAACCCAAGTATAAATAGGAAAAGTCACTACCCACCCTTATTGTCACCCTGGCCCACTCACAGGGCTCTTTTTCCCTGAGTAGTTCTTCCCCTACCCTTCTGGTTCTTTCAAGTCTAAGCAAAGGTGCTCTCCAGGCAGGATCCTTCAGTTCTGAGATGCTAGCACATGAATAGTTAGCCACTTCAAAGGCAGCAGGATTTGGTCTTGAGCTCAGGCCAGTTGTGAGTAGGGTCAGGGGAAGAGGGCAGGGAGTGCTCTGTTACTCTTCTAGATCATCAACCTGTAAAATCATCCTTATCTTCTAACGCTACCATGTTGCCAGTTCTTGGACAGTGGGAGGTTCTTTGACCTCTTAAATATGACCCAAGATCGACATGGTAAGATCTACCCCTATTTCTTACCATGGGGTCCAAGAATAATGGTGTCTCCTAGCACTTGGCCTTCATGTCAGTCAGGGTCATATAAAAATTCAACTGGTCTTGCCCCTGGTCCTTTAGAGGTGGCTGCATGCCACAGATTTTCAATAAGCCCTCCTGGGACCCTGTTCATTTACAGAGACAAGGAGCTTGGCATAGCGTTGGAATCACGAGGGGTAACCCCTCCTTACTGCTCTATTCAGCATGCAAAATGCTGGGTTGACAACAAGGGAAGACTGGTGGTAATTTTGCTCAGCACATGCCTAGGAATCTGTCCCGATGAACCCTTTTATACAGCTGAGCCACACGTGCTCTGTGTAGCACTCAATGCCCCAAGGCTAACACTAGGAGTTTCCTTCTGAGCCTGGTCCACATCTACGTGTCCACCAAGGTCCTACAGGTAATCTCAGTAGCCAGCTCAGATGCTTTGGGCTCCCCCTCTTGCCTAACCCAGGGAGCCTCCCTCTCTTCCTCTTCCCATTTCAGTTTTCTTAGCTGCAGGGAGTTGGGAGGCTACCCTTGTCTTTCAGACAGTCCAAACTTCCACTGAAGCATTTCAGTGAGGGCAGCTCCAAGCAATCTTGTTTGAAGGTCGTATGATGTGCACTCCTTCTATCTATCACCGGCTTCCCCGCTGCCTTCTGAAATAACATCTCTAGCATCAACACCAGGGCAAATGCTTTTTCTCCTGCCTCATGGTAAGTTTTCAGAAATTTGACCTTCATGGCCCTTTGCCTTTTCCATACTATTGAATACCTGTTTGAGTGTCCTCAAAAAACTCAGCCGGGCTAATGGAGGCATTGTTACCTGGGGACACGGATGACTTCATATTCAGGGCCCCTCAGGCTTTCAGTCCAAGTCTTTCTTTTTTCCGCCTCAGATACCTGCCACTCACAAAGCATCGCAGTGCTGTACCCTAGCCAGGCTCAAAAGCCTCTCCGCCAGAGCTGACACAGCACTGGCTCTCCCAGAGAGCACCCTGAGCTTCGGTATCCTGTAGTTTGAACAAATCCCTCAACAGCATGCTCCAACAGAGGAACCACACCCTAGCAGGGCTCCCTTAGCAGGGCTCTCTCTGTCTGCTCCTCATTTTCCCCTTTTAATCCCCAACTCTAGGGAAAGCGTCAACCTCTTTAGAAACTCAGTATCTTAAGGAGAGAGCTTATCACTTTTCGTGCACTCCATTGCCTCAAGTCGTTCCCTAGAAACCTAAGGAATCCCCTGCTTTTGTACTCCGCATTTGCACTTCCTTCCATCTGGAACACCGTTTCAAACACCCCATATTTTCCCTGACCCTCCAAAAACAATCTGGCTTCACTTAAATGGGATACTCATCAGAGTTCTCTGGAATTTCCAAAGCAAAGGGGGCTCTACGAGGATCCCCATCTAGTCCAGGATCCATCTATTCCATCTTCTAATGGTCTCAATGCCATTGTCTTGCAAGTGCCTAGTGGTTCAACTCCATCTTTGAAAGGTTAGTTAGATCGGATTGTGGATGGTCTGGAACAGAGGTTCAGATAAAGAGCACAAAAACCTATCCTTGTGCTCTTGGAGGATGTGCTGGGGATGCTCCAGCACCAAAGGCCTTCAAATAGCCAATTCCGTGCTTCTTCCCCAAGACGAATGTCTTGTTCTCTCGCAAGAGGTTCCACAGTATGATGAGAACCCAAGGACTTCATTTTAGGTAGGCTGGTTTCAGGATGGCTCCTGGGCTGTGAGTGTTAAGATTCACGGAGTCCTTACCTGGTTAAATATTTCATCGAAAGTTGGTCGCTGTTCTGCAGCCTCAGCCCAGCACTGCTTCATCAGCTGGAGACATTCTGGAGGGGCGTGCTCAGGAGGAACCACTGGTCTGTAGACAGGAGGAGGCTTCTTAAGTCTTTCTATGATTTCTGTCCAGAAGCAAGAAGAAAAAGGTCTACAGACTGTGGGGAAAGCACCAAGATTTGGCAAAGATAATTGACTTTTAGCCAAGAATAGCGTTGGTCAGGAGAAATTACAAAAAGGCCATGTCTTTTGCTTTCTCCTTAAGTGGCCTGAATATAAACTGTATCTGAACAAAAGCTACATCAATCAATTGAGGAAGGACTGAGAAACTAATCAATTGAGCTATTGGTATCATTTAATCACACCTTTATTCTGCTTCTGCTAGATATTATTTATGTTTTCATTGAAGTATAGTTGATTTACAATGTGTTAATTTCTGGTGTATGGCAAAATGATTCAGTTTATATATATATATATATATATGTATGTATATATATATACATATATGTATTCTTTTTCATATTCTTTTTAATTATGGTTTATTACAGGATATTTAATATAGTTCCCTGTGCTATATGTTAGGACTTTGTTGTTTATCCATTGTTTCAATGATCTGGCTCCTTTCACCCACCCCCAAATCATCTAAGCCTCTCAATCCCTACAGTAGACCCAATTAGCCCCCGCTGAAGACCCAGGCCCAGCCCAGCTCCAGGCTATGGGTCCTGCCTGGCCCCTAAGGTAAGGGAATTAAGAACTCCAGTAAAGGGACTTCCCTGGTGGTGCAGTGGTTAAGAATCCACCTGCCAACACAGGGCACATGGGTTCGATCCCTGGTCTGGGAAGATCCCACATGCCGTGGAGCAACTAAACCCGTGCTCCACAACTACTGAGCCTGCACTCTAGAGCCCACGAGCCACAACTACTGAAGCCCGCATGCCTAGAGCCCGCGCTCCGCAACAAGAGAAGCCACCGCAATGAGAAGCCCGTGCACCGCAACGAAGAGTAGCCCCCACTCGCCGCAACTAGAGAAAACCCGCGCACAACAATGAGGACCAAACATAGCCAAAAATAAATTAAAAATAAATTAAAAAAAAAAAAACTCCGGTAAATAGTTCAGGGCCTCATTGGGATCCTTCTGGCTGCTGGTACTTGAACCCCATTTTCAGTGGAACATTAACTGTGTAGCAGACTATGGGCTGAGCACTTTGCATGGTCTCTCTGCTTCCAGCCTCGCCTTCAACAAACCATTCTGAAAACATGGATTTGGCCATGTCACTTTTTTGCTTAAAATCCCTTCATGGATTTTTATTACCCACAGGATAAAATCCAAGCCCTGACTATCTCTTCAGCTTATTTCTTTTTTTTTCTTTTCGGTTGAAGAAAGATTTTACTGCACATGGAAGTTGGAGCTTCCATTTTCAAATTTAATGTTCCACATTTCTCAGAATAGCTTTATTATTTATCAATTTTTTACTGGTGTATAGTTGCTTCAGCCCATTTCTTATCCCTAGCCCCCTCTCCACACCCTTGACTTTAATATCCTCATCATGAACCAAACCTTGCTTGCACCACCAGTGTGCCTTTCCCACCCCTGCCTTGGCTGTAACACTCCAACAGTACTGCTTTATACCATTATAAGTGTCCCCTTGCCTCCATGAAAGAATTTCAGTTGTTGCCTCTGACTTCTCAGCTCCTTGTGACACCACACCTTCTGCTCTGTTAACCCAGGTTGGCCCATACCAGTAATGGTTTCTCCATCACATCTCTCACCCTGCCCCCAGTGCAATAGATTCCATGGAAGTCGACCCCTTGGAGTGCAACTGCCCCATCCAACTCTCTGGTAGAGGGAGTCCCTTTCTCAGAACACCAGCGAGTGACATAGGTCACCTCTCTGCTTAGGCCCAGCATGATTCACGTCCTCGAGGAGCTCACAGTTCAATTGGGAAGATAAACAATGACCAGCAATATAAGTGCTCTAGCAGATATATGCACAGGAGAGCACAGAGGGGACACCTGACCCACGCTGAAAAGGTCAGAGAAGGTTTCCCAGTGGAGGTGACATGAGTTGGATGAGGCAAGGTGGGGAGAAGGCAGGGGCAACACGTGTGGAGGCACAGAGGTGGGAGAGACTGTGGTGATTTCAGGGCACTGCCAGTCACATGGCTTAGCTGGAGTATGGGGAGTGGCAGAAGATAAGCCTAGAGAGGTGGCTAGGGACCAGATTGTGAAGGGCCTTGTACCTCATGTGAGGAGACTGGGCTTCATTTAACTTGTGATGAGGAACTGTTGGGGGGTTTTAAGTAGAGGAGTGAACTAAAACTCCGAGTGGGGCAAAAGACAACTAAGTATTTTAGGTTTGATTTGGTTTGATTTTGCATTTTTTAAATCTTTTATTTTGAAATAAATTTAGACTTCCAGAAAAGTTGTAAAAATAGTACAATAATTGCCTATATATCCTTCACTCGGTTTCCCCCTAATGTTAGCAACTTATTATTTTTTTTCTTTTTTGGCCATGCCATGTGGCATGTGGAATCTTAATTCCCCGACCAGGGACTGAACCCGTGCCCCCTTGCAGTGGAAGCGCGGAGTCTTAACCACTGGACCACCAGGGATGCCCCCGAATGTTAGCAACTTATAAAACTGCAGTACAAAGGAAGTTAATATTGGTACAATACTATTACTAATCTAGAGTCTTTATTTGAATTTCATCAATTGCCCCCTAATGTCCTTTTTCTGTTTCACAATCCAATTCAAGATCCCATATCGTACTTAATTGTTATGTCTCAGTCTCCTCCAATCTGTGATGGTTCCTCATTCCTTCTCCGTCTTTCAGGACTTTGACACTTCTGATGAGTACTGGCCAGTTATTTTGCAGAATGCCTCTCAGCTGGGGTGTGTCTGATGTTTTCTCATGGTTAGATTGAGGTTATGCATTTTGGGGCAAGAATACCACCAGGGTGGTATTGAGACCTTCTCAGTGCATCATGGCAGGGGTACATGATGTTGATGTACCTTGATCACTTGGTTAAGGTGGTGTCTGCAGGATCCTCCACTAATAAACTCACTCTTTTTCCATTTGTAATTAGTAAATATCTAGTGATTTCATACTTTTAGAATACGTAAACATCCTGCTTCCCCTCAAATTTTGCCTGGTCGCCAAAGATTCTGATGGGAGGTAAGGATGAAAGACTATGGCATGTCACAGGGAAAGAATGGGAGGACTTTGACATCCAGGAGCATCATTGAGGGGACACTGAAATATCTGTCAGGGGGTGTCTCAAAGGAGTAGTAGGGGGTTGCTAAAAAAAAGGACTAACATAAGTCCTGTAGGCCCTTGGCTTATGTCACAGTTTGGAAAAGGACCAGCTTCTTGGGTGAGGGTTATTTCTTCCAAATGCCTAAAGCTGTCTGGCTCCAAGTCCCACCTGCACACAACAAGGGCTGCTTGCAGACCAGCCGGCAATTAGCACAAACACGGAATCGTGTTCACTCTTCTGGCAAATCGCAGCAGCCTGGGTTGGTCTGATGATCTGGGTCATGGTGGGCTCCTGGTACCCTTTCCTCACCTCCCGCTTACCTTTGGCAGGCAGATCCATCATGCAGAATGGGGTGCCCCGGACCATCACTTCTTGCATGATGATGGCAAAGCTATAGACGTCTCCTGCAAAAGAACGTAACCTGCTGCCCCTCGGGGCTCTCAACAGTTCAGGGGCCATCCACAGCAACTCTGAAAAGAAAGCATTGTGTAATGAATACAGGGAGGATTAACTGACAGCATTTGCAATGCCCTCGAGGGCTCCAAGGGTGCTGTTTCATTGACTGCTTTATATTTTTATTAAGACAGACTGGCATGCTAGTGCCTCCGCGCCCCCCCCTCCCCCTGGAGTCTGAATTTATGAATCTAAGGAATTACTCTCAGAGAAAGCATACTACTTTCCCCACACCAGGACCACGCAGGCAGACAGAGCGGAGGTGTGGGGAAGGGCAGAGAAGCTCGAAATAAAAAAACTATCAGGTGCTGACTTTCTTGCTCTCTTGAGTCTGCAAGTAGCAGTTGGCAGGCTTCCAGGGAAAGGCGAGTGCACTGCCTGACTGGTTGCCATGGATTTGCTGTGTGCTGAGATCTATATGTGTCTGATAATTTGACTGTGCTGGGGCTCGGGGAGTCACAAGTTGCTTTCTCCAGGTCTTATCTAAGAGGATTAGAGGATCCCCAAGTCTCCTCTGTTCCTTGCAGAGCAAAAGGGTGCAGCAATTCCCTCAACTCAGTTCTGCAAATATTTATTGAGGACTTACTATGTACCAGGCACTGTGCTAGGGACAGGGGCAGTGTCAGAGATGAATTAGACCTTGCCTTTGCCCTTGCAGAGTTCACAGACCAGTGGGCAAGACACACACGTGTACCCCTAACTGCAATACAACAGAGATAGTGATGAGGGCCACTATATAGTGTAAGGAAATGAATCTATTAAAAGCCAATATTGAGCACCCACTGTGTGCTCTGCTGCATTTCAGACCCCAACAGGGAAAAAAAGATATTATTTCTGCTTTCAGAGAGTTATGGCAGAGACTGAGAAATTTGGGGCGAGGGCCCCTTAAGCAATATATAAAGAAATACCAGTTAATAATATAAATTGAGTAGTCAAAAGTTGGAGGGAATGCTTCATATTGAACCATATGAAATTCCATTTCTGTAGATCAAAAATGGTTCAATATTGGCAATTCCATGAGGTTCAAGCTAACAAAAACACTGAGCTGATCAAATTAATCCAGGAAGGCTTCCCGGAAAAGTTAAATCTTAAAGGAGTTTGTTAAGAAGGTCAAGGATGCAGTTTCCTAGAGCCGACGACAGGGTAAGGGCTTTGCAGGGAGAAAGAACAGTATGTGCAAAAGAACAAGAGGTAGAAAGGAGCAAATTGCGGATGGGGGTGCTGGTAAGCAGATTAGCTTGGCTGAAGAGAAGGGCTCTGTTAAGGAATAATGAGAAATGAGAAATGGGGTTGATGAAGTGGGGGAGGGAGGGTGGCTGGAAGAATGAGGGCAGAAGGTGAGAGGCCCTGAGAGCCAAATGAAGGCATTTGGAGCGAATACAAAAGGCAGTAGGGGTGCTGGAGCTGGAGAGGGATTTTATGAAAGCCGTGTTCGGGAAGATTAATCTGGCAACCTGCACAAACTGGATTGAAGAAGGAGAGAGGCTGGAAGCAGGGAGACCGGCTAGGAAGTTATTACAGTAAGAGCCAGAGGCGAGGTGAAAGGGGCCTGAATGGGGGCAGGGGCGACAGCAGCAGGATGGGGAACGAGATACATAGGTAGGCTACAATGGACAGGGAAGGGGCAGGGCTGGGGATAGGCTCGATATGCTCTTCCGAGGGGAGAGAGGTGGAGTAAACAGCAGGTTGATGTCCAGATAGGGAGGCTGAAAAAGAGTGCCTCCTGAGGGTGAGGGTATCCCCAGCCTTTGTCCCCCAACTCGCCTGCCCCACCACCCCTGTGAGAGTCTCTGATACACTCACTATAGTGGTTTTGCCCTTCTATCTCCTCGCCTAGGAGAACTGATATTTGCAAATAAAGCCAAAAAGATTGAATAATACTTTAGTCAAGGGAATACGTTTCTGACCATGGGATTTCAGGCATACGGTTTTGGGGGGAGGGAAAATGGTATGCAGCTGCTTCTTCCTGGCGTCCTCTCTCCCTGCACATTTAAAAGCACAAGAAGGAAAAAAAAAAAAGCACAAGAAGGGAAAAGAGGACATGACTCTCTGGTAAAAAGCTGGGTTATTAAATACAATCACTACCAAATAGTATTTTCAGAGAGCACTTACATGTATGTTGTTAATGGCTAAAATGAGGCTTTATCTGCACTATACTTATGTAATTGGGAGTGGGCAGTAATGAATACACTTACAACCTGCCCCCATTTCCCATTCCCACTCCAGAGCCAAGTAAGAGCCACTACCTACCATTAGACTTGAACTCTCAGGAAAAAAAAAAAAAACCTAGAAAAATCACTTTGGCTTGTTTTGTGTTTGCTGGAGCTACTACTAACTCTTGAGCCCTGCTATGGTGATAAAATCAACCTTGGAGAGCCAGTGTGGTGTGGTACAAGAGAACACAGGGTGGAAGTCAGGAGACCTGGATTCACAATCTCAACTCGGTCACTAATCAGCTCACCTTTCTGAACCTCAGTTTCCCCATCCGTAAAATGGAAATTGAGCCAGATGATCTCCAAGGGCCTTCCAATTATAAGATTCTATTAGCCCTGTCATCTAAGGTAGGGAGCAGCAAATTTGTTTATTTTATTTTATTTTATTTCATCCATTCATTGATTCAACAAACATTTACTCCACCAAGTATTGTGAAAGGCACCGAGGGAGGCAAACCGGTTTCTCACCTTCACAAAACTTACAGTTTGGGGAGGGAGAGAAGACAGCTAATTAAACATGTGATACCAACAAAATGTGGTATTACAACAAAGTTCAAAGCCTTAAAGGATCATAAAGAGGAGAATTTAGCCAAGCCTAAGGGGTCATGGAAAGTCTCTTGAATCAGTGGTATTTAAGTTGAGCCCTGTGGGAGGAGGAGAATTTAGCCAGACTCAGATGAGTGGGTAACAGAGTAGGAAGGGAAGAGTGTCCCAAGCAATGGGCACAGCATGTGTGAAGTTCTGGAAGTAAGAGAGAGCCTGGTGCAAATAAACAAGTGGAAGGCAGTCAGCATTGCTGGAGCATAGAGACAGAGGAGGGAGTGATTAAGCACAAGAGGTCCTCACGGCCCAGACCATGAAGGGCTTGTAAGCCACGTAAGAGAGTTTGAACTTTATCCTAAGAGCAATGGGAAGCCATTCAATGAATTTTGGCACAGTTGTAACATGATCAGATTTGCAGTTTAGGAAACTCCCTCTGGCTGCAGTGTGCGAAGAATGGATTGAGCATCCAGATTGCCCTTGCAATTTGGAGAATGGAATGAAACGTGAAGAGGGAGAAACAGGGAAAGAGACAGACACAGTCCACCAAAAAATAAAATAAAATAACATAAAAATAAAAAACACCCACTGCCGCTATCCTTTCCTCACTCTAAAACCAGCGTTTCTTAAGTTTGAAAGTAGCCAACCTGTGAATTCAATGGAATTCTGGGAAGCTGGACATTGTGTTTTATCTTTGATAGATGAGTAATTTTGACAGGAAGCTAAGTACTTCCCACTCTACAGCTGTCGTCCCAACATCCTAGCGCTAACACCAGGCAACTACTCCAAGCTTTCAAATTGGGATTAGCCAAATAATAACCATACGACTAAGTCGTCAACAAGAACAGGTCCACAGGGAGAAATAGAGGAAGAGAGAGACAGAGACGGAGAGAGAGAGGCAGAGAAACAGAGACACAGAGGAAGACAATAGCACATGTTTCTATTGTGATTACCGGGAGCTTCAAGTCCTTCAAAGCATGGATGGGCAGAGAAAGAGGAAATTGTCATTAAATGTTTTAATTTAGCTGGGTGTAGGAGCTAGTCTTCAGAAGATCTGAACTGAATTCCTGGAACTGCTTGCTGCTAAGTAGCTGCACGATTTGGGCAAATCTTGAGACTCAGGTGTCTCATCTGTTAAATGAGCAAGTTGGACCAGACGACTCCCTAAAATTTCGTATTCCACTAGCTTTGTAAAGCTCAAAGATGATGCCACTGATGACTGGACTGTGTCTCTATCCGTGCATGTGTCTCTCTGTGTCCTCCACTCTTCATTTCTCCTATAAAGTCAGCAATTTTAAACTTATTACACCAAAGATCATTTTAAGAATATCAGTATATGTTGTCATTTTGCATCTCTCCCTCTCTGTGTCTCTTCCGGGTTGTCTGTTTCTCTGTGTTTTTGTGTCATTTCTCTTCTTCCCCCTTGCAACACCGGTTAAAACTTTTAATGTGCAAATTTCCTATATGTATTTAACCTTATTCATTTTCTCTCCTTCTTACTCTTTCTCTTTCTTCCTCCCTCCCTTCCATCAATTCATTCCCTCATAGTTCTCAATCACCCACTCCCAAGTCCCATCTCAGATTTCTATTTCTTTGATCTGTTATGACCTCTACAGGCATTGTTTGGTGTTGCCACGGGTGCACTAAATAGAAGACAAAAGCACAAAGTGGACATTACAGGCATGCCTACTGATTTACTAGAAGGCCATAGTTCGGTCTGAAGCCATCCCACACAACCCACAGAGCATTTACTTGCTGACGACCCCCCCTCCTTGCTTCTTTCTCTCTGACAGAGACAGTGAGTGAGGGTAGGCTCTAGTGACATCCCATTCCAGAATGGGCTTTGTGGGAGTCCAGCTACCAAATTACCTTCCATTCAATCTGACAAGTATTTATTGAGCACCTACTGTGTGCCTAGCGCTCAGCAAGTTCCTCCAGGGACACCTGGGGTCTCCACACAATATAACCTAATCCTGCCACAGCAGGAACTCAACATTATTGCACTGGCTTTGTTCAGAAGGCTTGGCTGCGCTGAGATTACAGCCTGCAGACTTCATTCAACTCCTTTGGCTTGGAAATGAGGCTGCTTTTCAACAGAAGTGGGGAGTTGAATCAGCCTGAGGCTTTAATTCAGGGCATGTTCTCATTTGAACTTTGGAGTTACCTTGTGTGCATCAGAAGGGTACAATACATCGCTTACCTTCCGCAGAAGGTTCCTCTTGGGAGAGTCTTAGCCTTTCCAAGATGTCATTAAAGCCATAATCTGTCACTTTGAGTACAAAACGCCCATCTACCACACAGTTCCGAGACTTCAGCCTCCCATGAGCAAACTCTCTGTGATGTAAGTACTTCATGCCCTGCAGATGATACAAACAGGATTTATTTAGCAACTTATTTAACTATTTTGTGCTTTTAGAGCCACTTTCTGAGATTGTTTATGGCACGAGCTATTATGATCTAGAATTCAGCCTTTTTCTCTTACACACAGGCAAAGCAAAACTTTGACAACAAGAATCGTTTCCAGGTCCCTTCTAGCGCTAAAATTTTACGTTTTGATGAAGAATCATATCTTGTGGGCATAAAGAACTGTGTGTTATTGGAAGATTTATTGACATTTCAAACACAGGACAGATCTATACATATAAAATTGCCAAGAATTTGAAAATTCTGATATTCCCCCAAAAGGTCTAGCCAAACTCTCATCTACTACTGGCAGGAATGGAAATTGGTACAGCCTTCTGGGTGGGTAATTTGGAAATAGCTATCAAAATTTAAAGTATGCGTACCCTGTGACCTAGGGATACTACTTCTCCAAAGAAATGCTTGAACATGTGCACATACACAAGAATGCTCCTTGCAACTCTGCTTTATATTATATAATTGGATGTATAATAAATATCTATCAAGAAGGGATGTCCAAATTGTGGTACATCCAACCTATGGAATATTCTGCAACAATTAAAAATAATAAGATCGATTTGTATGTACTGATAGGGAACCATATCCAAGCCATAAAGTAAGTGAAAAGGAGTAAGTTGCAGAACTATGTGACAGTACGTATTTTAAACAACAAACAAAATCTATAATGTATGTAAATACACAAAAACTGAATTGCAAGGCTAATCACCAAATTGTCAACAGTGATTAATTTGGGGGGAAGATATGAAGGAGGATTGAATAATTGTCAGTATTTTCCCGATATATTTATATCACTTGATTTCTAAACTTAATTGAATGCATTATTTTTATAATTAGAAATGTCTTATTTTTATAATTTATATAAAATATATTAAAATTATATAAAATATATACAATTTATTTTTTATATATTTTTAATTAAAAATAGACAATAAAAAAGAAAGCTGAAAGCAAGAAAGCTGATACTGACTGCTACAGTTTGCTTGGCAACCTTGTATGACATTCAAATGTGATCTACCAGGACTTTACCAGATGGGTTTAATCATTCACATATAAATACATCCATTTTCTAGTGCAGTCATCTCGGGACTGTTTATGCTGAGTCCTTTTAAGTATCTGGCTCTATTTTGCAGCCTGACACCCCTTTGTATTTGTATGCTTTACATCTTGCACCCTAGGAAATTCTGTAGTCCCCAGTACTTCCAAGCAGAGTCTATAGTGGGGGAGATTTCTCCCTAGCTGTCTAATGCTTGGGTTTCATTCATCACGGGTCTGAGAGGACTCATTTAGAGGACTCTCTCTTAACTCATGGGACTTTGCTTACAGAGTGAGTGGAAAGAGTGTTAGAATAGGAATTAGGAGATTTAGATTCTATTATTAGCTCTGCCACTTAATAGCCAGCTGGTAAATGTTTATTGAGTATCTACTATGTGTGGTAGACACTATATAACAAAAACCTCATTTAGTTTCTCTGAGCCTCTGTAAAAGGAGGATAATCACACTTCTTTTATGGAAACTTGGAATGAGATAATGTCTATAAAGCTACCTTGGAAAGAGTTAGGCCACAATACAAGGGTCAAGACTGTGATTAATATACAGGAAGCTCAATGACTATTTGCTATCCAAATCAGTCCACTACAAGTGCACATAGACACAATTTTCATATCACTCTAGGGAGTTCATGGACTCCACTGAAGCCCATCCAAGGACCCATCTGTGAACCCCGTTGGCTGTTAATAGTCCTTGCCTCTGAGAATGGAGGTGCTGCCTGATAGAACCAATGGTCTTTTGGCTTTCTGGTCATGCTGAGTTCCACATCTATACCTATGGTATAGACCTATGCAAAGACCCATCACCTAGTTCTAGACTGAACCACCTTTTAGAACGTGAAAGCCAGGAGATGGGGCTAAGCAGAACCTAAGAGCCTGGGAATGCGCACTTTCCCACAACCAGAAGGCAGAGAAACGGGATGGAAGAAAAGATTGCTTAAGGCAGAAGAGTGCTCAATAGCTATAGGAAGTAAAGACAAATCTGGCCCTCAAACGGGGTGGGGGGGCAGGTGAGGAGCAAGCAAATTCTTTCTGTATCAGGACCTTATAACATATGGACAAAGGGGCTATGAGAAGAAGTGAGGGCAGACACAGGGAAGGAAGGTGGAGGAGTGAGAGCATCACAATGACCCAAGGAAAGTGAAACATCCCAAAATATTGAAGTTCTACTCTACAGGGAAAACCTTGGCTTTTCAGTCTTTCCATTAACCTTGATGAGATCCAGCAGGAGTGATGATTTAAACATCCAATCTAGTTTCACATCCTGATTTGTCAGTATGTCTTCCAGGCTCCTTCGGGAACAGAATTCTGTCACAGTGGCAAACATCCCCGAATCATAGAAGAAGCCCACTAAAGGGTTAATATTCTCATGATGTAGGTCCTTCATCTGGAAACAGAGAGAGACAAGAGAGTCACAGCTGTTCTGTCTCAACTGGAGCTGGGGCCTTCTTCCTGATTCTTTAGGGACACTGTGGAGCGGAGCTCAGTGACCCAGGAATACTAAAGAGGTTAGTACAGTAAGAGGTGGAATAGATTGTCTTTCCGTGAATATTCATCTATGCAGCATCTATTAACATAAATAGCTTACATAAACATCAGGCCAAAGCTTACAAAATTTGTTTCAGAAGAAACACTTCGAATTTTGACTACATTTTACCTTTGTATCCATTCATTTTTTCCACTAATGTGAGAAGCATTTAGTGTGTCTCAACAATGTCCAAGGCATTGGACTGCATGCTAGTGATATAGAGATAAATAAAATGAAATCAATATCTTGGAAGAGCTCACATTCAAAGAAGGGTGATAGACAAACAAACTGACAGCTGTATTTCCCTGTGAAATGGTTTCTTATGGGAGAACGGGATGCTGGTAGAGTTCAGATGGTAAGTACCTAATTCAGCCTGGGAGATCTGGCTTCCCTAAGGAGGTAATGTCTAGACCATCATGAAGCGCGAGTAAGAGCTGACCATGTGAAGGTGACACGGTGGGAGGGGTTGAGAGTGAGAGCATGTTATGCTGAGGAAATTGCAACAGGTTTAGGGTGGCCAGAACACAGTGCAAAGGAAAGAATATGAGATACAAGTCTGGAGAGATAGGCTTCCCTGGTGGCGCAGTGGTTAAGAATCCGCCTGCCAGTGCAGGAGACACGGGTTCGAGCCCTGGTCCGGGAAGATTCCACATGCTGTGGAGCAACTAAGCCTGTGCGCCACAACTACTAAGCCTGCGCTCTAGAGCCCATGTGCCACAACTATTGAGCCCACGTGCCACAACTACTGAAACCCGTGCACCTAGAGCCTGTGCTCTGGAACAAGAGAAGCCACCGCAGTGAGAAGTCTGTGCACCGCAACAAAGAGTAGCCCCCGCTCGACACAACTAAAGAAAGCCCCTGTGCAGCAATGAAGACCCAACGCAGCCAAAAATAAATAAATAAATAAATTTATAAAAGGCTGGAGAGATAGACAGGAGTCACATCCTGTGCAGCTTTGAGAACCGTGCTATAGAATTTGAAATTAATATTACGGTCACTCAATAATTGTTATCTATTATTATTACTTTTTAATGGGGGATGAGAGAGAAAAGGGCTCCATTATTGCTTCTAGATTTCTACTTGGATTCCTGGGTAGATGGCAGTGATATACATCAATATAAGAAATTCAGGGATGTTTTAGTAGTGGATATGTTGGTGCCCCACCCATATCCCCTTTACAGTGCATCCTGTAGCTGCTGTAAATGTTGGCTGATAACTCACAGTTGCTCCATTCTCTGGAAAATTGTCCTAGAGGCTAAGCCAAAGGGGAGCTATCTTACTTGAAAGGTTAGGGCCCACCCACAGACCTCAGCTAATGATTGACTGACTGGGAAAGGTACAAAAGTTCAACTCCCTCACCTCAAAGTGGAACTCATGGTATAACTTGTGCTCCAGTATTTCTCCCATAAAATCATACTGAAGCTAGTCTCAAGCTGAGATCACATACTTGCCGAGCTTTTACTTCTGCCTTATCCTGCATCCTCACTCCTTTTCTCTTGAGAGCATTCTCTCAATGAGTAATTTGAACAAGAATCTCCATCTCAGGCTCAGCTTTTAGAGAATCTGACCTAAGACAGTGGGAAAGCACATTTTGGGTGATGGGGACAGCTGATTAATTCAGTTTGAGACATATTAAGAATGAGGTGCCTGTGGAACATCAAGGTGGAACTATTCCAAGGAGATAGTGTGTTCTAGATAAATAGACTTGGGAATTGTAAACATGTAAATGGTAGATGAAATTAATGGGAGTGAATGAGATAACCCAAGGGAAGCATATAAAATAAAAAGAAAAGGGGGGGGGGATATCAACATTTAAAAGATGGGGAAAGGAAGAACATCCTGCGTAAAGACTTAGAAATGAGGCTAGAGAAGTGGAGAAAGGCTTATTTAGAACAACATTATGAACACCACAGGAAGAGTTTCAGGGAAGTGAGATAAATGCCAGAAGGAATTTCAGGAAAATGTGATAAATACTAGAGAGGTCAGGTAAGATGAAGACAACTACACCTAGACACATCATAATTAAACTCCTAAAATCTAAAGATAAACTTTTGCAGGCAGTCAGAGAATATACAAAAACCTCTTCATGATTTAAAAAAATGCACAGAAAATCAGAAGTCAAAGGGATATGTGTGAAAAAACCTTCAGGTAACATCAAACCCAATAGTAAAACATTAAATTCTTTTCCTCTAGAGTCAAGAGCAAGACAAGGATGTCTTCCTTCACCATTTCTACTCAATATTGTATAATAGCATCAAAACATTGATGAGAAAAGTTAAAGAAAACTTAAATAAATGAAGATCTATACCACATTAATGGACTGGAAGATTCAGTATTGTTAAGATGTCCATTTTCCCTACATTGATTTATAAATTCATATAACCCCCTATGAAAAATTCCAGAAGGCTTTATTGAAGTAATGGACAAGTTTATTCAAGAACTTATTGAAAATTAAAATGAACTGCCCTATCCAAAACAATCTTGAAAAAGAACAATTTGCGGGAGCTTACACCACTTAACTATAGGAGTTACTCTGGGGCTGTGATAATCAAGATAGTGTGATCTTGGCAGTAGGGTACACTAATGAGTTAGTGAAATAGAGTAGAGAGTCTAAAAATATACCCACACATATATAGCCAGTTAATTTTTCACCAAGCTGAAAAGTTAATTAAGTGGAGAAAGGAAAGCCTTTTTAAAATAATTGTTACTGGAACACTGGATATCGCTATGGAAAAAAAAATTAACCATGACCACTATCTCAGTCCATACACAAAAACTAATTCAAAATGGATCATAATCCTAAATCTAAAATCTTGGAATTGGCAAAGATTTTCGAGCCACAAAATAAAATCATAAATTGGATTTCCTCAAAATTAAAAATTTTGCTCATCAAAACCATTAAATAAACAAGCCACAGACTGAGAAAAAATATTGTAAAACGTATATCTGACCAAAGGAAGGTTATATAAAGAACGTCTACATTTCAACAATTAAAAGGCAAAACTCTCAATTTTTTTAAATGGGCAAAAACGTGAACAGACAATTCACAAAAGAAGATATACAAATGAATTATAAACACATGAAAAGATGCTCAATAACATTAGTCATCAAGAAAATGCAAATTAAAACCACAATAAGATAACATTTTATACACCATAGAAAGGCAAATATCAAAAAGACAAATGTTGCTGAGAATTTAAAGCAACTGGAACGTTTGTACATTTCTGACAGGAGTGTAAAATATTGTAACCAATTTGGAGACCTGTTTGGATGTTTCATATAAAGTTATACGTACATCTACTCTATGACTCAGTTTGTCTATTCTTAAGCATTTACCGAAGAGAAGTGAAAATATATGTTCACAAAAATATCAATACTTGGACAAAAATGTTTATAGTTGCCTATGAAGAAATACTCAACATACTAATCATCAGAGAAATGCAAATCAAAATTACAATATGATATCATCTCCCACCCATTAGGGTGGTTACTATGAATTAAAAAAAAAACAGATAATAACAAGTGTTGGCAAGGATGTGGAGAAATTAGAACTCTTGTGTACTGTTGGTAGGATTGTAAAATGATGCAACTGCTATGGAAAACAGTATGGAGGTTCCTCAAAAAATTAAAAATAGAACTACAATATGATCCAGAAGTTCCACTCCTGCGTATATATCCAAAGAATTGAAGGCAGGATCTCAGAGAGATATTTGCACACCCATATACATAGCAACCCAAATGTCCCTCAAGAAATGAATGAATAACATAAAATGGAATATTACTCAGCCTTTAAAAGGAAAGAAATCTATTCACACTTTACCACATGGATGGACCTTGAAGACATTATGCTAAGTGAAATATGCCAGTCACAAAAAGACAAATACTATATTATTCCATTTATATAAGGTGTCTAAAGTAGTCATATTCATGGAAACAGAAGGTAGAATGGTGGTTAACCCAGAATAGGGGGAGGGGAAAAAAGTGAGCTGCTATTTAATGGGTACAGAGTTTTATATTTGCAAATTGAAAAAGTTCTGGCGATGTGTTTAACAACAATGCAAGTATATTTAACACTGCTGAATTGTACATTTAAAAATAAAGATGGTAAATTTTATGTTATGTGTTTTTTCATAATTAAACAAATATTTATAGTTGTCTTATTCATGATGCCAAAAAACAGGAAACCCAGCCAAATGTTCATCAACAGGAAAATTATAAACAAACTGTGATATATTCATAAAATGAAATACTACTCAGAAATTTTTTTTAATGAACTGCTACTGATACCTGTAAAAACGTGGATTTAATCTTAAAAATACTATGTTGAGAGAAGAAAGTCAGGCACAAAAGAGTATATAGTCTATCATTCCACTTATATGAAATCCAAGAACAGAAAAAATATAAATTCATGATGATAGATATCAGAACAATGATTGCCTCTGGGATAAAAGAAATGACTGAGAAGGGAAACAAGAGAACTTTCTGGAGTAATAGACATATTCTGTATCTTGTTTTGGGGAGTGGTTACACAGATATATGCAATATATGCAATTATCAAAATTCACTGAACAGATAATTCATTCATCAAATTATACATAAATAAAAAATGTCTTTTCGAAACACAATGAGACATTATACTAAGTGAAATAAGCCAGTGACAAAAAGAGGTATCTAAAGTAGTCAAATTCATAGAAACAGAAAATAGAATAGTGGTTATCAGGCATTGAGGGTGAGTGGGGAAAAGGAGAGTTTTGTTTAATGGGTACAGAGTTTCAGCTTTGCAAGAGAAAAGCTGTGACAATCTGTTGCCAAAAAATGTGAATATACTCAACACTTAGAGATGGTAATTTCTGTCATTTTATCATAATTTAAAGTTTAAAAAACACAATGAGATACCCATAGAAACCCACTAGAATACTAAAACCAAAAAGACTGACAAGACTACATCATTGGTGATGATGTAAAGGGAGCTCTCATAATTTGCATGTAGGAGATTAAAATAGGAAAGGTTTGATAGTGTCTTATAAAGTTAAACATATACTATATTTTAACATAGAAATTCCACTCTTAGGTATTTACCCAAGAGAAATTAAAATATGTGTCCATAAAAAGACATAAAAAGCATATTCATATCAGTTTTATTCACAATAGCCAAAATTGGAACCAGCCTAAATGCCCATCAGCAGGAAAATAGATAATTACATTGTGTTATATTCATGCAATTGACTACTACTCAGCAATGAAAAGAACAAGCTATTTATACACACGATAACACGAATGAATCAGTCAGTATGCTATATGATTCCACTTGTATGAGGTTATAGGATAAGCAAAATTAATGCAAGATAGACCAAAAACCCAGAACAGTGGTTTTCTTTGGTTGGTGGGGGGCGGGGGGGAGGGCGCAATAATTTACTAATGAACACAAGGGAACTTTCTTGAGAGAAAGAAATGTTTTATATCAGGGGTCAGCAATCCTCTTCTGTACATATAGTAAATACTTTAGGCTTTGCCAATCATGTATAGTTTCTGTTGCATAATCTTTGTTTTCTTTTTTTACAACCCTTAAAAAATGTAAAAAACATTCTTAGCTCCCAGGATGTAAAAAACAGGCCAGGATGTAAAAACTTTGCCAACCCCTATTCTATATCATAATAGAAGTCTAGATTATATGGGCATATCTCTTCATCAAAATTATATATCTATGATATGAGCATTTCAATGCGTGTAATTGTACCTCAGAAATACAGAACTGCAAAATAACAACAACAACAATAATAACCAAGTTAGAGATGTGAGAAGTGGGTGGAGGTAGAGATGAAATAATAATGGTAGAATGTTGATAATTGTTGAAGTTGGGTGACAGGCATATGGAGTTTGTTTATATCATTCTGTTTATTTTGTATGTGTTTGTTATTTTCCATAATAAAAGTTTTTTAAAAGAAAAGAAAAACTTCCAGGATGTAGCTGAAGCAGTACTTAAAGGGAGTTTTCTAGCTTTAAGTGACTGTATTGGAAACTAAGAAAGGTTAAAATCAACTATAAAAACTTCCAGCTCAAAAAACTAGAAAAAGAACAACAAATTAGAAGGAAAGAAAGAATCAGAATACAAATCAATGAAATAGAAAGCAGACATACAATAGAGAAAAATCAACAAAGCCAAAAGTTGATTTCTGGAAAGGATTAATAAAATTGATAATCTTCCAGCAAAACTGATCAAGAAAGAGAAAACAGAAATTATCAATATCAGAAATGAAAATGGGAGCATCACTACAGATCCTAAGGCTACTTAAAAGATTGCATGAGCATATTATGTACAACTTTATGCCAGTAAGTTCAACAACATATATGGAATGGACAACTTCCTTTTAAGTCATAACTTACTGAAACAGGTATAAGAAGAAATAGAAAGTTTGAATAGTCCAATATCTATTCAAGAAATTGGATCTGTAATTTAAAATCTCCACACAAAGAGAAGAACAATAGGAATCTAATTAAAGAGATTCAAGCAGAGAACTGACAAGATCAGGTTTGATTTTGATTCAGATTGCAATGTGGAGAAAAGATTTGACAGTGGTAAAAGTGGATATGTGTAAAGACAATTGCCAGTGGTTGCCAGGGTTTAGGGGGAGGAAGGTGTGACTAGGCAGAGCATAGAGGATTTTTAGGGCATTGAAACTATTCTGTATGTTACTATTATGGTAGATACATCATTATGCATTTGTCAAAATGCATAGGATGTACTACCCTCTGAACCCTAATGTAAGCTATGGACTTTGGGTGATAATGATGTGTCAACGTGTGGTCATGGATTATAACAAATGTACCACTCTGGCTCAGGATGTTGATAATGGGGGAGGCTCAATTTTGCTGTGAACCTAAAACTGCTCTAAAAACTAAACTGTCTCTTTAAAAAAAAAAGAAACAGACAATTGCAGTAGCTCTAGTGGGTGATGATGGTGGCTTGGACCAGGATGGTAACAGTGAGAATAGAGGAAGAGAACATTGGACTTTTAAGGAAAATGGAGAAGCTCTGAAATACAGGTTGTAGAAAGTGAATTAACTAATGAAGTATTATAATGGACTTAAAGGACAATTTTAAGGGACATTTTAAGATGGAAACAATATACCTTGTTGCACGACTTTCTGCCATAATACTCAGCTGTTCAGATGCAGGCACAAAGAAAGTTAAGAGTTAGGGTCATCCTGAATATGAGTTTTATAAGTGTGTCCAAAAAGACAGAAATAAGAATGTGTTCAAACGGTCAATTATGAAATCTAAGGTGGGCATGAAAGAAGATAAAAGAAGGGCTTGTGGGATGGGAGAAAGTAGAGGGCAGTAGACAGGAAGACCCGATGTAAAATATAGGCACAGTTGAAAGAAGAGAAGGCTATAGTCAGAGAGTGTGATGTTTGAATCTATGATTTGGGAAGTGAAGCATTTTCAGTAGCAATTATAGATAATGACAAACCCCAAGGTATAACGATAGTAGTGGATGGCCAAAGTGAAATGGAAGAGAAGATGATTAGAGATTATATGGCAAGGAACTAAATAGCCAAGGTATTAGAAGGTACAGGCAGTATGCCACTCAGTTCCAGATGATGGGAAAGAACATGAGACTGGGAGATACATACAGCCTGATTTTCCTGCATACACCTTTGCAGAAGTTGGGACCCTAAAAGATGTTGGAAGTCATCAGTCCTTTGGCCTTCTGACTCCAGCTGTTTCCCTTTAAGGAATATCTATCTGACTGTACACGACTCCCTTCTATAGCTGGCTCACCAAGATGTGTTTTCCAGTCTGACCCCTGATACTCAGTCCCAAAATTTTAAAATTATGAAGGCACATAGGAGTCAAAGCAGTGCTGCACTCACAGTGATAGCATCGTCAGATCCACTTCCTGCTTCAGAAAAGTACTAGAAAGGAATTAGGGCCTTTCACATGGTAAATTCTGGAAAATTGGCCCTCACCCTAGAATTGAGTTACTATCTGCACCTGACATAGTAACACAAGTTAGTAAGGGGACACAAAAAGATGTCATGAGGATAATGGGAGCCAGTTTTCTAACTGGCTGGAGAAAGGAGTTACAAATATGGAAAGGGAAAGGATAGAATGAACTCTGTGGTATTCAATTACAATTGGAGGTATTAGATGGATGATAGATAGATAGATAGATATAAATGATAGATAATTGAATAAAATTAAAACCACTGGTATAAATGTATGAATAAATAAATAAACAGTAGAGAAGGTAAGGCTCCTTCTTACAATACAGAGCCAACAAATAAACATAGAAAGAATGCTAGAGTTAGAGAATCATCAATGGATGCTAAAATTAGTACGTAAAAATTTGATTAGAAAAACAGGATATTTATACAGACTCAAAGTATCTCTCTACAAATTATGTATTAATTACAATGAAGAAAAAAATAACAGTAGCTCTACAGTGGCAAAATCTGGTAGACACCACCTAAACCAAGCGATAAGAGTTAATATCACTAAAAATGGGACAATCAACGTTATGTGCTTCCTAATACAAAGCACTGAAAAGAACACTGCATCACTTTTGTAGCATTCTGGCTGAAGATGCATAAACTAAATCTAACCATGAAGAACATGGAAAAAACCCAAATTGAGGGACCATCTACAAAATAACTCACCTGCATTCTTCAAATAATGTCAAGATAAAGAAAAACTACAGCAACAAAAAGCTGAGGCTCTGTTTCAGATTAAAGGCAACTAAAAAGACATGACAACCAACTACAATGTGTGAACTTGCATTGGAAACTGGCCCAGGGAAAAATTAGCTATAATGTATTATGACTAATGATAAAATTAAAATATGAGCAGTAGTTTAGATAATATTACTGTATCAATGCTAAATTTTCTGATTTTGATGATTATACCATAGTTATATACAAGAATGTCTTTGTTTTTAGGAAATAAACACTGAAGTATTTAGAGGTAAAATGGCATGATGTCTACACCTTACTCTCAAATGGTTGAGAAAAAAAGAATATAGAGTCATCCCTCAGTATCCACTGGGGATTGATTCCAAACCCCTGAGGATACCAAAATCCATGGACGCTGAAGTCCCTTATATAAAATGATACAGCAGTACTTCCCTTGAATTCTCCCTTGAAGTGGTTGTAATATCTTCCTGATTCCCTTATATATATAATGATTTAAACAAAACCTTTGACATGTATTCATTTTGTATTGGTGCGAGCATCATGATTTTATCCTTTAAAAAAATGATAGTTAACACATAATATTGGTTGTTATCAAACAATGTAATAAATACTTGTCAACTTAAAAAAAACAAAAATAAAATAAAATAGTACAGTGGGCCCTCCATATCCGTGGGTTCTGCACCTGTGGATTCAACCAGTCTGAAGTTGGTTAAATCAAAGGGTGCGGAACACATGGTTTCTGAAGGCCGACTGTACATAAATTTATAAATAGAGAATGAAAAGCACTAGGCAAAATGTAAACAATTGCTGAATCTGGGTAGGATATACAGCAGTTCCTTGAATTATTCTTGCAGCTTTGCTGCAAGTTTGAAATTACGTCAAAATTTTAAATTACCCAAAAAAAAGGTATCATGGACACACTCTACCTTGGGTCTTCTTATTTCCATACTTCTAGTTTATCAGCTCCCCCAGGTTTGGCCTTGTTTGGCTCCGTACTTTGGATCTAGCTCTCTGTTTAGCATCCCAGATCATCAAACCAGTGTGGAACTGCTTATTCTAGCTCTGACCTTAGTCCCCCTTCTGGATTCATCTCTCATTATTTTTCCTTCAGCTCCAGGCATCAAAACCACATGTAAGGAAAATACCAAATCATAACATCTCATTCTGATCCATGGGGCACATTGGGTCCCTCATGGGCTGCACCTCTTCCATTTCCCCATTTCCCTTGTTTTCTCACTTGTACAGCAGTCTGGATGTAGCAGGTGTCTCATTCAAACCTATTGGATTGATTTGAACTTGCCTGATTCATAAATGTGAAGAAATATATCATTATCTTCTAGAAATCCCACTTTCATGAGTCTGAAGGAACCAGAGACAGTCTCCATAAATCTTTTATGAACTCAAAGTTCAAGGAGGAGCCAATTTTAAATGGTTTGAGAGGAAACATCATCACCTCTGCCTTATGTACAGACTGCTTCCTTAAACAAACTATCCAAGGACTTTTTTAATATAATTGGTGGGATTGGGAAATCACCAATTTTCTTATGTAAATAGAAATTACCAGATGACTTTTCCAGGCCTGGCAAACGGAGATTTTGAATGATTATGGGATATGTACTTAATAATATTCAGATACCTACCATTTTACAAAGAAGGTATATGTCAGGAAACGTGCAAGGTGCTTTACATGTATTATCTCAACCCTGGGAGGTAGACATTAATATACTCCTTTTACAAATAAGGAGAGTAAAGCTCAGGGAGTTTAGGTGACTTTCCCAAGTTAATGTATCTCTTAAGTGGTAGCGCTGAGAAGTGAATCCTTCATGTCTTTCTGACTCCAGAGCCCATACTTTTGCCATTGCATCATACGGTCATAATGAGTCAGTAGCCACCCTATAGTTTCCCTGCACTGATCTGTTAAAGGATCTTCCTAACAGCTGGTATTAGTTACTTTGGAGAAAGGATTGGTGGTTTCGGTGGGAATATATATGAGAGGGTTTCTCATACCATTTCAAACATATCACTTGCACTTGATTTGATGGATTTAATGTCTCCAAAATCTCCAGAGGGGAACTTTTTCAGCCACACCCAATCACCCTAGAAAGAAAAGGTAAAGATTGTTGGTGAGCCTTAGTTGCCAGCAGCTTTAGAGCAATGTCCCTTCCACATGAAGAGTTTAGACCATCAACCGAAACAAGCGTTGTTCCTCCTCTCTCACCCTCCACCCCATGGACATTCTGTATTCGGAGCTAAAAAGGAGGTCACACAGAGAAGTTAAAGTTTAAAATTCCAATTAACTAAAGCAGGGAAACAATTGCAGGGATGCAGATGCCAGAAAAGGAATGATACTGCTCTCTGCAACGACTTCCTTAACTAACTGCAGAAAGTGCTGGGTCATTTCACTCATTCATAGCTAAGTGATGTAGCACCAGGTTTCCTGCGATTAATGGTGATGGTTAGTGGTTGCAATTCTCACTGCCTTGAGGCGTCTATGTCGAGAGATGTAGGGCAGGAGATGTAGTGCAGCAAATGTTTCCTGCATTTACCTTGATCCATTTTTCTCCTGTGGGACAGGCCATTTTGGGGGCCTGTTATGCTTTAATCATAAACTGATTGGCTTAAACATCGATTAACCATTTTTTATTTGGATGTACAAATGTACTACCATAGTAATAGAGTAATCTAGACTCTTTCAGAAGTCTATTTCTGACTTTTTAAGCACAAAACAGCTATTTCTAAGGCTGCTGTCAAGTCAAAAACAACAATTATTTTACTGTCTTCACTTTAACACCAGTGCCTGATAGATAATTTTCTTCTACGTGCATAGCCTCAAGGATTCATCAGTCATCAAGCCCTGTTTAGTTTCTGTCCAACCCAAATCTGAAAAAAGCAATACATAGATTCCTTTTTCTCTGTGATAATAATAATAATGCCTTACATTTGCACAGCGCTCTCTCCTCTTCAAAGTGCTTTCACGTCTATTACCTATAGCCTGGAGATTCCATTTCAGGCTGCACCAATTTGTCATCAAGTAGAGATAATAAAGCAGAGAGCTCTGTACAGTCAAATTCCGAGAATAAGAGAGTGTAGCCACTCTCTTATTATGGAGTATATCCAGCTGTGGCACTACATCTGGAGACCAGCCGGAGGCAAAGGCTAATAATGGGAGCTGCAGGCATCTGAGTTACTCGCTCAGATGCGTGTTAGAGGGTATCTTCTGGCCAAGGAGCTCAAAACCCTTTAACTAGGAAATGGCTTCTAGAGGCCTTCAGCAGCTGAACAAAACTGTGCCAGCCAGGCTCACGCCCACAAAATTCAGAAAGGTAGTCCAGGACCAGTGCCTGCCTGTAGCAGAATGGTCAAAGTACCAAAGGCAGCTTTCCTGGTCTCTTGCCCAGCAATTCCCTGAGTGTGACCCTAGACCTAGTTACATCATAGTCACTTAGGAACTGGTTAGAAAGGCCCATTGTAAGGCCCCACAAAATCTAAAGGATTTTGCCCTTTAGAGGGATCAAAGGCTGAGGTTTAATCTGAAAGAATCAACTCTAACTGGGAATTTACAAAGTCAGCCCACGTGTGGGTTATACACTGATGTGTATATAGTAAAGCCTTCCCAGCACCTTTGCAATTATATTACTTGGACCACGGTCACCGTTAGCCTCTATGGCACCTTTGTGCTAATTAGCAAAGGGTGCTTTCCCTCAAGTAAAAAAATAATGTGAGAATATTATTTTGCAGCCTGTGGCAGCCCTGTGATGTTGGGCAGCTGTATATATCTGTGCAGGTACCACACTCTCGTTGACTCATACATCCTCCAGACACCAGGGAAAACACTGCACTAGCAGCTTCAGTATTCTGCGGACCACCAAGCCCTGCCTGCCAGGTAAGGCCTCTTTGTCAGGTCCGCCACCTCATTCCAGAACTAGGCTGAGAGGCCAGAATCTCTTTGCTCACTCCTGCACCACTCTCGTATAAGTTACTATATGTCTACAATGTGAATAGTACCGTCTTAGAAGTGGTTCCCTTGTGCCATGTACAGCCTGAATATCAGTACTGGCAGCCCTGGCTCTGCCTATAGCCAGTGCCTAATACCTTCTTCCTGGAATCCACCCTATTGCAGATATGGGTCCACTTTCTCTCTTGCTTATTAACTTTTACAACTAGTTAAGCAGAGCTTTATTTCCTCCCAAATCACCAAATTTGAGGGCTTCATATTTAAAGAAATTGAAGCCTGAAGAGATTAAATGACTTGCCCAAGGTCAGAAGGTTAGGTAGTAACAGAGCCAAGGTCTTCCATCTCCCACTTTGTTGCTCTTTCCTCCCATGGGCTTTCTTTGGTTTGGGGGATTTGTGTGTGTTTGTTTAAAGATTTAAACAATTCTCATGAACTTTATAAGCAAATGTTTATTAAGTCTGTGTGTATCCTACTTTATGAGTAATGAGGAAAAGGGAGGATATGGGCAGGTTTTATCTTTACCGAGCATGCACTATTTGTTCTGTTTTTTCTTTTAAGAGAAAGAATGATAAAATATTTCACTCATCATTCACTTTTTAATTAAGAGGAAGAAACATCAAACTCTATCCACTAAAGTTTTTAGAAGTAATTTAAAGTCCATCAGTTTTGCACTAAGGCCATGTTGTATTAGCTAAGAGTCAAGAGGATTAAGTCCTAGACCTGGCTTTGCCTCAAATTCAGGGGTGGTCTTAGGGTAGCTACCTCATTGGCCTGAGCCTCAGTTTCCTCACTGATAGAGCTGGACGACTTAGATGATTTCTAAGGTCCTTTTCAGCTTTGATGATCCGATTCTGTGATGAGAGAGAAAAGATGGTTGGTGCAAAGGAGAGGAGTGGAGAGAGAGCTATACGGGATATAGAAGGTGGGAAGATAGAAAAAAAGGCTCTGGAAAAGAGAAATGAATGGGGAGGGTGTGCGGGGGAGAGACAGAAATGAGACAAAGAGAAAAACACACGGAGAGGTTGAGAGACAGAAGGAGTCAGAGAATAAAGAGGGAGGATCAGTTCAGTGGGTTCTCTCTGAGTGTGTCAGGGTTGCACTACTGCCTACCTCACCCCTCTCTCCTAGACTGTGGCTATTAGAACAGATCCTGACACATCCCCATTGCATCAGCCAGTCATAGCTCTTTCTCCCCAGCAGTCTGCTCTGCTGGCTTTCCTTTTACATCTCACAGAGTATCTCTGAGATAAGGGCTGATTTTCCTGTACAGTTCCGAAGGCTGTGCATCTGTGTGTCCCATCAAAGTGTGAATCTGTGCCAGTGTATACAATGTTATGGCATGTCCTAAAGAAGCCTGTCCTTTGTTATTAGGTATCTGCTACTCCAGGCACATTGTCTGGAACTTCCACACCTTCCGGTAAAAATTCATATGAAAATTCGGTTTATTCTAAACAGAAACTAGATAATGAATCTTTAGAGGGCTGAATGAATCCTAATAGAGGGCTGTTTCAGAAGGCACACTGGACCTCTTTGTTTGGTCTGTTGATTCGATTGACTACCGCTCTCTCCTGGAGTCCTCTTTAGCTCTAGCTAGGCAGTTTTCTAGCTTCAACTGTCTTCCTTTGCACCCTGCCATCAGCCTAAACTTGACCTCATGGTGTGATATTATTCTCACTAACACCTTCCTTTTGTGCAGATAAAGTCCCCCTTTGGCCCACACAATTCAGAAACACCCATGATCTGACTGACCAACAACAGTCATTATGGGAACTAACTCAACTGTCTGCTTCCTTCCAAAATGAGGAAATATCTGACAAATTCTTAAAGGCCAATTACATACAGATGTTTATTTTCTCCCTTCTTAATTCTACACTATCACCTTCCAGCTCCACCAAATAAAACATACCACAATTAAACACATAAATTCTTCTGCAGAATCAGAGAATCATAGCGTATCTGAGCCAGAAGAAGCCTTACTCTTAGTTCAGCAATTCTCAACCCTGGCTGCACATATAGGGGAACTTTTAAAAGAAATACCAATGCCTGGGCCCACCCCATACCAAATGAATCAGAGTTACTATGCCTGGGCATAGGTATTTTTTCGTTTCCCACAGAGATTCTAATGAACAGCCAAGATTAAGAATTTAGTTCAACCCCTCAATTTACAGATGAAAAACCAAGAGACTGCCTTAGGTATTGAGATTTACTTCAGAATCTTAGAGATGTCAATATATTTGTAAAGCCATCAGCCCCATTCCATTTGACAGTCATAAGATTATCTTGAGATTATCTTGCCTTTGGTCTTTGAGAGAGTAGAACTGTCAATTCCCCAATACCTCAAGTTTACATTTGAATCAAATCTCCTCTTTGATTAAATTAAGTTCAAGGCAAGATCCAGAGGTTTCCTGCTCCAAATTTAAGTCAACACACTTCAGGTACACTGAGAAAATATATGCCATGCTAATCTTGGCGTTTTTATGTAGTTATAAATTATTTATCCAATGAAGGAGAGCATTCACTCGGAAAATCCAATGGTGGACAACCTAAAAACTCATTCTGGCCTGTTTGGGACTTTCTTTGTAGTTACTATTGAAGTTGAGAGTGTTTGCTGCTTTTGGGAGTATCTTCAAACAAAACAAGGAAACCATACTGGGAAGGCCTTACTTAGGAGGGACAGAAAGGCAGTCTAGTTTCCCTTTTACCCCCTGCTTAACTCTTTCCTGCTGAGAAGAAACAGTTCGTCTCTCCAACTGATTCAAGATTTGTTCTGGTTGCCAAATTCCAGTATCTTAGAACAAGGGGTTGGGGGTGGTCTCTTAAAGCTTGAAAGACAGAAATTTAAGTGAAATAAAAAGGATTTCTATTTTAGACATCAGAAGGTAACCTTTTACTGCAAGAGGAAGTACAGGCTGAGAAAAGGAAAGAAATGAATAATTTTTTAAAGATTTCAGTAATATCAGAGAATAACAGGTAAAGGAAGAACAAGCAGTATTTGAAGGGAAGAGCTTGCCCCAAGCCTTACTCTATATAAGCATGTCTCTAGACATCCCATCACAAACAGTTCACTCAGGAAGTCATTTCTTCTATTATTATATCTATGTCTTCTGGAATGAGTAACATGGTTAAGTGTTTGGGCCTCACGAACTTTTTTCCGCATTCATAGTAAATACATGGTGTTGAAAGATCAATGAAGTTGGAAGTAAGTAGATTAGTTGCCGAGGAAAATCATCGTCAAAAATGTCAATCAAACAAGTCTGTAAGGGGATAATGGACAAAAACACTTATCAAAAGGAAAGACTTACCAAAAGCCTCAATATTTTGGCACAAAGACTAAGTAAGTCCTACGTCACTGCCTCATTTTAAAACCCAAGAAGGCAGCAGATTAGATAGCTGTTGGATATCCTACCTCATAAATCGCTATGTTGGAGTTTTCATAGGTAGCTGGAGTTAGGCTCCCTGAAGAAAAGGAGAGCCTTGGGGACTTTCCACTTTGGACCTCCGACGTGATCTGGAAGCTTACACTGGCACGACTTCCTCTCTGTGAAAGGATTAGAAAAGAAAGTTTATGAACAAAATTACCGTGATTAAGGACAGAGCATTGAGCTATGGTATAGACACTGTGCTTACATGGTATTTTTTTCTTCTTTAATTCCTAAGAGAGTAACTCTATGAGTTGAGCTCTATAAACATGAGATTGATTAATTTTTCCTATCCCCAGCAGTTTTTTATGCTAGGGTTCGTTCTGTGCTTCACCTCCGTATACCACAATTCACCTCCATATACCACAAAAGAAAGGCAAAGCTTTGCAGATATTTCCATCTCCTAGAGAAGATTAGAGCCGTGGATTTTGGGGGACAAGAAAGAACGCCTGTCATAATTTAATTTGGGACCCTCATTTTATAGACAAAAATGAGAAAAAGATGAGAATCTAACATTTTGAAAAATCAATAGAAAAATTAGGACAGAATCCCACTGTTCTGGCTCTTAGGCCTAGCTCTTTATGTTATACCATCTTGAATGGCATCCTTTTTTGTGCAGGCAAGATTAATGGCAGAAGATATCTCAGAAAGCTATAAGATGGTAGAGAGTGAGAAGATCATCTGCCCATGATTTATAAGTCTGATGTTTAAATAGGCCAAATTTTTTATTTCTTTATTTGTTAATTAGTACACATAAGCCTGGTAAGAGAGGGCTAGGAAGTGTACAGTTGAATGACAAAAGGAAGGGTTATCTCCAATCTGTGTTAACTTTTAAAATTGAACATCTTCAACTGAACTTAATATCTTCAACTGAACCAGCAGACGTACTTCATATGAAGAAATAATAAGTCAACAAGTTCCTCATATCCTTCTCCACGTCTCTAAATATGCCTTTCTTAAAATTATAGCAATTCAGAGTTAGCAGTTACATTTGGTATTGTCTAGTCCATTCCCCACCACCAACTCCAACACTCTCATTTTACAATGAAGAAACAGAGACCTAGAGAGGGACTTAGGGACTGGAAGAGGAATGTAGATGTTATATTTCCGGTCTTGTGTTCTTTGTACCACATCATGCTTTGTTTCACTCTTGCTTGCCAATAAAAATTAATCTTAAGCAGTTTCACACACTCTGCCCTTAACAATCTTTGATAAACTGAAGATCACCAGTTGATTTAGCCCCGAGTTCAGTTCATTCTACCAAGACAAGACTATCACAAAGCTCCAAGGCAATAGTAAACTATACTTAGCTCCTAATGTGTTGAAGTCCCAACAGCTCAAGATTCAGACAAGATGGAAAACTTGACTCTTCACATAACCCTTGCATCAACCTGAACTCTCCTCAACAGAGCAAGGCCAGAGAGGAATCCACTTCCCTTTCATTCTTTATTTTCATATCTCAGCAGGAGCACCTAGATCTGTATATTGAGATATAAACCTCTCCATGAAGGGCAAAGGAGAGAGCAAGAGAATCTGCCAAAATCCACATATATTTGGGCTTCAGCTTCACTTTCTTCTAAAAACTTCCTTTCCTGACCTGACTTCTACTGACCTGCCAATTTTTCTAGACTGAATTAATTTTTTATTCACCAAGAGTTTACACTTTCAGACATTCCATTTGGATGGAATTCTTGGCTTGGCTTCTTGACTGATTAGACACAGCCAGCTGCAAGTTTGTGACTACACAGCAGTTAAGGAAAATATATGCTCCCCTTATCTTCTTCCATCAGAACCCATGATACAAGCCAAGTGCCAAAAAGGATCTGGAGGCCGACGGCTATGTTCTTCTAGGTAATGCCATCCCTTTCCACCTGGGCCAATATAGTAAAGAAAAAAGGAGAAGAAGAAGAAGAAGAAGGAGAAGAAGGAGAAGCAGCCCTGTAAGGCTATCTATCCCTGTTGCTATTCATTTTTATCACTCATATGGTGAGAAGTGGTGATGATTGTATTTTTTAACTCTCATTATGTCAGAATTTATGCACAAGTGAAAGAAAAGATCTATTATCATGAACAAGATTTTAAAACCTTAGGCACTTTGCTCATCTGAAGGTAGCACTATTCTGTTATTTATGGTGATTTTGTGAGAACTGGTATGAAACCCAAATATATTTTGTGTCTCAGTAGGAAAGAGAGAAGGCATAGGTGCAAGAGGTTTTATATTTACTGGACTACTGCAAGGCCTATAAAAAGGAGAGGCTAATTCAGTCCAAAATTGAGCTACGTTTATTGTTTTGACACTTTAGACCCAAAACATCTAGTTATATTGAATATGACAAATCCAGACAAATTCTACCACTTGAGTTCCAGTGTCCTCTGGTGGCTTCAAAAATAGAGACTAACATCAATAAGTTTTGATGGCATAAGGGCAGAATGTAGCTTTCAGCCACAGTGATCATTTTGGCATTCAGCAATACATTTCCAGGAACATGATATCAACCTTGCAAAAGGATCTGGTGATTTAAACAAGTAAGAGTTAGGGCTGTAATTGAGACTTAAAGCAAACAGCTGAACTTTTCATTTGATTCCAAATGCACAGGGTATTATCATGTAAATCCACTCTCATCCAGCCAACTAGTTAAAGCACACCTTTTAGTGTCACATTTAGGCAAGTGATCAGTTCTGTCACAGAGATAATTAATTCTCAGATCTGGTATGCTGGGGTAGCAAAAGTAAATAGCACATAAGAACAATGTGAGGTGTGGGAATCCTCTCCGTACACCCTGCCACCACCATACTAGAATTTGCAAAGACTAATGTCTTATTTTGACCACATATACTGGGCACAAAGAGGCACAGTCTCCTACTACTAGCTGCATTGGACAAAACTCTTCCCTACACATTTTCTTTTCCAAGCTCTTGTTTGTGCTGTTTTCTCTGCCTAGGAGGCCTATAGGGGTGAGGCAGGTAATATAAATTGATGAAATAAGTTGAGTATAAGACAATAGAGAGTGATGGGAAATGTGTCAAACTGCAGACACCGTTTTTGCAAATTCTTCCGAAAATGGTGACTACTGAAGAGTTTCAGCCAGTTGCCACAATGATGCCCAAAGTTGATAGATCTTCCAACCTATAAAGAACATCCAGAAATCCAGGTTTTTATGTATAATCTCACAATTGCAAAATTCTGGCTACAATTTTTTAAAACCATAAAGGTCAGACAAAAGTGGTTACCAGTTTGTGACCTGGGACCTAGACAAATCCTCTCCCGCCTTCTTTAAGACCCAGATTCGGTGCTGGCTCTCTAAGAAGCCTTCCTCCACTGATCGATCTCCTCTTAAGTTCTACCATATTTCTAGTGTCCTCTGTGCAATATGGCATCTACCGACTCGTGTGGTATGATTTGTCTCTCTGACTTGACTGTAATCTCCATGAAGGCAGGGACTACATGCCATCTCTTACAAAGCCTAGCCCAAGGCCAGGACATAGTGGCAGGCACTCAGTGAAAATAGCCAATTACAACACAATCACAATCAGAAGAGAACCCCTGGTGACACTTAACTTTCTTTCACTAGTTGATTCATTCACCACTTTTAAGAGCACCTATTACACTATCAGCACCACATCAGGTGCTATGGGCTAACGTTAAAACAAAAAAGATGTACCTCCACCCTTGAGGAACTAGCAATCACATGTTGAGTCCAAATGTACAAAAAAAGGGCTATATGAAGTCAAAGCTACACTATTGTTCAAAGTGCGCTGCATCACTTTCTCAAAACTAAGACAGCACTATCCAATAGAAATGTAACATGAGCCACATATGTACTTTTAAGTTTTCTAGTAGTCACATTAAAAAAACCTAAAAAGAAACAGGTGAGGTTAATTTTAGTAATATACTTTATTTAACCCAATATATCTAAAGTATTATCATTTTGACATGTCATTAACATTTTTTAAAATTTTAATGAGATATTTTACATTTATACTGTCTTCTAAGTCCAACGTGTATTTTACTCTTACAGCACATCTCAGTTCAGGCTAGCTACATGCCAAGTGCCCAATAGTCACTTGTGGCGTGTGGAGACCAGCTTGGGCCGTGCAGTAAGAGAAAGGGATGTTCCTTACCTTACTGCCAAAGTGGGGTTTGATAAACGTCACATCCTCCAAAGTCAGTAGAATTCTGTTGGGTCCTTTAATCAACTGGATTTTATTTATACGACGTCTGAAACAAGCATACAATCAGAAGGTCACAGGGGGCGAGATGTTTTGCAAACCAGGGGTAAATTTGCCCTATGATAGAAGTTAAAAATATATACAAGATAATTGAGAGAATAACCACACATAGATGTTTACCACAGTATCCACAGCAAAGAGAGAGAACAAGCCTGGTCCTCATAACTTGCAATGTTACAAAGAGAAAAGTGAAAATGCTATTAAAGAGGTATCAAAAGGGAGAGTGCTGCATGGGGATGGTATCTCAGACTAATAAAACAGTGATTCCACATCAAGGGTACATTCAAAACAACACCTCTGAATACTTTTAAAGAACTCAACACCTTTTGTCATATGCCATAGTATATATTCTGATAATACCAAGGCCAAGAATCATTAATCTCCATTTTATAAATACAAAAAACACATTAAAGAAACAAAACAAAATTAAGCAAATTATGTGAGATCCCATAGCCTGAGGCAGAGCTGGGACTTGAATCCTTGGTGTCTGGCTGTGGGCCCAGATTTCTGCCCACAAGACCACTTGTCTTGCAAAGTTGCATCTATACGTTGCCAAAGCAACAGGTTGAAAAGTGGAAAAATTCAATCAGTTGGTTGCTTTGTCTACATGATTCCAAACAAGTGGGCTGACTGAGTTTTTTTCCTTTGACTGAATTGGTCTCTTGTTTAAAGAGCCTTGTCTCACAGTTTAAACCTGATTCTCTCCAAACATGCCCATTAATTTGCGGTGAATGCAATTATTTCTTACAAATCAATTACTAGACACATAGGAGTTTATGATGTCTACCCACACAGCCAGGTGGGTCCTCAGTTGAGCTAACTGAGCAACCTGAGGACCTGAAGGGAACCTTGGATTAGTCTGTGTGGTTGTTTTGTTCTGTTTTGTCTTGGGGGCTCTGATAGCTACAGTTTGGCTTCACTTTTTCCATAACCCCTTAATGGTCACCCTGTGGAATGTATTAAAGCCGACAGCCAGAATGGGGAAAACAACCACTGAATGAAAATGCTTTGTCAAGTTGCTCTCAGAAGTCTACAGTGTCACTGTAGCTTTAAGTACCAGCAACCCAGACAGTTTTTCTCAGTGATTCTACTGATTTGTAAACAAACAATTAATGTGTTTCTAATTGTCTGCCAACAAATATGTCCCTTATCACTGTGGGAGCTGCTGCCCTGCAGAGAAAATTAAAAGAGCCCTGTAGTGAATTCTTGGGTAGAGCACATGAATCTTTTGGCAAAGTAAAGCATCACTCCCTAACTTATCTATTTCATATGTGCAGTGAATTGTCTTAAAACAGGCACACCTGTAAAAATAATCATGCTACAGAATACACTCTAGTAGAAAAAAAACTGGACTCTCAATCCAGAGACCTGGGGTGTAGTGCAGATTCTGTCATTAATTAGCCAGATTACCTTGGATAAATAATTTAACCTCTTCATGCCCCAGTGTCCTCATCTATCTAGCCAGATAATAGTCCTTGCATTACTCACTTTATAGAGTTGTTTTGAAAATCAAATGAGATAATATATGTGAAAGTGCTCCGAAAAGCGCGAAGCACTATGAAAGTATAAGAGCTCATTATTTTCATTATCATCATTAGTATTACAAAGCATGGGAGAGCTTTATAGAAAGGCGAGGCAATCTGGTTCAGAGTAGGGAGAAAGGAGGAGTTCAAAGAATCCTTTGTTTTGGGGTGGTTGGGTTCTTTGCACGTCTTTCTTTCGGAAGAAAAAAAAACTTAAACAATCAAAACACAGAGAAAAGGAAGGAACAGAGAGCCACTCTCCTGCAAGTAATCACCATCTATTACAGAAACTCATCAGCCGCTCAGCTCTTCTGATTGCAGCCGCGGTGGGCAGAGAGAGGGAGGAAGGCAGCAGAGAGAGGGCATCTTTTGTGCTTTGTTAACTGAAGAACCAAGGCCCAAGTGACTCTGGGAAATGATGTGCCTCTCTCCCATCTCTGAGTTCTCTGTGACCACTTGAAGTACCAATTGTCTCAAACTCATTTTCCTCTCCAATCATTTTCCTCTCCAGTCTTCTTTGCCCTTCAGCCCACAAGATCCAAACAACCCCCCCCCCCATGACTTTGTTTTCTTTTTTTCCTTCCCTTCCTGAGAATTGTAGGTTGGGCTCACTCTAAGCCCAAAAAACCAGTCAATTCCATGAGAAAGACCAGTGAGATCAGTCATTTGGGGGAGAGTGGGGGTGGGGAGATTGACAAATAAACAGCTAAGTGACTCCATTTTCCACCTTGCCATGGCATCTTTTGGCATTGGGAAGCCAGAGCCTATTACTCTTCAAATCTCCCTAGACGGGAAGATTTTGATTGGAGGGCATTTATTTTCACTAAGTATCTCATGATGTTAATTAAATACTTTATTCTTTGGCAGCAGCTAAAGACATTAAATTTCTGTTCTGAGCAGAGATATGTCACAGTCATAGAAATTGAAAGAAAAACTTCCTTTGAACTACACTATTGTCTTTATCAAGTGTGCTTTGACAATGCATAAGCTACCTACTATTTTGTGTGGCTTTATCAAGTTTCTAATACTGGGGAGATGGATAATAGTGGTTTTTCACAGCGATGCTAACATTCTAACACTAAGAGTAACACCTGTTATAGTTTCAATCCAGGATTTTGCAGACTCATTAGAACATCAGAGCTGGAAGGGCTCTTAAAGATCATCTAATCCAATTCCTTCATTTTACAAATGAGAAAATTCTGGCCAAGAGAGATTTAGTGTCTTGTCCAAATTTACACAGCTCCTTAATACACTCTAGACATGTTTTTTCTTGGAATTTTCCAAAATAGCTCCACTCCATTCCCTACCAAGTTCTTGTCATATTGTTGTTAGGACCACCCACAAAGAGATAACAAAGGTGTGGTTTGCAAGGTGGAAAGGGTAAAGTGGGAGGGGTATGGCTGATTTCATTTTTCATTTTTCCCAAATCATCCTAATGTGGGGAGGATCCAACTGTTAAAATGCAAAGATTATAATAAGAAAGGGGTGTCATATTAAGCCATCTTCAGCCATTTATCCCTGATCCTGAATTAGTTCATCAGAGTAGTTGGTCATGTATTAAATGATCTGAGGGAGAAAAACAAGGACTTGATGATGTTGATGATCATCTAGGATAGTTTTTGTCCAAGGAAGAAGGACAGTAAAAATCTGGAATACGATACCCTGGGCAAAAGAGATTACTGTCAAAGTGAGGATCCTGGGCTCCCAACAATCAGCAGGAGAGTCCCACGTGCTTGGGAAGGAGATGAGATTTACTGTTTCTTGAGCACCTACTGTGAGTCACGTATTGTTCTAGGTACAATACTTGCTTCAGTTTATTTAATCCCCGCTACGGTCCTGTGAATTAATACCATTATTCCCAAATCTTAGGTTCTAGCCAAAGTCTGCCTAACTCTTGGAACTTGTTAAAATATCCCAGTCCATACCTACCACTCCATACCATTTGAGGAAGGAAGTGGTTATAGGAGACTCTGCCAGTGGAAAAGGGAGCACAGCTAGGGAGTAGGCAGGCCCTAAAGTACTAGTTCTCTTATTTCACGATAGTGTTGAGAGCCAGATCTGCTCACAGGCGACAACACTGACAACACAGCTGAGGAAGTTATTCTTGGCATCATGAAAACACTTCACTCTAAATGGGGCCGGTAGGGATGGTAAATCACTACGGAAAAAAGAAAATCAGTGGGTCATGTAATGAGGCAATTGTACTGAAACATGACTTCCCAGAAATCAATATTAACAAGGCTATAATGGGCTTGTGTTTTTATATACAAAAAGAAAAAAAATGTACCTTATAAAGTAAGCAAATCCATTAATAGACAGCAGGGCTATAAGCAAGGCAAGGCAGACCATCACAGCGAAGGCAGGGTCGATGCCTGCAGAGAGGAAGAGGAGGGGGAAGAATGGCATCAGAAAGAGGCTGTAAATAAAGGGCACCACTGAGCGACTCCTCGTGCTTTCTGGTGACTCTAAAATCAAGCTACATCTACCTGACTTAATTCTATTTTTCTCCAGCACAGTCTGTCTTGTTGACTTTATGGACACAGAAAGCAATTTCACTGTTCTGAAGCAAAACCACTCACCACTCTGACAATAACAAATCACATGAATTAAGGCTGACCTGGGTGTTTCCTTGGAGAAAAAAAGTCCACGAATGGAAAACTTTGAGTACTTTAATTTAAGTTGGACAGCAATAGAGCTCTTGAGAATAAATATGTTATCTCACCTGCGAAGGGTATTATGTTGGCTTCATAAAATAAAAGACCTTTTTAATTCACCTGAGCCCATAGACCTCATGAGTTATAGGTGAAAAACGTAACACTTGTCCTTCAAGGGTCAGTCTGGTTTTGATAATTAGTGTTTTCACTAGGATGTAAATTGTCCTCTGTAAAATCTACGTATTTGGATAGATTACTAAGATTTCAGAGGGAAATATATGATGAGGCAAGTAAAGAGGTAGCTGGGTATGTCACGCTAAAACAAAGTAGAAGTTGAAGTCTATTTCAAATAGATGCATTTGGTTTTAGAAGGGTGTGGGGTACACTTGCATAGGAATAGTATAGATCCTTCCAAATTTCCCCTCTGGCTCTCAGAGATTGGATGGAGTTTCCCCTCTTCCACAAACTAGAGGGGTTCCATCAGTCAATCAAATGCAAGTATTCATGGGATGCCAACAGTGTTGGTTGGTTGGAGGGTATAAGAATTATTAGCTCTGGTCCCTGCCCTCAAGGAGCAGTCCATTTGGGAGGAAGAGACACAATCAATACACAAGAAACAACTGAAAAGCAATTTTGTGCTAAGCTGTGAGGTACAGACTTTTAGTTCAACGGGAGTTCAGAGAGGAGAGGGTGGAAAATGGTATTTCTGTGGTGGAACCTGATTGAAAGGATTTGGATACATCAAGGGAAGGACAGGTGAATTTTCTAGCAGGGGGAACAGTCACAGATCACAGCCTACAAAAGACCAAGAAAAAGCATCATGCCTTCCTCTTATTAGAAAAACCTCTTTGGGAGTGGGATCCTTTTAAAAACAGGTAGGGGGGGCTTTTAAATTGTGGATGGTTATTCGAGGCTACAAAGTACCTATCATGGTCCTTATTATTTTAAATTAACTATGTAGAGTGCCAAGATGTTTATGTCACCTAAATGCAAATGATTGATTCTATGAGTGTCCCAATATTAAAATATGCCTTCTCCTAAGAGGTTCCCTGTAACCCAAGCTGAGCCAAATTGACTACCATTGATTTTCCATTCCTTACCTCCTTGGCAGATCTTCCCTTCTGCAAACCAGCATTTTGCATCTGCTTGAGGGGGCCTGCCACCAGGGAAGTGAATTGGGGTCTCTCTGAATCGTAGCAGCTCTGTTTCCATGTCCACAGTGTAAGTACTGTGGAGTTCCCATTCTTTCCAGTTGGTGTCCAGGATTACATAGTCTGAAATTCCATTTCCATTTGAATCTGTCCTTATCAACTGGTTGAATCCATAGAACTGCATGTTTCTGGAATGCTGAACCAGACTGGCAGCACTGGCCCGTCCATTTTCTTTCATAGCATTATTCATGGCTTGTGCGATAAAGTAAATTGAATTGTAGATGGTTCCAAACAACGGTGAAACCTATTTTTAAAAATTACAATTATCTTGAGCCCTAGTCACCCTAGAGCAATCTCAGAGTGTATTCCAAGCCTGTGTTCATTATTAAGGGCTGCACGTCTGAGTGGAGGTGAGCTATGAAGACCCAGAGGAAAAAAAAAAAAAACAATTGTTTCTCAGGACTTGCTTGGTTTCTCCCCTGAATTTTTCTGTTTTTCTCCCACAGGCCTTCACATCTTTAAATACATCAAATATGACAATTTTATGAGCAAACCAAGTCATACACAATATATTTTTATGCTCCTAAACTAAGATAGTGATTTAGAGTTACAAAGGGCACTAAAAAAAAAAAAGTATGAAATAGACAAGAGGCACGCAAAGGAAATTTACCAGGTTAATTACTAGTGCATTATGCATGGTAAAATCATTTGCTTGACACTACTAGAGTGGTAGGTGTATGTGGTAAGACTATAAATAATGTGTCTCCACAGTCCAGGTCTGTGTCCCGACTTAGTTCAAAATGGCTATTCTCCTAGACACGTGCTCCCCAGAGAAAGTGAACAAGTTCAAAATGGCTATTCTCCTAGACACGTGCTCCCCAGAGAAAGTGAACACTAGAAAACAGTTTTAAACATATACCCCAACTCATACACATGCAGACATGCACACTGACACACACACCCACAAATACAGAGCCAAATGTTTTTGTGTATGGAGAAAGTAGGTTTTAATCAAGAATCCCATAATCTGTTGCTGTGCAAAGTGGCAAAGCTTTGGTGAGAAGCCACTGTAAAGCAACAAGGCTGCTACAATGGACAGCATGACTCTTCTTCTCATATAAATATGGTAAAAGCAACAGCATTTGTGTCCTGTGTCTGATACCCTTGCTCATTAACCTTGTAAGTTTATTTTTGGAACAAACCTTGTATCCTTTTTCCAAAAAGGTGGGGAAGAAGAGCAAATGATCCCTCCATGCTTCCTCCCACACTGGCCATGGCTTCGTGGCTTTTCACAACATTTCACTTCTAGGATGGAGTTCAGGAAAGCTATGGTCATGCCATTTTACTAAGCTTCAGGGAAAGCTGATACTTGCTACTTCAGTTTCACAAGGTCTAGAAGGCTATCCTCCTGTAACAATCTGCATCTGAATAAAAGGGTTTAAAATTGAGTGAATCATTTTTGTGCTAGAAATACAAGTCAAGATGCAGAGTGGTGTAGCAGCTAGCAAAACACTGCCATGCCTTGTAAATGTAGAGCAGAGGGTTTTCAACCCTGGCTGCACATTAGAACTACCTGAGGAATGTCAAAAATACTAATGCCAAACACAACCCAGCCAGCAAAATGAGACACTTTAGGTTAGGAACCCAGTAATCAGTATTATGAAAAGCTCCCCAGGGATTCTAATATTCATACAGGGTTCAAGACCAACAGTATAGAAGAAGACACACTGGCCTGGGGTCTTTTCCTAATGCCAGTATGTTGGGCGAGTTACTTATTCCCTCTCTCTGGACTTCAGTTTCTTACTCTCTAAAATGAGGATATAGAATCATGAATGTCTAAACCTTGGGAGTCATCTGGTCTAGCTATCTTACTTCCTAGATATGAAAGAGAGACCCAAAGGAGTTAAGTGATTTGTCAAGGTCGATTAGCAAACACTTGGTCCTGTCCAAGATACTCATAAGATTTTGGTCCATGCCAAAATGTCCTTGAGATTTGGTCATATTTAGTCCTATCCAAAATGTCCATAAGACATTTGGTCCACACCAAAAGGTCCTGGAAATTTGGTCCTACCCAAAATGTCCAGGAGCATGTTTGGTCCATGCCAAATGGTTTTGGAGAGGACCAAATATCAAGGACCTTTAGGCATGGACCAAATGTCTTATGGACCAAATGTTGATGGACGTTTTGGTCAAGACCAAATATCAAGGCCTTTTTGGTGTGGACCAAATGTCTTATGGATATTTGGGACAGGATCAGATGTCCTGCAATGGTCATGGTCACTCACCTAGGCATAAAATCAGGACTAGAACCCAAGTCTCTTGGTTCTTAGTTTATTTTAGCATTCTTGATTGAAATAGATGTTCTCTGTGGTCTCTTCTAGTTCTAAGCTCCTGTGAAACTTCCCAAATCTTGATCTAGTCCAGGGAGCAAACTTAGCTTGCAGACTTTTTTGTTTGGCTTGTTTATAGTTTCTTCTTAATTTCTCTGATCTTTTAACATTGGCATGCCACACAGCTCAGTCCTTGGTCCTCTTCTCTATCTACACTCACTCCCTTGGTGATCTCTTCTGCTCTCATGGCTTTAAGTACCACTCTATGCCATAAATGTCAGGTTTACACTTCCAGTTAAGACCTGTTTCCTAAATTCCAGAGTCATATAGTCAACTGCTTACTTGGTATCTCTACTTAAATATTAAGTTTCAGTGTATCCAAAATCAAACTCCTGATCTTTACCCCAAACCTTCATGCTCCATTTATGAGTCTTTCCCATTTTTGTTAAAAGCTACTCCATTCTTCCAGTTGTTCAGGCCAAAGACCTTGCCCCAGTAACAGAGCATCTAATAGCAGAGCAGAAATCAACATCTCAGTCTCCTGAGTTTTATTCCAATGATCTCCCTTCACCCTGCTTTAACACACACTATAGACATAGGCATGGTGAATGGATGACATGTGCTGCCACCAAGGCATCCACAGTTAGTTGCCTAGCACACACTGAGGTCCCTTCAGGGGTTTTTACTAACTCCCCCTCCTGACATTCTCAGATGATCCATTTAATGGTATTTAGGATTGCTGCAAGAGTCTGCCTGTTTTCTGGGGCTTTGGTAAGTTATGACAATAAGTGAAGGCTGGAAGGTAGAGTATAAAATCAATACTAGTAAAACAAATGAGTAAAATACCACAGGGCAGCAAGACCCTGAGAGCAGGGAGAATGCTAGTATTCTGTTTTGAAAGGCACAGAGCCTTCTGGGAAAGGGACTGCATCTAACCTACAACCAAAAGCAAAGATTTAAACTCTTAAAAACATCATCCTCACCTCTGAGCTGACCCATCGCACAGAGTTTTCAGCTGACCAGCCTATGCTGCCCTTGGTGCTCTCGGATTGACCCCTGTTAGAGCTGACTGACAGCAACTCCCCAAGAGGAACGAAAGCTGAAGCTTGTTCTTCAGGATTCTCCAGCCTCTACCACATACCACACACATACCCACACATTCGTGTGTACACACACACACATACACACACACACACACACACACACACACGCAGAGCCACAAAAGTATGGTAGGGGGACTTGAAGCTAGGAAAGAACATAGCTGTAGCAACAGCATTTGGTTGCAAAAGAGGGGCTGTCACTATGCCCCACTCTCGCTGTGAGGCCTTAGATTTGTGTTCTAGCTGGTTTGTGTTGCTGTTTTACCTGCTGTGCCTTTCAGCAATGGTAATTGCCCCTTCCCATAAGCCAAAGGCATACTCTGTTAGCGTTGGTAACAAAAGCTCTGTAGCTGCAACTGCTGCAAATAATGAGAAAAAGAAGAGATAGAGGATGGGACAAGGAAAGTAAGGACACTCTTTACAACCCTCTGTCTTGGCTTCTGTCTATAGTTCTAAAGAAGCAAGACAGGATTGGCAAGACCTTCTGTCAGGCAGATGGCCTTGTTCTATCACAGGCCAGAATGGTGAAACCACTGATGACTCAGTCTATTGGTTTGGAGTGCTGTATAGACCTGAGCCTGAATGAATGAATGAATGAACTGTGAATAAATGAATGATAATTGAAACTTATCTTTCATTGTTACTCAGTGACTTTAGCTAGCTCTACCCTAGGCTTTTTTGGAGCTTGTATTCAAGAGAACAAGGTCTGGGTCAGGAGCAAGTGATATTTGAATTTGTTCAGTTTAATGGTTCATGGTGTCGTCAAGTTGACTATCATCAGTTCCGATTTACTGTGCTTAAAAGACACAAAACGGGTTTCCAAAGAATTTTGTCCTTAGAAGTATACATTAAAACACCTGGCTTGGAAAGCACCAGTTGAAGGACAAAATGGCAACATCACCTTTGAACAAAAAGCCAGGTGCATACAGAGACCAAGAAGCCAAAGGGTAATTGAATTCTTGTTATTAAAGGTGGTACCTCCAATAATGCATGATCTCAACCCTTGGACTTAGCCAAAAAATGTCTAATAGCCTAATCTGTTTGATATGATACTCATGAAGATAACACCCTTATTTTATATAGAATGCAGTACAAAGACAATTGTAGCCACTGTAAGCTGCAGGCAAGCTTTTCTGACAACATGTCTAGTGGGCCCCATCCTGGAATGTTCCAGTCCTAACCACATCGCCTTCGGCCTAGCATCCCCCTGCCAAGCACCCATATTTATGGTAATGGAAAACAATAGGTGTAGGAGCTTAAGGTCCCCCGGGCTGGCTGAGAAATCCAGAGGATTTCTTTTGCTTAGCCAAATAAGGCCACATTTGGAAAAAATATCCAAAATGTGTGTTCTAGCAATATGCATTTGTAGCCAATAGAATTTCATTGAAAACAAGCATTGGGAATACAATGAAAGAGAAGAATGCAGGAACCAAAACCTTATTTCAGAAGTCTTTTTGTGCCAAAATATAAAGGTACAAAGTGATAATCCTTGCCCAATCATGCTGAGACCAAATTAGGAAGTTTTTCACTGATGTCCCACCTCCCCCCCCAGTCTCTCCATTCTGATTTATTTTTCTCTTTTCACAGGTCCTCATAAAGCCCTGTCACCTCCTATATCAGAGGAAAACAATCCATTCAAATCAAATACCCATTCAAATCAAATACCCATTCAAATCAAAGTATTAGTCACTTAGCAATGTTACTTTGAGTAAAGCACTAGACATGGGACACGAGGTAATTTTTTTAAAAGGCTAATGTGTGGTTAAATGGTCAGGTTATATTACTCCAGGTAGTAGACTTGGGTTGGAATCCCAGCTCTGCCACTTGCCAGCTGTATGACCTTGGACAAGTTACCTTGAGCCTCAGTTTCATCATCCATAAAATGGAGTTGATAATACCTAATTTGTAGGCTTGGTCTGAGGATTCAATGGAATCATTTATGTAAACTACCTGGTGCAGAATAATCACTGACTACATGATAGCTGCTATTGTTTGCATTTAAGAAGAGGAACACAGGGCTCTGGTAATATCATCATGGAAGTTAGTGTTCAAGACCCTTGTCTCAGTCTTGAATTTGTCACAAATATGTAATAGAGTCCCAGTTTTGGACCCAGTGTCCTTAGCACCCTGATATGGTAAAACTGTTCCCCTTCACTGGAGGAAAGATCTTGCTTCTATTTTGTTTTCCATTATATCACCAACAGAGTGTTTAGGACATCTTAATAATAAAAATAACAACATTAACAATAATAATGAAAAACATTTATTGAGGAATCATTAGGTGTCAGGCAAGCTCTTTACGTGTATTAACTTATTTAATCCTCACAACAACTCTATGAGGTAGGTACTATTATTGTTCCCAACCTAAAAATAATGAAAAGAAGATACAGAGAGCTTAAGTAAATTTACAGCAGTCTGTCTTCAGAGCCCATGCTCTTAACTACCATGTTATATCTGAGCTTAATAAATAAATGCTAAGTTAATTCATGGACTGTCATTAAACCCACCAATAAAAGAATATCATATATACCTTTTGTAACTTCTTTTTTTCCTTTCATGACTTCCCGATTAAAGATAGCAAAATCAAGATTTTTTTCCTTCACCCTCTTCCTCCTCTCAAACATCACTCCCAAACAACAAGGAGAACAAGAAACAGAAACAATAAACCTCCATATCTAACGGCACTAGAAGACAAGTATAATCTTGACCACAGAATATGAAGATAGAAAGCTGCTACAGGAGTGGTAACTGATTTAGCAGAGTGGAGGGTGATTAAATCTAAGTATCTGAAGAGGGGAATATTGGTAAGCAACAAGCAGATTTGCTCCCTGTGAATCCTGGAAAGGCTTAGGAATTAGAGGCGCTATGTACAGAAGTGGAGGTTAGGCAGAGCACGAAAAAAGGGATAGCTTTGAATGTCTGTGTAAGGAACAGTTAGACTTCTGCCATCCCACTTCTACGAAGGAGAACCAGATCTCTGCAGGAAACAGGTTAAACTGATTCAGAACAGCTCCAGAGCTGGGACACTTGACCCAAATGACAGTGAGAGTGAGGTGGGCCATAAAAAAAGAGTGATGAAGTTAAAGTCTTCATACTTAATGATGAGAATCCCAGCCTACTTCCCCCAACATGGCTCCTAGAATAGTGACAACCAGGATTACAACTCCCAGGAAGGAGATTGAAACACTCTTCTCTGAAGAAAGTGACTAGCTCAAGAGGCAAGATCTACAGGTATTGGGAAAAAAAAAAAAAAAAAAACAGCTCGCAAGCCAATTGCCCTATACTGAAGCCTACAGGTCAACATAACCACCATGTACATACACTTTCAAATCCTCCTTTTAAAGCTTCACTCTCAAAAACATACAGATAGCCAGGATCATCAGACATTTAAGGTAAACTTCCAAGATTAAATAGAAAGACCAAAACAAAGAAGCATGAAAAATTAGGAACTGAGGAAAACACAAAGAGCAGGAGAAAACTTCAAAGAAATTATAATGAATATCTTCAGAGAAATATAAGAAAATACCATATTCAAAAACAGGATGCTATAAAAATAGAATAATCAAACAATAAGAATCAATTCTTGGAAATTAAAAATATGATAGCAAAAAATTTTTTTTAATCAGTAAAAGAGTCAGAACACAAAATTGAGGAATTCTTCCAGGAAGAAAAGCTAAAAACAAAGATATGGGTGATACAAGAGAACTAATAATACAATTAAAAAATCAACCCAGGCAATCTTATATCCAACTAATAATATTTTCAGAAAGAGCAAAGACAATGTTGTTGAGGAAATTATCAAAAAAAAATAACATAAGAAAGTTTTCTAGGCAGAATGAGCTTCTAGATTGAAAGGTCCCACCAAATATACAGCATAATACATGTCAAAGACCCGGACATAATCATGAAATTTCATTACTTCAGGAATAAAGAGTTAACCTTAAAAGTTTCCAGGGGAGATAAGGAGGAGTGAAAACAGGTTGCTTCAAAGGATCAGGAATAAGAATGACGATGGAGTTCTCAACACCTATGGTGGAAATAAGAAGACAATGTGCCATGTCTTCAAAGTGCTAACAGAAAATAATTTTTAACCTAGATTTATATATTTAATCAAACTATCAATCAATAATGAAGCTAGAATAAAGACTCTCAGTGCAAAATTTCAAAAGTTTACCTCCAGTATACCTTTTTCAGAAGCTACTAAAGGATGCACTCAACGAAAATGAGAGAGTAAACAAGAAAATGGGAGTCATGAGAGTCATGAATAGTGAATCTGGCACAGAAGAAAGAGAAAGCGAATTTCCAGGGTGATGAAAAGAGAGATCCTACCATAACAGCTGTATAGCAGCCTTAGGAAACAACAAGTTTAGATTGGAATAGGAGGACAGAGAGCCTCAGGATAAACAAATGAAATTGATAGGGATTTAACAGATTTTACTGTGTATAAAATTGTTTTGAGAGGATTCTACAGCTTTATCAGACAGTACAGAAAGACTTAGAAATCCAAATTAAGGTAAACAAATTAAAAAATAAAGTAATTATTAACTCCAGTAAAAATCAAAAGTTATACTTGAAATGAATTATTACCATAGTATACCACATGCATCATCTATGAATGATATTTAGACAGGTATAATGTTAAAAACACAAAATATGAATTTAACTAAAAATTGTGACATAACTATATTGAGGGTCTGAAGGAGGGCAAGGAAGTATATAAGTGCTAACAATCCTCAACTATAATGGGAAGTCAACAAATAATGTCCAAAACTGAGTAATCAAGAAACCAGTAGCAGTATGGTATTTAGAAATATAAATACCACAATAAAGAACTAAAAGACATGAAAGTGGTTGTTCCTGATGAAGAGTGGGAAGAAGGCCTAGGAACTGCTTTGTTGTTGATACAAAACGTTTTAGCATTTCTTGACTTTTAAAATCGTGTGCATGCATCACTTTGATAGTTTTTTGTTTTTTATAATTTTTGAATAGGCAAGTATATAAACTAAAAGAGGATGCAAACCACTTCTATAAGCAATATAGCCTATATATAGAAATTTCAATGCCACTGGAAGTTATTGGGCAAGGGAGAAATACAGCCATCTTTCTCATACATTTGTTTACTCATTTACAATCTCTCTTTCATTAGAATTTAAGCCCCATAAGAGCAGGAACAAGTGATATGCTAGTAAATGTTGGCAACAGCTCTATGAAAAGGGAAAAAGACTCTTATTTGCAGCATTTACCAATTTCTGTGGTGTAAATACTCTCAATGCCTGATTCAAGCTACCAACATGATGCCACTGAACACAGTGTTTGGCAAAGAGGCACACAATTGGCTTTTATGAACTGGCTCCAACACACTACTGACAAAAATCCTGTCTTGTTTACTGTTCTATCTGAAGTTCAGCATAGTGCATGGCACGTGGCAGGTGCTTAATAAATAGTTGTTGATCTGTTGACTGAATAGGAAAAAACCACAGGAGCCAAGGGATAAGCAAACATTGAGCTACATAATTTGATCTGAGAAAATACCATTTGGAATTCTGAAAGTGAGATAATTTTGAAAGCTGGAACTATTGAACGATTCTGTGCCAGTAATCATAAAACTTCAAGAGAGTAGGAAGTTCAGGTCAGACTGTAACTTAGATGCTAGGTCACCATCAACCAATAAGGTCATCCTGGCCCCAAAAAGAAAAGGTGGAAAGGAAGTAGCTATAAGCCAGGCACTCTGCTAGTCACTTCACACGTATTACTTTATTTAATTTTCACAATAATCCTAGAAGCTGTAGATCACTAACCCACTTTACAGATGGTAAAATTGAGACTCAAAAATCTAAGTAACGTGCCCAAGGACACGCAGCTAGTAAGAGTGAGAGCTGAGATTTAAACCTGTCTAACTTCTTATCATATGTTCTTTCTGCTATACTAGCTCCCTTCAAAAATACCTTTTAGCAAGGTAACTTAGGAAAAAAGGGGGTTTTGTTTATCAGAGATGTGAAAATAATTGTCTCACTCTTCTATCATTCTTTGGTTATGAAAGTAAAGCCAAGGCACCTGCAAAGTGGGGGTGGAAATGTATCCAAAAAAGCTTTTTTTTTTTTAATAAGCTTTAGAGTCTTTGTTTTCACTCTCTCCATTTCCTCGTCTAGAGTACAGGTTGCCTAGCAACCACACTAATGGCGTCTTTTTTTACCTTAATTACCTTATGTTTTCCACAAGCTCAAAGAGATTGGATCAAACATTAAGAGTAGAAGGTCTGAATTTTTTGTATCAAAATATCTGCTCATACATATGATACACACACACACACACACACACACACACACACACACACACACACACCTTTCTATTTCCCTCAATCCTGTGATTAAAGTAAAAAGATGACTTAGTCTTGTAACTATGTGATGCCGTATCATTGGATAAAAAGTACAAAAATTCACCATATGATTGCTTGCCTATAAATACACCAAACAACTGGTTTGAGCAATCATTCTTAGCAGTTTGAGGGATTCTTGCCTTCCTTGACCAAATCAATGAATTGTTTTCAATTAAACATGTGTGTGTCTCCTAAAAGAAAGATTTATTACAAACATATCTGTGGCAATAAAGTTTAAATCCAACACTGTTAGTATCTCTGCTGGTCACTTTTTTTTTTATTAGAACAAGAATCTGCAAAATCTTTGCTATCAATACTCAGGACAGAAAGAGATTAAGAAAACCTAAGTTTCATCTGAATCATTTATTCAGGTAGAGAGGCAGTGCACAGGATAAAGGAATAAATAGTATACAAAAAGGAGAAGATCATGGAGAATGTGAGTGTTAGGCACAACCACCAGCCTACCTGATAGCCTTCTTCCTTGCTAATGGAATCTCAATTTTTTGCACACTTTTCCAGCAGACATAGGGTCAATCACGATGGCCTCATTCCTCTTTCTAAATTATTAGTTTGGGTATGGGTATGGGACACGACTGTGACCAGGAAAGTGTGGGGAGAAGTCTGCTTGAGGAGCATTTGGGCAAGATTTCCTCACTCTTAAAAAGAGACACAAGAGAGGGACATTCCCCATTTTCGTCTGTAGACAGTTGCACTTGGACATGATGTCTGGAACTGTGGCAGTCATCTTGGGACCAGGAGAAGAACCAGATCATGAGGGCAATCTAGCATGCTATGATTGTAAAGTGGAAAGATGAAAAGAACCTGGTTCACTGATAACATCACTGAGCAGCTGAATTAACTGACCCTAAAGCCCCCATATCTTCCAGTTTGGAAAAAAAAACAATTACTTGGGCCATTTTGTGTTGAGCTGTCTCTTAGTTACAGCCAGAGCATTATAACTAATACATTGTAACTAATGTATTAGTTATAACAGAACATTATAACTAATACAATATGTTAGCAAATGCTAGAATTTTTAAACTTATTGATGGGCCATTCTGAAAATGACTGCCTTCTACATCTGGCCTCTAACTTATAAAAACCCCCTCTGTATTTTTTCTAATCTAACTATCTTTGGCCTTCCCATCTTCCTCTCATATTCCTTGTCTCTTTTGTATTTTTCCCTCTTTGTTTTTGTCTTTTGCCCATTTTTTGGTCCATTTTATTTTTGTCCATTCATTTCCTTGCTTTCATCCTGTCCCCACTGCTTTTCCTTCCACTAGCCCTCAAATGGCTGTGATTTGATCTGAAATATGTTTATACATATATTCATGTATACATACATAAATATTATTTCTTGTATATTATTAGGGAGGAATTCTTCCCCATTCCAAATGATTCCTTTCATATAGAGATAGCTCTACTAGCAAAAAACACCTGACCTCTTCAACCCCTTACTCATTCCTTCCCACAAAGGAGTGACTTAATCTGACTGGTTAGTTGGGAAGGAGAACTAAACAGATGTAGCCCAAGCCCTCCTAACTTCTTTCTCTCGGGAGTAAGCTCCACTATGCTCTTTCAGGCTGTACATTTTACAAAAGGCATGCCCTCACGGGGCAGAAATATAGGGGTCCAGCAATGCTGGTAACTAGATGGAGAAGTCTGATCAACCCTCAGATTCAATACTGGGAAACTCAAATGCATATAGACAGAAGCCGCATTCTCCAGTACCAGCTTTATCAATAATAATGGTAATATCTTCCTATATACCAGCTCTCTTATTGTTGAATTGGTTCCAAACTTAGGTCAGAAACAAGATTTCTTTTTACTATGCCCCCTTGAATGGCACTAGTATATATTAAAGTTTTGTTTCCCTGTTCTTAAACACATTTTATTTCTTCTTCATGGCTGTATATGTTATCATTGCAGGTTGCTTGAAGATAAAAACAAAAGCAAAAACAAAAAACTCCAATAATGTATCTTTGTTTTATAAATGTTTTCTGCAAACAAAAGGTGTTTCTAATTTGTGTGTGGTTGCCTGCTATTGACTGAGTTTCCTATGGAATAGAGGCACCTGATAGGAAAAATATTTACCTTCCTGATTTTTGAGGTTTTCTGTTCATGATTAACTTGTGAATCTGCACTTACTTGATCTGACTCCAGCTTCTCAGGAATTTCACCTCTAGCTGCTGCCTCCATAAAGGCTTGATAGAAGGTCTTTTCTTGGGACTCCACTGTAATGGTCAGCACAGCATCATAGGCTTCCCGGAGTTTTGGATTGTTCCTTAGAACCTGGTAGGGGGTATGCTTATAAGGTAAACTGTAGAGCAGGGCATCATAGGGAACAAAGACATAGGTTCCATCAGTCATTTTCAGATCGTGAGCCCATTCCAAGAGATGCGTCTGAGTCTCTCCCCCAATCAAGGTCGAATGCATACACATGATGATTACTGAAACCGACAAAGCAGGGAGGTTATGGTGGCAATATGTTAGTAAAATATAGTACCAAAAACTACAGATTGGGAGAAACAAATAATTGTATTATAACCAATTTTTAAATGATATCTATCTTATGTCTTTAAGATGAACAAGATGTTGAAACCCTGAGTTGAGGCTGAGGTATTTTCAGGGACGCTGATTAGGCAATAGGGAAAAATCAGACATGTCTACAGGCTGCAGAGCCTAGTACTAGACTGGAATAAACAAATATAGCAAGTGGGAGGTAGCATAATGAAGAGGCTTTGGAGTTGGAAAACCTAGGTTTATATCCTAACATCACCAGTTACTAGCTGTATACCCTTAGGTAAATTACTTAACTTCTCTCTGCCTCATTCATAAAATGGAGATAGTAAATATGTACTTCATGGGGTGGTAGTGATGACTGAAGGGGGAATACATACAATGGGCTTAGCACACAGCGCTCAATAAATGGTAGCTATTATTATACCTAAGAATAAAAAGGCTAGAGGGAGAAGATGGGTGATATTCCCATAGCCACTGTTGCTTTTTATTGCCTACCTCCTACAGACATACATTCCAACAGATGTTGACCAACTGTTCCCACCCTTACCAAGGCCATTATAGACAATGAATGGCACTAACTCACACTCCGCTGTAAATGCTACTAATATTACGGGTGATATGTTCAATTTTTAAAAATCCAACTTCCCTATAACTGGAATTACTTTGCACTCACTTTAATTCTCCCTAGACTTATGAAACTATGTTGCTTGGCAAGGCTATGCTAGAATAGAGTGGATTAGTGGAGGCCACGGTTGAAGAATGGCAGCTAGATCATGAGAGTGAAAGTCTTATATCCAATTTCGCCCTTGGCATGCTAAATGAGTTTAGTTTAAGCCCACTTGTGCTTCAGTGCCCACATCTTTAAAATGTAGATTCCAATGCATTTCACAGGTACATTGAGTAGTTTAATTAGATAATGCCTGGCAAGTATTCTGAGCTCCTTGAAGAAAGGCAAAGACCCTACTGCCTTTGGTAAATATTAATTATACATGCTTACATGGAACCTTTAATCTCAGGAACTGAGTATGCTTAAACTACGTTCAATGACTAGTCTTTGGTATTTACATATTGCTTCATCTATTTTCAAAAACCTTCTTTGCACTTGTTAGATACCCTCAGAAAATTTCCCCTTTGAGCCAGAGCTGGTACCCTTTATTTTTTAAGGTGTACCTAGTAAGTTATGAAGTTGATTTAGATACCAAACACACACACACACACACACACACCATAACTTGAATTTTTAAATGACCATTATTAGCTCCTTCAATATAATTACCCTGAGATGCTCTATATGTATTCTGATGCACAAAGTATTCCTTTGAATACTCTAGGGATATCTTTGGAGCTAGTTCTTGAGCCACACGAGGAATTCAGCCTCCCTTGTTCATAATCACGCATTGTATGATGGGAAAATGGAGTGACAGAGAGGTCTAACAAGGCAATGATTGGATTTAGAAAGAGAGACTAGAACCCAAGGCCCCTAACTCCGTAAGTTTGGCTACACCATTAAACATGAATCACTTTGGTCAAATTAATTCAGTAACATGTCCATTGAGGGGAAACACTGAGTTTAGTCAGGTGCTTCGGGTAGCTGGTCAGTTCTTCCAACAGTATCCTTGGCAAGCGGGTCAGTATTGGGATCGTCTACAAAAACAGAGATTAGATTATGAGACCAAGGTTACCCAATAGAGATAAAATTCATTTAATTAACTTAAAGGAATATTAAAATTACTTCCCTGGATGGAAAATATTAAATAGAACTAAGTGCTTTGTGTTGGTTGAAATACAGCAAATATTTTAACATATACTACGTGTATTGGGCGCTGCGGTGTGCCAGTCAGATGCAACTCTCAGGAATGAAGCATTCATTCTCCTAGCTGCTGGGAATGTTTGGAGATAATAGCCAATACCTCTCAGGGGATTGTCCTCAGCTGAGGAGAACCACCTCTCCCAAGGTTGCATCCCCTCCATAGTGCGTTGGAGCTGGCTTGTGCTGGTTCACAAGAGACTATGGTTAAATTTTCAGGGATATTATGAACTAGTAAATGTCATGTTGGTAGCTTGAAATTGGCCATGGTGGGTGTTATAACACCATGGAAATTAGCAAATGCTACAAATCAGGGCTTTCCCCTCCTCCCCCGATAAACTGGCTATTAAACAATTATTATCACATTGCACCCCTTTCTCTGTATCTGCCTGTACCCAATGACTGGTCAATATGGAGGCATAAAGACCAACACTCCTTAATTCTGGACAATACTGAAGGGCCACCCCAGCTCCAGAGCTCCCACTGGGACTGGCTGGGACCTTTGTTGTGACTGCATGACAGTTTAATTTTTTTTCTCTTTTTCCAATCCTACTGCTGCCTCTCCGTCACAGGTGTTGTCCTTGAAAGCATTCTCCCAATAAGCTTCCTGCACACCGATCTCCATCTGCCATTCTTTTTACTAGGGTACCAACTTGTGACACTGGTTTAGAGCCCCACTGTACCCTAAACTGTCTTCTGTCATGGCAGTTACAAGATTCATTGCCCTTATTTATTTATGTCAGCCTCTACTATGAAACCATGAGTTCCTTGAAGTCAAAAACTGTATTTTATTTCTGTATCCTGGTACATATTATATACCCAATGAACAAGGAATGTTTGAAACAATTTCAGAAAGAAGTTTTGTCAAGACCTTACCCTCCCCTTAATTTTCCTTTCATTGGCCCACACAGAGGACATTTTGGGCAGAGTCAGAATTTTTATTACTGGAAAGACCCTTTGAGACCATCTAGCCTGTCTTACTCCCCCCATTATTTTACAGATGATGAAATGGAAGCCTCAAGAGGGAATGATCACAAGCTACTCTATTTTTTGCAAGGTAAGACTTTGCCATCGAACACGATTCAAACAGAAAGCATAAATACTGAGTTCAAACAGCACCATCTTAATTTAATAGATTGAGTGCTTTGTCAATAGGGATTTGTAGATGCATCTGTTCTACATGATTATTTTACTAAATAGCTTTATTATCTCAAAATGACATTCATTAAAATGGGATTTTACCTGTAAGTTGTCAGGAAAGGATTAGCGGACAGAAACCTTAAATCCTTGACAAGACCTGGGTCAACAGGTGATCACTGAGTAATATTAATTTGTAAGTTTCCATCCTGATTGTTCACAGTCAAGCCACTCTATAGCCTAAACAAGGACCAGGAGATACATCCTCCTGAGATCCCATCTCACTAGGATATGATATTAGCACTTTCTCTGAGCCACCTGAGCCCCACTTGAGTTGTCTAGTAGCTATGTCTTCATGCTGTGGTACCCACTATGGCAGGCTGCTCAGGACCCTCTCTTTCACCCTCAATGCTAGCAGCAGGCAATGTCTAACTCCAGGAGAAGCCAATTCCCAAGTCATTCAATTCCTACCTCTCTTCCTATATTGAAATACTCTATCCAATACTTCCTCGAGGTAGAGGAACTGTGTTTCTCCAAAAGCAAATTTTATTTCTCCCAGATTACCGGCTATGGAGCGCTTGGTGGAGGAACCTGAGCCCAGCTTCACACCTTGTGAGATGAAAATGGTTTCACTAGCTATTGCTGAAGAAGTTCTTAGAAGTCATATTCATGTTGTGAGCCCACAATACTGCTCCCAATCCACAGAAACCCTCCATTCTACTGTCCTTAACTTTCATTTTAATCCTTTTGTGACATTTCCTACCACTAACCTTCATTTTAACCTATTTCGTGTTAACAAGTGTTGAGAGATGGGAGAGTAAGCAGGCCAGAGGAGGAGGGGAACATACAGTGTGATTTATCCCAGGTCTCACATTCCCCCAGGATTCAGCCCCATCTGGCCACACTCTGAAACAAGTAGATTCACGCCTTCCTCCCCTCAGTTCTCCCCCATGCACTCTATAAAATGGATACATGAAAAGAGGGTGGGAGGCTCTGGAATCTGCATGTTTCCCAACCACCGCCCAAAGTGTGATTCAGTACAGGAGGCCCTCAAACCACACTTTAAGAACACTGTAGTACACGATGTGTGGCTATTTCTATCGACTGAGGACACTGCACACATTTTTGGCCTTAAGTCCTGAGACCACCACTTACTTACCTGCCACCAGTGTCAAACTGGTCCAAGTAGCTCAGCATGCTGTCAGACACATATTACATTCAATGGCCATTCTGTCTGCATCAGATCGTGTTTCTTCATACCCAGTAAAGCTGTTATTACAAGTACTTTTATTGCTGCCCAGCTTATGTTTTTAATATTTCTCCATACTTTGCAACGTATGTTTTCTTCAGCTTTTCCTAAACTGCTATGCAGGTAAGGGCTCTTAAACGCAGGAAGCCTAGCTGTTTAGAGATTTCCTCCTGGGCTGGGTCTTCAATAATTCTATCATTACTGACAGTGGACCCATTCAAGAGAGCAAGTTGTCCTTTCACCATTTACATTTACTTACATTTATCTATACCAAACTGTATACCAAATTCCCTATCAGCACTAAGGCTCTTGGCCATAGTATTACAGTATCACTATTCTTATTACTGGAGGAAAACTGGGGCGATACTTGTTACCTTGAGGCACTTAAAAGAATTTCATCAGTGGGCCCAAAAGTTAAGAGAGAAAAATGGAAGGGCTAAATTATACACCATGGGACACAGGATGTCAAGTGAGTATGCTTTAGGGGCGTCCCTCAAGTGGACAGGAGGCAGGAGAGCATAAGTCTTTCATTAAACCAGTGATGCTCAAAGTATGGTCTCTGGACCAGCAACATCAGCACCACCTTGAACTGGTTAGAAATGCAGATTCTGGTACCCTATCCCAGCCCTCCTGAGTCAGAAACTCTGGAGGAGGGACGCAAGCCCCCCAGGGGATTCCGATCATGCTTAGGTTTGAGAGGCACTGCTTTAGATCAACCTGAATACATATCCTAGTTTTCCCACTCACTAGCTGTGTGACCTTAAGCAAGTTATTTAACCTCTCTCAGCCTCCAAAGTCTCATTGGTGAAGTGCATTAAATAGTAATTGGCCTTACTTTACAGGGAGGTTGTAAGAATTGAATGAGATGGTCCATATAAAACCCTTGCAAAATGACTGGCATATAATAAATTCTCAATAAATATTAGCTATTATCATTGCTATTATTATTATTGGGGTTTTTTTATGTCAAGAATCTTCAATAGATGGAAGAGGCCAGCCAGGTCTCTGACAATGAGGTAGTAATAAAGTATCTGATTTTGGAAGAACAAGAGAAGGACATTCTGACTGTGTCCTAGTTACCGAACATCATACTGTAATGAAGCATTCCCAATTTGGAAGGATTTAAAGGAATCCCCAAATGGTTCAACAACCTTGTAAACCCAAATTGAAAGGATTTCACAATCAGCCAAGCATTGATAGGCAAAAAGGTGAGGAGAAGGGAGGAGGGCTCGAAATAGCCATTTGAAAAGTTCTCTAAAGAGCTTTTTAGTGGGGCCTCCTGCTAGTCTTTGTGAGAATTAGCAAAAGAACTTCTGGGAAATTGCAGTCCCCCAGGTGCTCTGCCTGGTGAGTGATGCTCTTTTGTGCCATTGGATCCAAATCTCCAACAGGACTCATGGTTTAAGGAGCAGAGAGTGAACTGAATTGTGGCCCTCATGCCCACTCAGCTAGATTCCCTTGGGCAGGGAAAACCACATACAGCAGCCCTGTCTGTAAGCTGAGGCCTTTGTCCTTGATTAATATCTCTCGTATATGACTTTGTCAGAAACAAAGATAATTGGTAGTTGCCTCTGAAGCTTAAAGGAAGTGAGCTGACAATCTGGGAGAGGCTGAATCCTGAATCCCCCCTTCTCTGGGACTTCATTTACCCCATTCTTTGGTGTTAATAATGCATACACCTACCTACTTGTTATGTGAGATTCACAGCTGTTGTAAAACTTGGAAGAAAATACCTTGCTCCTGGATAACCCTGAGGATTAAATGACATTATCTATATGCAAATACCTTGTAAACTGTAGAGAGCTGTTCACATGTAAAGTGGTATTATGGTTGCTTTCATTGTCTCAATGGCAGCCTCTAGTAACACCCCTGCTGTTTCCCTTTCCAAGAGCCCACAACCATTATTATTGTTATGATCATCTTTACTATTAAATTTTATCATTGTCCTGCTGTTGTGTAAGCAAAATTTAGACCAGTTTCTGAGAAAGACATTCCTTCTGACTCCAGTAATGTGCCAGTGATAACTGGAAACATAAATTTACAAGGAACAGAAGTGGCATAGCAGCTCTACCCTCCCTCCCCACCACTATCTCTCACTGCCGCCACCACTGCCACTGCCACATGGGGCTTTGGTCACTGTTGTCGTGAGTAGGTCAGACAAAACCAGTCTTCCAGCTATTTCCATTACTTCCAAATATTGCCAGTCCTCTCCAAAGGAAGGGATCCCTTTCCACTATATTTTGTACATCATAAAAGGTCCTTCTCTGAAGGTTTACTTGGGGGTCCACAGTGTTAAGAAGTAGCCTCATACCCAGCAAAATAAGGAAGAGGCCAGGCACTGCCTTCCTCAGCCCTTCTCAGCTGAGGTCACCACAAAAACCTTAGTGCTTTTTCAGTCCCAATAGTCAACAGCTAGGAATACTTTCACAGGCTCAGTCCTACCAGTTGAAAGGGGCTAGAAAATCAGCTAGAGATTTGATCGAGTAGATGCCGGATCTGGTGTATTGTAACCGTCCTCACTGCTCAGTTGGCCCAATCCATACTCATTAACTTCTAGCTCAGTTTCTCACCAGATCTCCCATTCTCTGATTGGACTGGAGATGTGCCCTGAACCCTAGGCCTCGCGGCTAAAGTCCTGATACTCGATTTATATTCATACTCTGGATCCTGCTTCTCACGCTCCTATTGGCTGGGGCACTAGTCTCAATGGATGATCAAGTGGACAACAGGCTTACCTTGCTTTAAGACTCACTCCCCTTCTGCAAGTCCTCCTGTCACATCCCACCCATCACTGGGAGTGCCCTCAGATACCAAAAACTAGCTGTGCCAAGTGTGGGTACCACACACGCTTTTGGACAGTGCACACTCAGGTGCCCGAGGTCCTACTCAGGTCGCAGCTCAGCCAATGGCTCAGTTTCCCTGCATCCGCCCCAACCTACCCACGTTCTGATTCATGACGCTGAGGTCCCAGCACGCCTCACCTGAGTCTGTCTATGTTTTGTCAGAAACCCGGGGCAAAATCTTGGAGAGGAGAGCTTTGTCTTCACTCCCTTTTATCTCCCTTTCTGAGTCCCTACTGCGTTTTCTGCTGCTTTTCTCCCTACCCAGGGTCTTTCTTTGCTGCATAACCACATACCTCCGTCTCTAGGCTTCCAGGCTCCTACCCCCTCACCCCCATCTTAAAATTTTCATTCCCTTAGCGAGCTGATCCACACTGCTATACAGAAAGCAATCTGATTAAACAAAGTCATATTAAGACAAAAAATCGTCTGGTAACTTAAAGTAGGGAACATTTATTTACATTTTCTTGAACTTGAAGCAGTGGTTCTTGACTCTGGCTACATTTTACAAGCACCTGGGAAGCTCTTTAAAATACCTTTGCTGGGGCCTCACCACAGACCATCAGAATGTCTGGAGGTGGTACTCTGGCCCCAATCATTTTGAAAAGATGTCCAGGTATTTCCAGTGTGCGGCCAGGGTAAGAACCATTGACCTAAAGGAATGAATCTCTAATAGTACGGCGATAATCTGTACATTTGCTACCTCCCTGCCTCAAAAGAATTGTGGGTGGTAAACACTCAATCCTAACTTCTCTCAGTCTGACAACCCAAAGAGCTTCGGGGCCTGGATTTATTTAACATTTCATGGTAGAGGCCAAAATGTCATTTCAAAGAGTATACTATTTAGAATGGGTGGGATGTGAAACACTCATGGAATGTAAACTTGCAGGAGACATTGGGCTTCATGAAGATTTGTAACATATTATAAAGTTATGATATTAAATATGTTAGCCTGTTTCTGGCATGATTCCTCCCTGGAAATGGTTTTATATCTTTAAAAATAATTCTGTGCTCTGCTTTGAAAGTATCAAGCTCTATTATGAAGTAATCAGAGCCACACTGATTGCTTAACATTTATAGGATCTTGTAGACTGGAGCTGGAAGCAGACTACTATAGTTCCTGGAACTAAAAATTCTTGCCCTCATCCTCCCATAATGATCATAATTAAGGTCCAATACTGGAGACACTTGAAACTTAAAATGGGCTTCTGGGTATAGGCCAGCCCTAAGCTGGACCATTCTCTAACAAGTCCATTGTTATGTTAAGGAAATGACTGGGACCAGGTCTAATCCTAGAAGTAATCAGTTTGACAAGTAGTTTCTGAGCTATCTGTCCTAAAGCGATGGAGTGACTGCAATAGAGGATGAGCAGTGTTCCCACAGATCACTGCTACTTTCCAGAAAAAAGGTAAAGTGGAGATTAAAAAATTAGAATAGAAAAAAAATCAAAACCAAGTGTCACAAAGGCTTGCAGTATGTATATGTAAAAGACTTCCATCTGATTTAAGAGGGCCAGGAAGAGCCCTCCCCTTTCCCAAAATGCACCCAACTCGCCCTGGGTCAGTGGGTCAGTCCTTTGCTTTACACTTGGTTCATGGTCTCTGCAAGAATCATCTTTGAACATAAAACTTCTCTTGGGAGGGGAAAGGTTACAATTTAGGCAGGCTTCTCATTTTAATATGCTTTTATTTATCAGCTAGCTCCCTCCATATTGGCTCGTTGTGTGCTGCAGAGAGAGAAGCCCTGCTTTCAGGGAGTGGAAAGTGAGAAGGGGTGGGTGTGCATTTCTGAGTCCAGAGAAGACAGGTTCTTAGTGAGATGTGATGACACAAGGGCACTGGGCATCTATGAGGGAAAGTACCCAGAAGGGAATCAAAGGTAAATCTCCCTTCAGTGACTAGACCAGACAAAAATAGAGCTATAAGAACACCGCTTCTTGGCTGATCTGAAACTGCTGGGGTCCTAAGGGCATGGAGGGTGTGTGACCACAGTTGCTCTTGATGCTAATCTTCCCCCCCACCCCAGGTGCTGAGAGCCAGCACTGGCACCCAAGGGCATTGTAACCACAGAGGTCTTTGTACTTTTATTCAGTTCATAAAATAGGCTCTGTTGAAGCAGGATAGTCTTGGGGCCCGAGTGTGATTGAAAGGGGGCAAATGCATGAAGAACTGGAGAGTGATGTGCTATCCTAGGGTGTGAGGATAGGAAAATTTTGGACATTGTCATATCTTTTCACTGAAGCCACATTTAAAGCTGAGCCAGGAGAAGGCACTCACTGAGAATTCTGTCTGCCTGGCGAATCCGCTGTAGAGCTTTCTGGATGCTTTGGCTGTCTTGTCCTGTGGTCAGGACGACCCCTACAGATAGGCCGCGGCTCCGAAGAGCACTTGCAACTCGATGGGCTGTATGCACCCAAATGTCTTCATCTGAGGAAATGACTCCAGCGTGAGCCCACTGGAAATATTTCATGATGGTTACCAGCACCCGGATGGGAGAAGGGAGTGTCCGAGAAAAGGTCGGGTGGCTATTTTTATTGTCTAATTCATAATTCACACAGGCCCAAGAGAAAATCCCTTTGTCCCAGCTGTTTCCCAGGAGTGAGGCTGCCTCACAGTAGCCAGGGTTGGCCGGTCCAATAAATCCTGAGGCCATCTGGTGGTGGGAAATGAAACTGGATAGAGCCCTGGAAGCCTGGCAGTCTTCATTGAGAATCACGTATTCAAAAGAGTAACCCAGGTCAAACGATGGGTCCTTGTTGATCCGCTCAATGGCTAACCGAGCGGCAACCTCTGGCAGGGCCTTTGAGAACAACGGATCACAAGTCCAAGGGCCCACCACCCCTATCTTGTAGGGGGCTGCCCATACCTGCTGTGGGAGGGACGTAAGGGCCAGGAGGCACAAACACCACAGGAGCTTGAAGGATGCAAGGCCATGGTGCCCTCGCTGTCTTCCGGGAGCCGAAAACCAGAGCATAAGGTGTGAGAAAGGCCAGGGTCCCAAGAACAGAGCCGTCCTGCTTCCAGCAGGCTAATGAAGAAATACTGGAAGGTGAGGCAGCTGTCCCGAGATGGATACTGTTGTTTCCAAATGCCTGTCAATCAGAAGAAAAGGTATATTACTCACATTATTCCTGAAACTTCTGGAAATAACAGTTATGAAAGAATGGCCAAGGAATGGCAGTCCCTAACTAAAAGTTTCTCTCCCCTACCCTGACCAAAACTTCTCCTCTTCCTCTACTTCCTGTAATCCTTATCTCAGGAGACGGCGCCTCCATCTACCCTTCATCTACTTGCTCTGGTCAGAAACCTGGTAGTCAGCTGAGACTCTTCCTTCTTCTCTGTCCCTCATTCAATCCATCACCAAGTACTGTTGATTCAACTTCAGTAATAGTTGCTCATCTCACAGTGTTGTAAGGATTACATGGATTAACATACAGCAAACACTTTTAACAGGGTTTGGCAGGTCATTAACTTTATATTTGTGATATTTTTATCATTATTATAGTTTCAAATATGTCCATTTTTCTCCACCACACTGCCCTCTTGGGGACAGGCACAGATGTAAATAGATAATGGCAAAGCAGAGTAAGAAGTGCTATGATTGAAGTAGCCCAGACAGAGGAAAACAGAGAGGATCACCCAAACCCAAATTTCAGGGGAGGAGAAGAGGGAGGAGGAGGGACGTCTCTCTGAGTTAAGTATTGAAAGAAAAGTTAGCCAGGTGAATGGGGTTGCAAGGGGGTTGTTGCTAAGAGCCTTCTAGGCAGAAGGAACGATATACAGTAAGGCCCAGAGGTTATAAAAGGAAAAGGATATATTAGATTCTCACAGTTCCAAGGCATTTGTTTTGCTCGGGTCTGTGATGTCAACCAAGGCAGGGGCCAGGTCACCAAGAGTCCTATATGCCATTCATAAGTTTTTAGATCTAATCCTGTAGATAATAGTTTTAAGCAGAGAAATGATATAATAAGATTTTCATTTTCTAAAGATTACTCAAGTAGCAGTGTGGGGAATGGGTTGAAAGGGGACAAGACTGGAGGCAGGGAGGCCAGTTTGGAGGCTGTTGTAGTAATCCATATGAGAAATGATGGCAGACCAAGAGAGTGGTAGTAAAGACGTAGAAGAATGGAGATGAATTCCACCAAGATTAAAAACATCAAAGACATTAAGAAAGTAAAGCCAATAATAACTTAGTGACTGACAAGATGTAGAAGGTAAGGGGGAAAAAGGAGGACTCCAAGATGATTTTGGGCTAGGCAACTGGTTAGAAAATGATATAAGTCTCTGAGATAGGGACCACTAAAGGAAGGGGTGGGAAATATAATGTATTCTATTAGACACGTTGAACTGATGATGTCTGTAGAATATCCAAGTAGCAAGATCCAGTTGACAATTTGACATACTGGATCTTGTAACAGAAAGCTGAGCCAGAGATATAAATTTGAATGTAATCAATTGATAGAGGGTAATTGAAGACATGGCAGTGTATAAGATCAACAAAAGAGAGTTGCAAAGTAGAGAAAGAAGTCAGAGGACAAAATCCTGAAAACCCACAACAATTAAAGGTCAGGCAGAGAGAAAGGAAACTTCCATGAAAAGTCCAGAGAAACAGCAAAATCCAGGAGACAGTGGTATCTTACAACACAAGGAAGATGACACTTTGAGGATGAAGATTGTTTATCACATCTCACACTCCTTTGAGAAGTCAGGTGAGCTAAATATAGAAAGGTCTCTGTCCATTAGATTTGGATTCAGAGAGTAAGGCTGCAAGTGGAAGGACCCACAATGAGTCAAAAATGAATGGGGATGAATGAAGTGGAGTCAGTAAATGTGGAGGGCTCTTTCAAGATGATGCATGCAAAGCCTTTCTCCACTTGGCCCTTGTCTTTCTCTATATCCCCCATCTCCCTGTTCTCATCTGATGCTATAGTAAATTTTTTGCAGTTCTATAGACATATGTCACATAGTCTGCCAAGCATAGGATTTGGAAAGTGCCGTTCCTTCTGCCTGGAATGTCCTCCTCCTTCCTCCCCTACTCCACTTCCAGATTCTCCTGATGAACTCTACCTTCAAGACCCAAATAAAGTGTTCCCTCCTCCGTGCAGCCTTAATTAACACCCCCAGGTTGAGTTCATTGTTTTTCCACCTGTGCCTCATACTTATACCCATTAGGAAAGGCGTTCCTCTGATTTAGAAACTGTCCCTATTTCTGGTCTGTGTTGTGACAAAGCTACCGAACTGTTTGCTATCTCTGTATTTACAGGACCTCATACTTTCAACTACAAGCGGTAGGTAACGAGGGCAACTCTCTATGGGGAACAGAGCCCACTGTACTGGGATTTCCTAAGGATCTTCTTCATCGCACTAATGCCTAGCCAACACATAGTAGGTACCAGATAAATGTTTGTGAAATGAATTAATAAAACACTAAAGTTGCTCCAAGGCCAAGAATAACCTCACTAGATATAATAAGAAGAATTAACTGCTTGGGGGAGATATTAATGAGGAAAATCCTTAGTGAACTTTTAATTCCAACCAAAGATCAAAATAATGGCATGGCTCTCTTCAGGGTTAATAATTGGCTCTTGTGTGACTGGGCTTGCCAGCAATAATTCTGTCTGGGCCGGGTCTGTTGGTTATCACCTTGACTTTCACCCCTAATTTTATGAGAAAGCCTGACTCTTCAAGAAACCAGTCAGGGGCACATCTGCTGGATCTTCCAGACGTACCACAATAGTATGCCCCATCATTTGTACACAGGTTAAAATGGAGCACTACTCAGCCATAAAAAAAGAACAAAATAATGCCATCTGCAGCAACATGGATGCAACTAGAGGTTGTCATACTAAGCGAAGTAAGTCAGAAAGAAAAAGACAAATACCATATGATATCACTTATATGTGGAATCTAAAATATGGCACCAATGAACCTATCTGCAAAACAGAAACAGACTCACAGACATAGAGAACAGACTTGTGGTTGCCGAGGGGGAGGGGGATGGGGGAGGGAAGGACTGGGAGTTTGGGATTAGTAGATGAAAGCTATTATATATAGGATGGATAAACAACAAGGTCCTACTGTATAGCACAGGGAACTATATTCAGTCTCCTATGGTAAACCATAATGGAAAAGAATATAAAAAAAAGAATATCTATATGTGTATAACTGAGTCACTTTGCTGTACAGCAGACATTGGTACAACACTGTCAATCAACTATATTTCAATAAAAAATAAAATAAAAGAAACTAATGACAGTAATAACTAAGTAAAATAAATAAATATAAATAAATAAATAAAATCGACTCGTCGCAGCCCTTTGAGGTAGATACTATTATTACCCTCATTTACAGATGATGAAACTGAGGCTCAGAAAGGGTAAGTAATTTGCCTGAAGGCACATAGTAGCAGGATGGGGATTTGTATCCCAGTTGATCAAGCACTGCCTGCCAACAGCCCCTAATCTATGAAGTCACTGAGACCATCCTTATTATACCTTCTATGCTACCCAGATAGAGCTTGAATGATTCATTGGTGGTTTTTTAAAAATCCCTTTGTTCCCCATGAAATAATAAATTAAGTAATGAGGGGGAGGGATGGAGTAAACTAGGAGGAGCAAACAGAAATTTATTATCCAGCTAGAAGAAATTTGCCACCAGTGTTCCAGCCAAACCTGGGGACCCCTCACTGAGGGTGCAGTATTGCACAACTGGGGGTGCGGGCCTCCAATCACATTGTACTCTATATGAAGCTAATCCTAGTCTTTGAGAGCAGAAGTCTTGGGAGTACGACCTTTGGCACGTTAGTTCTGCTTCTTAACTGCTTCATCTGCAAGATGGAGGTAAATTTAATTTAACGCTTTTGAGGTAAGGGATTAAATAAGATAGAATGCTGAGCACGCAGTTGTCCTTCAGTAAATACTAGTTCTTCCTTGCTGTTTGGAAAGAGGACTGCTTTGGGAATGGGAAGGCCTGGATCTTGAACCCAGATCTGCCACTGACTCACCATGTGACACTGAAGATATTGTTCCCCCTTCTAGGTCTCTCTTTTTTCTCCCTCAGCTGAACTAGAGGATCTTCAAGTCCCTTTCTTCTCTGACGTACGTTGATCCTGGGGTTCTGTACTTCTTCCAAGCAGTGACTTTTCTAAACCTCTGTGCTATGAAACTGCTTTCTGAATTCATTCAACATTCCCTAGGCTCTGCTGTTCTAATTAGATTTTGCTGGAGTGGTTTGCACTTACTTCCATGTGGCAGATCCAGTTCCTGATCATTTTAAATTTTGGTCTAGAATCCTCTATCAAGTACCTACAATGTGAAGTGCCACCCCCATGCTGTAGTTATACTATACTGAAAATCTGGATTCCTACAACCATTCACTATCTTATCATTATGAGCAAGGATACATTGAGAACCTGGTCTGTGCTAGGCCTGTAGCTACAAAATAAAAAGTGGGGGACTATAGGGCCTGGCCAAGAAATCTTACCAGGAAAAGAAACTATGTACATCAGGAGGAAGAGAGCGATAATATCCACCTACATGGCTCATATGTAAAGTCAAATGTGTAAGTTCCCTGCTTGCTTTTGCTCACCATGGTATCTCCAGGGCCCTGCACAGTGCCTGAAACATAATAGGTACTCAGCAAGTGTTTGTTGAATAAATAGTGAAGAGGAGACATGGAACACAAGTGAAAGGTTTTATTACTATGTTCTTGAACAGGCTTTTGTTTTAGGCCTTGCACACTGTTAACGGGAATGTAAAATGGTGTAGCAGCTATGGAAAACAGTATGGACATTCCTCGAAACATTAAGAATAGAACTACCATATAATCTAGTAATCCAACTTCTGGATATACATATCTAAAAGAATTGAAATCAGGCTCTCAAAGAGATATCTGCACTCCCATGTTCATTGCAGCATTATTCACGATAGCCAAGATATAGAAACAACATAAATGTCCGTCGATGGATGAATGGCAAAGAAAATGTGGTATATACATAAAATGGAATATTATTAAGCCTTTGAAAAGAAGAAAATCCTGCCATATGCAATTACATGGATGAACCTGGAGGATATTATGCTAAGTGAAAAAGCCAGGACAAATATTGTGTAATTCTGCTTATATGAGATGTCTAACGTAGTCAAATGCATTGAAGCAGAGAATAGAATAGTGGCTGCTGAGGGCTATGGAGAGAGGGAAATGGCAAGTTCAATGAGCATAGAGTTTTAGTTCAGCAAGCTGAAAAAGATCTAGAGATTTACTGTACAACAGAGTGCCTATAGTTAACAATATTGTATTTTGCACTTAAAAATTTGTTAAGAGGGCAAATCTCATGTTAAGTGTTCTTATCATAATAAAAAATTCAAATTCAAATTTTGCTCCTTTTGTGTAGCATTTTTCAAGTTTACACATTTACAACATGGGTCCTTCCTCAAGCCACATGTCAGAGAGTACCTCTTGCTATTTGTCTAGGTTGTTGTTGCCCTTTGTTAAACAACTCCCAAGCTGAAGATTTGTCTCTCCATTCTTCCTGGGCTCTATTTCATGCATTGGGTGGTGTTTCTAACTCTGCTAGGACTCCCTTGAGAACCAGAAAGTTCTGTGTTGCTCTAAAATGTAGTCTTGATTCCTGATCCCAGGATTTTGCAGAAGGAAACTTAGTCTGAAAAAAGAAGTAAGGAGACAGAGAAGAGAGGAAGACGAAGGGAGGAAGGGAGGAAGGAAGGAAGGAAGGGAGGGAGGGAGGGAGGAAAGAAGGAAGGGAAAAAGGAAGGGAGAGTGAGGGAGGGAGGGAGGGAGGGAGGCGGGAGAGAGGATGCCCTAAGCCTTCTTTTTTCCTGCTGATTTGGGTTTAAAAACAAAATTATAAAGCTCTTGTGTAAAAGACACTGTCTTCGCAACAAGCCTGCTGAAGCCTTCTTTGGGATTAATGGGAAATGTGGACATAACTAAAAGTTTGAAGATATGAAATTTTGAAAATAGAATACTACTGACCCACAGCTCTTCTGGGGCCGTTGCCTAGGTAACTCAGGTCTGAACACCTGCATGGAATCGGGCTTCCATGGAAAGAAGCATAGGGATGCATCATTTTATTTCAGGTAGCTTTCACAATGTGATGCGAAGCCTGATTTCACAAGGGAAACGACTGTTCTTTAAACATGTACAAAGAAAGACTATGACAAATAGCTCTGAGGAAAATGGTTCCTTATCCTAGCTTGTCAAGCTGAGGACTTCTATGGATGATAGATATTTGCAGTTACAGCCTGAATCAAGTTAACAGCTTGTGTAAGACAACATCAGGATGAAATAAAAAAGAATCACGAGAGAAACTAAATGAAAGCTTGGATGAGAGCCTTTGAGCCCAGATCTTTATTTAAAGTGCCTTGAAAGCTCTTTTTTCCCCCTTTCTCTCATTCTTTCTTTCTCTCTTTCATTTTTTATTTTGTTTCTTTTTTTCCCGCCACATATTGTAGTAAAACTGATATATCTCAGTCAGAAGATTGAGCTCCCAAGTGGGCTATGTTTTTTCCCCACTACAATCTTTCTAATAAACAAGAGCTGTCAACTACTCACCGTGTAATTCACCTCTCAAATGTCTTCAATTTACCGTCTGCGCATGCAAATCTCTGGCATGGCTACCCCGTGTGTCCATTTCAGGGCATCCTCTATGCGTTCATAATCCTGCCAAGGACTCCAGTCTGTTGATAAATTCCATTAATGGGGTAAATAACTGAGAGGGAGAGTAAACCTTTTTTAAAATCATTCTTCAGCATCCCCGGCCCAAGACCAGGATTAGGATTTAGAGAGACACTTCTAATCCTTTAAATTGATCCCACCTGTAGCAGAGTTAGTGCTGACCTAAATGCATTGACCCAGAGATTAACAAACAAGAGTCCTCTGGATAAATGCATCTTCCACGGACTACTGCTTACTTCTACCTTTCAAAGTTGGACTCACATACCCTCGGATTTTGCCTCCGTGTTCTTCCTTTTTCTCTTCTGTCCAATAATCACACATCACCCTTTTTCCAGGATGGCTTTAAATGCCAGAACATTCGCCAGTTGTGATTCCAGTCCAGGATATGAAAGATGATCCAGGCTGACTCCCTGCAAACTTCGAAGTAGGTGAAGTTTGTCTCCTTCTGTTCTCCTTAAATGCCTTCACTGCCTTTCCTTCCAAGAGAGACCCTCAACTCCCTCCCCCCAACTCTGCACACACGCCCATACTTTAAATCTATCCCCTTCCCCTTAGCAATCCTCTTTGTCGCGAGCGTCATTCATTCAGGGACCTGTTCTGTATTCCTAAGGTGAGAGCTGAGGGGTTGGTGGCTAAAAATGATTTCTGTTAAATTATGGCTACCATATGGCAGACATTTAAAAAGCTAACAGCTTTATTGAGACATAATTCACATACCATAAAATTCACTCTTTTAAAGTGTACAATTTGGTGGGCTTTGATATATGTAATCACAAGGTTGTATAACCATCGCTACTATCCAATTCCAGAGCATTTTTATGACCTGCCACAAAGAAATCCTGTATCCATTTAGCTGTCATTTCCCTATTCTTCCCCTCCTCCCAGCCCTTGTCATCCACCAATCTACTTTCTGTCTCTATGGATTTGCCTATTCTGGACATTTCATATAAATGCCCATGTACAATATGTAGTCATCTGTGACTTAGCACAATGTTTTCAAAGGTCATGTATCTTGTAGCATGCATCACTACTTCATTCCTTTTTATGGCTGAATAATTTTCTGCTTTATTGCATATATCACATCTTGTTCACTCATTTATGAATGGATAGACATTTGGGTAATTTCCACTTTTTAGCTATTATGAATAATGCTTCTATGAACACTGTGTACAAGTTTTTGTGTGGACATACGTTTTCAATTCTTTGGGGTATATACCTAAACGTGGAATTGCTGGGACATGTGATAACTCTATGTTTAGTTTTTTGAGGAATTGTCAAACTGTTTTCCAAAGAGGCTGTACCATTTTACATTCCCACCATCAATATACGAGAGTTCTTGTTTCTCCACCTGTTCTTGCCAATGGTCATTATTTGGCTGCCTTTTTTTAGTATGGTAGGCATTTTTACATGTACATTATCTCATTTTATATTCACAACAACCATGAAAGTAGCTATTATTCCCCCCATTTTGTAAATGAGGATACCAAGACTCAGATAAGTTAGGCAATAATAATATTTATTGAGTACTGATGATATGGTAGGCATTCTTGGAATCCCTATATCTCCTTTAATCTGCACAATGATCCCATAAGGTGGGTACTGTTTGAACTGCAGAAGTAAAGAGAGGTTAAAGTGACTGACCCAAAGTCACACAGCCACTAATCAGTGGAGCCAGAATTTAAGCCCAGACAGTCTGATTCTGAATAAGGGGTGGAGTCAGAATTCAAACCCAAGGCCATTTGGCTCCAACAAAGCCCATTCTTATCCTTGCCACATTCCACTAATGCATCTCTTGTGCTATACGTCCAAGGCTGCTTGCATTTTAACAGGGGGTCTAGGAAATCCTGGTGACTACCCAAACGAAACAATCTCCAGTTGTGGAATGTTTGTTAGGTTACGTGATAGAAATATTCATGCAAGTGAGGGCCCTCTAGCCTTCTCTACCTACGGGGACAGCAGATTCTTCACAGGAGAGTTCTGATAAGGGCTAGGATGCTCAAGGGGCCACATTCAAGGAATGCTCCAAAATCCTGAAGAGACATGAGATTCCAAATTTATAGGTAGGAGTAGCTGGGAATTAACATATAAATAAAACTTCTAAAGTGATACTTTTTTATTGAGTTCCACAAACACTTGTCTCTCTCTATGTTAATAATTATAGCTAACAGTTATTGAAGGTTCACTCTGTGTTAGTCACTGCTCTATGGGCTTTACATATACTAAATCGTTGAATCATCACAATAGTCCTATAGGGTTTGTATTATTATCATCCACATTTTATAGATGAGGAAACGGAGGCAGAGAAATGTCAAGTAACTTGGCCAAGGATACACAACTAGTATGTGGTGGAGCCAGATTGTGAAAACAAATGGTCTAGCTTTAGAGTCAAGGTCCTTAATGACTGCCTCTTAAAAGAAATTGTAGGGCTTCCTTGGTGGCGCAGTGGTTGAGAATCCGCCTGCCAATGCCGGGGACACGGGTTCGAGCCCTACTCCGGGAGGATCCCACATGCTGTGGAGCAACTAAGCCCATGCACAACTACTAAGCCTGTGCTCTAGAGCCTGTGAGCCACAACTACTGGGCCCAAGTGCTGCAACTGCTGAAGCCTGTGTGCCTGGAGTCCGTGCTCCACGGCAGGAGAGGCCACCGCAGTGAGGGGCCCGCACACCGCAGCGAGGAGTGGCCCCCGCTCGCCGCAACTAGAGAGGGCCCGCACGCAGCAATGAAGACCCAACTCAGCCAAAAATAAATAAATTAATTAATTAAAAAAAAAAAGAAATTGTAGGGTGGGACCATTGGATTTATCCACAGGCTCAAAAATACTCATTGGATCTCTAGACCTCAGTGACAGTGTAATTAATGATGATAAATGATAATGATTCAAAACCACTAGGGTTCCTTGTGAGTCTAAAAATTTACAAAAACCTTAAGTTCATTCACGAGTACAATCTTAGGGATCATTCCTATGGACCTTTTAGAATCGCTGTGTCAGAAACATCAGCTACACTGTCTGGTTAAATATTGTCCCTCAGGGGTCTTGTTGGAGAATATTAGTGGGATTCTACTGGATTTTATTGAAACTTATATCAGTTCCCATTCTATGTTCCCTATATCGAAGCCTAACAATTTATAGAATTCAAGCATCTCTGGATGATCTTTACTTCCTAAGGAGCCATGGAACAAGGATCCAAAATGGCACCCTCTCTCCCCACAAGACTGATTGTGAAGCCAGACACATGTCCAGGTTCCCTCTTAACTTTAGCTGCAAAGACAGAAACACAGCCCTTTAATATTTAATTTTTTTTTTTTTTACTACTAAACACTACAGGAAACCCCCAATTATATACATCATGGGAAAGTGGGAAAGGATTTCCATGACATTAGCCTGGGATCTATGTATTCTTTTTGAGACTGAGGCACAGGATGAATAATTCTGCGGGGCTGGGGCCTGGGCTATAAAAATAGGTCCAGAATGGTGTGTTCCTAGTTAATCATCCAGAACAAGGCTTGGACAAGTAGCTCCTTGCAGTCAGGAAGTCACATGAGAACCTAGGGAGCAAGGGAGGTGGGGGAAGATGACAGAGAGTGGGAGAGGAAAACTACAAGAAAGGATGTTAGACAAACGTCCACATTTTGCCACAAGGGCTGCCATGTCACATATAACCCTGCTGAAGATGAGGAGGAAAATAAAATTTAACAATTGCTGTGAGCTCTACATGCCAGTCACTGTGCTACAAGCATGAAAGGCACTCTCTCGTTTCAGTCATCACAAAAACTCTATGACGCATGTAATATTATTTTCTCCATCTTTGACAAATCAGGCTTAGACAGAGCAGGTACCTTGCAGGCTTAATAAGCCAGATTCAAAGCCAGATCTGCCTGATTCCAGTGCAAGCTCTGAAGTGCAATTTTCCACCTCTCTTTAAATGTTTCATATAAACCCTAACCCACTGAAAGTTCTTTTGTGAATTCAGTAGCAATAACAAAGTTCTCTCTGCTTATGATGCTCAACAAGATACATATTGGATCTTAAAGGAAGGCTAGCTTTGGGTAGCAGGCAATATAATAATTACCAATTATTAAGCACCCCCCAACTAACACTGTAAGTGTATTATTTCATTTATTTCTCTCAGAACCCTAAGATGTGGGAGACAATTCTTATCCTCACTTCAGAGATGGGAGAAAAAGATAAGTCCAGAGAAGTTATGTGACTTGGCCAAGATCACATAGCTAGGAAATGGTGGAGTCAGGCCTCAAATTCAGGTAGCATGGTTCCAGGGCTGGGAGCTTAATAACTTTGCTATATTGCTTCAGGATACAGAGAAGCTATTAGAGGGTGTTTCATTTATCTATTTATTTATCCATCTATCTGTTTCTTTATGAGTCAGTGGCAGCTCCGCTTCTTGTGGTCTTCTCTCCAGGACCCAGCTGGTGCAGCGGCCTGTCTGGAATATGCCAGATAAAGGCATTAGTGACCTTTTTCCTGCTGTGGACTCCTGGCAATTTTGTGAAGCTTACAGACCCTTCCCAGAATAATATTTTTAAATATAATAAAATTACATTAAACTATATTTAAGTACAATTGCCAAAAATGACATTATAAATGGGTTTATTTTTCTCCAGTTTTGAGAGGAAGGGTAGAATCCTGACCTAGTTTTCGGCCACATTCAGCCCAGAAATCTTGACCAGAAGGAAGCCCAGTGCTGCCCTCTAGTAGCCAGGTCCCAAACTGAAATTAAAGCTGAGACTGTAATGAACCCACACATAGCCACAGGATGTCACTATTATACAAGTATTCTCAAACTCCTCAATTTTTTTTTTTTTTTAATTAAAGTGTTGCATGACTTGTAAACATATTTTAGAAAATGCAGAACAGTAAAAATCAGAAAAATTTTGGTTTTAATGAATACTGTATTTTTTTCTAAAAATCACAATCAAACCACATACACAATTTTGTAAGCTCCTTTTTTTAAAAAAAAAATTGATACCATAACATACATAAATTTAAGGGCTCAGGATTTGGACTCAAGCCAACCTGTCTTCAAATTCCAGCTCTGACTTTCCTAGCCATGTGACCTTGGGCTACATGCATAAGTTCCCTAAAGCCTAGGTTTCCTCCTATGAAAGAAACCATGATTAAACAGAGCTACAACCCAGCACTGCTGTGGGGATTAAAGATGATGCATATAAAGTGTGCGGAACACAGTAGGTACTCAAAACATGGCATTTCTTAGGCAGAGCATTTTAAGACCATGCTAAGCCCCGTGTACTCTTGCTTTAGGTGGCCTCACCCAAATCTTTCCATTTATACTTTAACATGTACCCACATCCTACATTAAATATATTTTTTGCTAAATTGAAGTAAATTTTTAAATTTTGCTTTTGAAATTTATTAGTTATGACTTCTTAGCAGAGATTATATATACTCAGGAACTCTTACAAACTGATGCAATCTAACCAACAATTTTTCCAATGTATTGAAATGTTTCTGAGTACAAAAAGAAGTAATTTATAAAATCGATGCGTTACATTTTTTGACATTTACTTAAACATTTATTGACTTTAATTTTGCAGTTACCTACATATTTGGAAGCCAATAATATTCATCACGTGTCAAACACCTTTGCAGGTCTTAGAAAAGTTCATAGACCTTAGACATTGTGCCTATAGTGCTTGATGGATTAAAATAAAAGTTTCTGGCTAACATTATTATCATTACACTTACACATTATTTTACGGCTGTGGAATATTTAATTTTGTGTACGATCCAAAATTCACTCAACCGTTCCCCTATTATTGTGTATTTAGGTTGTTTCCAATTTTTTTCTATTATAAGTGATGTTATAATGAATATCTTATAATATAAACTTCTTTTCAGTATATTAGGATTATTACCTTAGAATAGATTCCCGGAAGTGAAATTACTGGGTCAGAGTATATGAATATCAGTAATGATTTTTGACATGTATGGTATTCATTTTCCAAAATATTTGGGCTAATTTATGCTCTTTCTAACAGTGAATAAAATAAAAGTGTCCTTTTTACTGCTCTGTCATCAGCTCCAGCTCGTCTCAAATTTATATTTGCTAATTCCACAAGCCAAACAAAAAATCTAGTTTTAATATGCATTTTTGGATTACTGGTGAGTTGTTTAAACAGTCTTTTGCCATAATTTTGTAAGTCATATGCATTTCCTGTTTTGTAAAGTGTCTCTTTGTATCTTCCCCCACTTCTAAGGTCCAGTGGTAGACCGAGAATAGCTCAAATTGGTGTCTTGCCCAGCATTATGCAGAATTGGGTAATTAGTAATGCTATATAATAACTACAGACTGTGGCTACCAGTATGCATTGGTTTACTCCACTTGCATTCCACCCCAGAGTCCCATCCAGCTAGGGCTTTGCATGTGAATTAGATATCACCCAGTAGATGCACTTCTGTGAAAGTCTGGCAGATGGAAATCGGCTGACAAGCTAGAAATTGCAGTCCTGCCTGTAGAAATGATTTTCTACAGTGTTTCTTCTCCAGCTTCCTGGGTATCAAGAGGAACAGAGGGGTTACCCCCCAGCAAAGGCAGCAACAGCAGTTTCTTGATGTAGTTTCTAATCACTGGATCACAGTTATGGATGCTCTTCATCTAGCTCCCTGGGTATTCAGAGAGAGCTGCAGCAGCTGCAGAGGTGACAATGGCAGGTCCTTGATTCTGGCAGGGCTCTAGAGGTGACATCAGAAGTAAGAGCTCCCTTGAGGTTTCAGTTCAGTATTTTTTTGGAACTATTCTTTTAAATCCAGCCTACACCCCATTCCTTTAGACCTTCCAGCAATTTTGTAAGTACTCAATTCTCTGTTTTAAATTCGTTGCTGTAAATTGTTATGAACTTTCTGGAATGTAGTCTAACTATCTATTATAGTTTTAAAATATTTGTACCCTTTGACCCAGCAGTCTTATTTGGAAAATTCTATTGTACAGAAGTAAGAACATCAGGGTCCATTGCCACAAAGACATTTATTGCAGTGTTATTTTTAGTGGCAAAAAAAAAATCCTGGTGACAACCTGAATTTCCATCAATAGGAGAATGGCTAAATTCATACAGTACATCTCACTATGAGATATTTTAGAGCAAACTGAAAAAAATGTTGTGTGTGTATTGCCATGTGTATGTATGTCATGATATATGATGTATTTAATAAAACAGGTTGTATAATTCTATTTTTGTAATAAAGAGGTAGGGACATCTCTTCCTGCTTAAACTTCTTAGAGTGGCTTCTGTTTCCTGCACTAAAATCTGACTGATACACACACTGTAACATTGTCACCATCACTAAACATTGCATATTTAAGGTGTTGTAAACATCTGGTTTCCAATTCAGTTATGGACCACATAAATGAGATAAATATACAAGAAATTTCTTGGAGGCCCAATACTTATTAAAATATTGTACCATACAAGGGACTTCTGCTTCAAGATGGAGTAACTTGTAGCAGACCAATGTTGTTGCTGAGAGTAACTAGAAAAATCAGGTAAAATTCCAAAAAACAAAATCCTCTTTGAAAATATCAGAGAACCAGGACTTGAGAAGGGAGATTCCAGAAAGAAGGGAAACTCATCAAAGCAAGCCCAACTTCCTACATGTTGTTTTTTCCCTTAGGATATTTGTCAATTCTTGGCCCAGACACTGGGTAGAGGGTGACTCTGAAGAGGCAGAGAGGCCACCAGAGCTTTAGGTAATATCACAGGACTGAAGCGACAAAAATTGGAGTTTAAGTTCTGCCAAAGCCAACTAGGATTTGAGTGGCCACAATCTGGAGGGAGGAGAAGCACAGAAAAGTGAGCGTGACACTCAGCCCAGGTTTTTCCTTTCAGGAAATTGCCAATTAAGTTGCGCAGGGCAAAAAGTTAGAAGTCAAGCAGAGTGGCCAAAAAGTAGAGTGGAGTTTGGGGAAGTTTCAGAGAGCTGAGGAAATAAAGGTCGGAGCCCAGGACTTCTCACAGAGGAAGGTCCCTAGGAAACATCCACCCCCTGGCTCTCACTTGGGACCCCTTAAAGAGCTATATCCTTGGAATGGGGCAAACTAGAGGTAGGCTGAGTCTAGCAAACGCTGTAAAACAGCCTCAAGTCACTTCAGTGGCTGATTGGATTAAGGTAATTTGCCCTTCTGCTGCCTCGCAGAAAGTGGGGTGAAACCTCTTTGGAGGGACACACGATCATCTAGAGCCTGTATACCTTTGCAGGCACAACGTCTTGCAGTCAGTAAAAAGTTAACTGACATACCAAGAAATGAGCCCAAGAAGAGAAAAAAAAAAACCCAAGCAATAGAAACAGACTCATAGTGATCCAGTTATTGCAGTTGTATGACAGGGACTATAAATACTCAAGAAAATAAATGACAGCATAGTGAATTTCACCTGAAAGCTAGAATCTATAAAAAATAATCAAATGAAAAATCTGAAATTGAAAAATACAATAAATGAAATTAAGAATTCTCCATGGACCACATAAAGACTAATGTTTACTGCTACTTTTCCGGACATTACAAGCGCCAGCTATGTTATTCCCTTTGGAAGACTCCCTTCCCCCATTGTGTGTAGCATTTGAAGGATGGCCAACAAATATATCCTGCACTTCTCTGGTCAAGAGGTGGGCATGAGGTCCAAGCCAAATCAATTGGATCCTGCTAGGAATTTAAATTTTGAGCTGAGCAATGTAAAGATGGGAAAGAGTTGGAGCTGATTCATAGTGCCAGTGGTGCCTAGAAAAGTGGTCCATTAGTTCCCTCTATCTAGATCCTGCAAGATGCCTTGTTTCTGAGACCTGGTTGTTTACTTTTTCCTTCTGTGAGCTAAATCATTGCCTTCCAGGTATATTCCTTGATTAGCCAGTATATTCATTTGGGTAAGTAATAAACAAACTCCTAAATCTTTGTGGCTTAAAAAAATATCTATTTCTTATTCATGTCCAATCCAAAGTGGGTTAGCAGGAGGACTATTCTCCATGCTACTCAGGGACCTAGGCTCCTTCCGTTCTTTGGTTCTGCTCTCCTCTAGGTCTTAGGAGTTGCTATGACTGAATTGTTGTGTCTCCCCCAAAAATCATGTGTTGAAGCCCTAATCCTCAATGTGATGGTATTTGGAGTTGGGGCCTTTGGGAGGTAATTAGGTCATGAAGGCAGAACCCTCATGAATGGGGTTAGTGCCCTTATAAGAAGAGACACAAAAGAGATGATCTCTCTCCACCATGTGAGAATACAGCAAGAAGGTGGCCATCTGCAGACCAGGAAGAGGGACCTCACCAAGAACTAAATCAGCCAGCACCTTGATCTTGGACTTCCCAGCTCCAGAACTGTGCGAAATAAATTTCTGTTGTTTACATCACTCAGTTTATGGTATTTTGTTATAGCAGCTTGAGTTGACTAAAATAGGCATCCTCTGCATTCAGCTGGCAGGATCAAATGTGGGAGGTTTTTATGGAAAATAGCACATGTCAATTCTGTTCATATTCCGTTGGCCAGAACTCAGTTACATGGCCACACTTCACTGCAAGGTGGGCTGGGAAATGTAATCTAGATGGGCATCCAGAAAGAAAAGAACACTGATATTGATGAGCACCTGCAGTCTATACCACAGCCAAAGTTAGTTCTAATGCTTGCAAAGGACCCTAATCAATACAGATACATAGGGCTTTAACAGACAGAGCTTGAAGAGGGGAGCAAGTAAGATGATAGAGGAACTAGTGTAAACAAAGAGAACAGAGCATCATCTGGTTTGGCTGGAGTGTTAAATGGGTGATTGGTGTTGGAGGAGGTCATGGAGAGGATGTGACCACCAGTTGACCTGCAAGCTGGACTCGGGCAACTGGAGGCTCCTCACCCCCGCCCCTATCCTTGGAATGTGCATTCTGCTTGCTTTCCCCACGCTACAAGCTATCCCAAGGACACAGCCTTGAGATAGTAATGTGTTGAGACCATCTGGAGCGTATACGTGACTAAACCCAGTTAAGGCCTGTATATAAACTTTTAAGATTCTGGAGGATGGATGCAGAGATCTACTCATCTTGCGGACCACCCCCCCCCACACACACACAAAGATAAGCCTAGTATGTAAGTTCCCTTGCTCATTAAATATCACCTACCAATCTGGAGTGCTCTGCCGCTTTTTTGATGTCTTTTTGCCCTCTGTGTACAGGGGTCAGTCTGGGAACCAACAATTGAGAGCAAGTGGGAGGCAAGGTTGAAAGAGGCAGGTAGGGACCTGAATGCCAAATTAATTCTGTAGGCCAAGGGTTGACAAACTCTGGCCTGTGGGCCAAATCGAGCCCTCCCCAGGCTTGGCTTTGTAAGTAAAGTTTTATTGGAACACATCCACGCACATTGTATTATGTACTTTCTATGAATGCTTTCACTATACGATGGCAGGGGTAAGTAGTGGCAATGGAGAACGCATAGCCCACAAAGCCTAAGAATACTTACTATCTGGCCTTTTACATAAAACATTAGCCTACCCCTGCTGTAAGTAAGTCCAAATATCAGTTTTACCATTTGCTTTCTATATGACCTTGGGCAAGTTACTTAACTTCTCTGTGCCTCAGTTTGCTCTTTAGTAAAATGATGGTGAGATCAAAATGATACCCTCTAGGGTTCTGGCAAGGATTGAATGGATTACTGTACATAATGCACTTAGGACAATGCCTGGCATTTAGTAAAGACCATAAACACATTTGCTCTTCTTTTTGCAAGCCTCCAAATCTTGGCATGCCCCAGAGCTTAGTTCAAGAGCCTCTTCTCTTTTCTAGCCACACTTCCCTTATGACTCTAAGATTTCTTCCTCCTATGACACTTATTTTCCATTACCCTGTTTTGTTTTCATCAGGGTACAATCTGAAATTATTTTTTTTTATTGTTTTGTTCATGTATTTATAATCTGCCTCCCCCACTGGAATGTAAGCTTCAGGAAACCAGGAGTTAGTCTTGTTCATTGCTGAATCCCTAGGGTCTAGAACAGTACCTGGCACAAAGTCGATGCTCAGTAAATATTTACTGAATGAGGGAATGAACTCATCCAAGAAAGTGGCAGATATAGAATTCAAACCCAGGTCTGACTGAGGCCAATGTCCATGCTCTTCGTCACCATGCTGCACACTATAATAGCCAGGAGACTAGAGAGGGGAGAGTGGATGGAAGAAACATTTAAGAGGTAAAATAGATGTAACAGCAACTGATTTGGTAGCAGTGGAGGTAGGAGTGGGACAGAGTTGTGAGTCAGATATGACTTTGAGATTGAGGCCTGGATGACACTGAGCTGTAGATTTGGGTGTCATCTGCTTACAGGAAATAGCTGAAATTATAGTAAATACCTACAATTAAGGGAATTGGAGAAGGAAAGGACAAGACAGAGAGAGGGAGGAAACAAGGAGAAGGGACATATTAGGGTCCCAATACGAAATGGATGACACATTCAAAATAGGAAAATTCAAGGAGGGTTTAATAAAGGGATTGTTTACAAAGATATAGGCAAGGGTGTAGCAAAACCACAAGAGATAACATTATATGTTGGAGCTGTTAAAACCCCTAGGTTGGAAGGAATGAGGGAAGTGATTACCAGAATTCAAAAAGATTCATGTAGAAGGACCACTCTGAAAAGAATTGTGACCTTTGGTAGATTGAAAGAACTAGCTCTAGGTGATCCTACAGGAAGGAGCTGGGAGTAATAAATAGCCTAACCTCACTCCTCCATCTCTTTATGGTATCCTGCCATGGACTTCCAATGGACATATCTAACTAGAAATTAACTAAAGGACAGGGATCCTGTTGATGTAATCCATAAAGGTCAGCCTCCCAGGGATTAGAGCAGAGTGAAGAAAAGTAGAGGAGTGGATCTGGAGGAGCAAGTGGAAGCTATCCAACATAGTCCACTCCTCATGCCCCCCAGTATCCACTCATCATCCTTCATCTAGGTGAAGATTTTGTTTCACAAGGACAGGATCAGACAAAGTCCCACCAGCTACTGTATGACCACAGGGTGATGTGAATCCAGTCAAATTTCCACCTGAAACCTAAAACAATGGTCACCACTACTGCTCTTCACATAAGGTAGTGGGGATCAAAATAGGGTTAAAAAAAGTAACATAAAACATAGCAGCTGCAATCTCTGTTTTTTGTAGTTTGCTTAAGGTAATAATCAAAGTTGCCTTCTTCCACCACCCATTCTATATTCCCCTTTCCCTCTGCCAGCATCCAGGCTAGACCAGGTTCTTAAATTCATGGGAAAACCAAGTTCTTTTTGTCTATAGGATATGAGTTCGTTATGGTATTATCTATATTATTGGGTTGCTTCAGTTTCCATTTGTCCAATATAATTGGGCAAAGGAGTGTAATAAAAACTCAGTGAATCATCTGGGTTCCAAAAATAGTCCTCCTTTCTCCCATTGTGTGTCAGTCTCAAGTACTTGAGTCCCATCACATTCAATCCTGAATCCTGGGAGAGTACACCTCTGTCAATGTATTTGCCTTGACCAAACTTACATTTCCTTCCCTTTGATCTAATAAATTTAGAAAGTGGTAAATATATGAGTAAGCCAAAATAAACATTGAATGCATGAAACAATAATAATGTCTAATTTATAGGGTCAAAATATAGAACAAAAACTCTGGTCAATAAATACCTATAAGTCAGAACAGGGCAATCTGAGTTAAAGTGTTCTGTGGTCCTTGCATTGTTTGGGAGAATGGAAAATACATTGATTTACTTTAAACTTTATTAAATATGCTTGTTAACATTTCTAGGTAACCACTAAAAGAATAAAAACATAGCACAAAACTTCCAAATAGAAAAAGAAAAAGTAGTTGAGATAAACAGACACATTTTAAAATATCAATCCAAATGGAAGCAAGAAGTAAGGTAGTGGAAGAGAAACAAGAGTAGCAGGACAATGAGAAATATCAAGGTAAGAGGTTAGGATGTATAATTAAATCCAAATATATCAGTAGCCATAATGAACATAATAGACTAACCACTTCAGTTGAAGTCAAAAGCTGGATGGGAAAAAAGACTTCCAATTACAGCAGTAAGGGAGTAGCTTTTAGCAGACTAACTTTCCCACTGGAAATAATTATAAAAATTACACAAAATACATATTTTTAAAAGTGCTTGGAGATGTTGACAAGCAAACAATACAAGCAGGACCTTATATGCTACACTCCTTAAATACGGGATGCACATATGGTTGAAACAAAACATACCAAAACTTATGGGATGCAGCAAAAGCAGAGCTACAACATGGATGAACCTCAGAAACATTATACTGAGTGAAAGGAGTCAGACACAAAAAGTCTTGTATAATATTATATGATTTTATTTATACGAAATATCCAGAATAGGTAAATCCATAGAGACAGAAAGCAGATTGGTGGTTACTTGGGGCTGGGAACAGGGGGAAATTAGGAGTAACTACTTAATGGGTACAAGGTTTCTTTTGGGAGTGATGAAAATGTTTTGAAATCTGATAGAAGTGGTGGTTGCACAACATCGTGAATATACTAAATGCCACGGAATTGTTCACTTTTCCCCTCAGCTTTATTGAGATATATTGACATATTACACTGCATAAGTTTACAGTGTACAATGTGATGACTCGATACAGGTGTATATTGTGAAATGTTTACCACAATAAGGTTAGCTAACACATCCTTTACTTCATGTAATTAGTATTTTGTTGTGGTGGTGCTGGTGGTGAAAACATTAAAGCTCTCCTCTCATAGCAACTTTTCAGAATATAATACAGTATTGTTAACACTAGTGACTGTACTGCTCACTTTTAAATGGTTAATTTTATGTTAAAAGAATTTCACCTCAATAAAAAAGAGAGATTTTCAAATAAAAGTTGATTTTTTGCCAGCAGATGCACACTACAAGAAATATGAAAGGAGACACTTCAGGTGGAACGAAAATGATCACAGATGGAAGCATGAAACTTCAGGAAGGTGCAAAGAGCACGAACTGTTTAAAACAATGATAATAATGTCCTTTAGGGAGTTTTGTATTGTGATAAAATATACATAACGTAAAAATTAACTCACATAGGGTTTTTACATACATAGAAATGAAATATATAACAAAGATAGCACAAAGGATGAGAGGTCAATAAATGGAGTGAAACTGTTATATGGTTCTTACATGTTCAGCAGATGGTAAAAATACTAATTTAAGATGGACTGGAATAAGTCAAGGATGCATATTATAACCTGCAGGGTAACCACGAAAGGAATTATAAAAGAATATACAACTAAAAAGTAATAAAGGATAAAATAGGGTAATAAAAATATTTTAATAATAAAAAGGCAAGAAAGAAAAACTAAATAAAGAATAGATAGAACAGGGGCTTCCCTGGTGGCACAGTGGTTGAGAACCTGCCTGCCAGTGCAGGGGACACGGGTTCGAGCCCTGGTCTGGGAAGATCCCACATGCCACGGAGCAACTGGGCCCGTGAGCCACAACTACTGAGCCTGCTCGTCTGGAGCCTGTGCTCCGCAACAAGAGAGGCCGCGACAGTGAGAGGCCCGTGCATCACGATGAGGAGCGGCCCCCACTTGCCACAACTAGAGAAAGCCCTCGCACAGCAACAAAGACCCAACACAGCCAAAAATAAATAAATAAATAAAATTAAATTTTAAAAAAAAGAATAGATAGGACAAATAAAAAACAAATAGTATGATGGTAGCTATAAGCCCAACTATCTTCAATAATTACTTTAAATGTAAATAGACTAAACACTTCAATTAAAATACAAAGATTATCAGACTGCTTTTTCTTTTATAGAAAAAATGCAACTACATGCTGCTTAAAAGAGACTCAGATTAAATAACAGATAAAGAAAAGTTAAAAGTAAAAAGGGTGGGAATATATACAATGCAAACACCAAAAGAGAAAGCCAAAGCAGTTGTATTTAATGAGGCCAGCAGAACACTGATACCAAAACCTAACAAGGATACAACAAGAAAGGAAAAATGCAGGCCAATATCTGTCATGAAGATAGATGCAAAAATCCTAAACAAAATATTAACAAAAGGAATCCAGCAATGTATGAAATGAATCATGACTAAGTGAGGTGTATCTCAATAATGAATCTTGCTTAAGTATTTGAAAGTCAACCAATGCAATTTATTATATTGACTGAATAAAGGAGAAAGCTACCAATACTTGCAGGACAGGTATTTGATAAAACTCAACACCTGATCATTATTGTAAGAAAAAAAACCATACACACCAAACTAGGAATAGAAAGGGACTTCTCTAAATCAGGGGCATTTTTTAAAAGCTAACGTATTATTTAATGATGAAATATTGAACTCTTTTCCCCTCAGATCAGTTTACTTGTCCATTCTCCCATTGATTGACATTTGTGTTGTTTCCATTTTGAAGTTGTTATAAATAACGAATGAACTACTGCTAAAATGCAAGAACTTGGATGCTCTCACATTAATGTTGAGTGAAAGAAGCCAGATGTTAAAGAGTACATGCTATATAAATCAATTTATATGAAGTTAAATAACTGAAAAAATGATCTATAATCATGAAAGTCATTACAGTGGTTACCTTTGGGGAATATTGACTGAGAGGGGACAGAAAGGAGCCTTCTGGGACACTGGAAATATTCTGTTTTTATGTAGTTAGTGGTTAGTTATATGGGCGGATACTTTTGTAAAATCCATTAAGCAGTACACTTAAACTTCATGAACATTACTGTAGGTAAATTATACATCATTTTAAAAGACAGATTATCAAGCCAAAAGAAAAAAATCCAGCTATATGCAATTTACAAAAGACACACCTCAACATAAGGACTCAAAAGGTTGAAAAGAAAATGATGAGAAAAAGTTTTGTCAAGCAAATACTAACAAAAATTTTTGTAGATCTATGTTGATATCAGGAAAACATATACTTAAAGGTAAAAAGAATAGAGAAAAATTGAGTGACTACATTAAGCCCCTAGCAACATTTTCTTTCCTTTCCTTTTTTCTGTGGCAGGGGGAGAACTTTTTGTTTTGTTTATTTTTACTGAATACATGGGAGCAGAAAAAATGTTGGAACTAGATGGGAGGGAGAAGGTAAGAAAAAAAACATAGGTGTTTAGTATGAAGGAGACTTCTCAGATAGAGCCAAGTAAGATAAGAAAACTTGCAGATCTTAGTTTCTCATCTTGTTAATTAAACGTTATGTCCCTGTCTGAAGCTTACATTATGATGTCTTGACAATGATAATTCACATTTTTCTAAGAAATTTTCAGACTGATTGAGCCAGAATGATAGTGGGACTTCCCAAAACCTGAGAGCTCAACCAATACAAAAGCCTTATTGTACGTTTTGCTTCTGAAAATAATGACTTGAAGAAAAAGAAGTTTTCAGCAGAGTTGAAAGACTTGTTCTCTCCTGAAGATAAGACTTGTGACTATCCCATAAAGGAGGCAACTGAAAAGTAATGAGGTGAAAATGGATTATTCTCTCACTTCTATCATGACAGGAAGAAAAAGTTCCCTTTATAAGAAATTAGGTCACATCTTCACTTCCTTCAGAATGGATTCAGAATGGGGATAAAAAAGGATGAAATTTCATTTGGTCATTCACTTTTTACCACCTACTCCATGGAAGGTTTTTACTCAATACCAGTGGTATGAGTGAGTGTTTTTTTTTTTTTAGTTAGGTTTATTTATTTATTTATTTATTTATTTATTTAGGCTGTGTTGGGTCTTCGTTTCTGTGCGAGGGCTTTCTCTAGTTGTGGCAAGTGGGGGCCACTCTTCATTGCGGTGCGCGGGCCCCTCACTATCGCGGCCTCTCTTGTTGCGGAGAACAGGCTCCAGACACGCAGGCTCAGCAGTTGTGGCTCACGGGCCTAGTTGCTCCGTGGCATGTGGGATCTTCCCAGACCAGGGCTCGAACCCACGTCCTCTGCATTAGCAGGCAGACTCTCAACCACTGTGCCACCAGGGAAGCCCTGAGTGAGTGTTTAATGTATGAAAAACACATAAGGTTAGCCACAGGAACTTAACATCTTGTAAAGAATATAAATATATAAATAAAGGCAGACTTTTTATTATTTATTTATTTATTATTTATTATTAATGTCTTCAAAAAGATACGCATAAGGGCTATCTAGGCAGGGTTTCTGGAATGGCAGAGTGAAGACCTCTGTAAGTCCACCCCTCCATAAAAGCAATAAAAACACTAGCAAAAATTGTCAAAATTAATTTTTCAGAACTCTAGAAATTAAGCAAACACTTGCAATATCTGAGGAATACTTATTCAAGAAAACCTGCTGAACATCCATAAAGACAGCAGGGTTTGTAGTGTTATAACTTGACCTACTCACCTATTCCCATACCCCTCTCTACAGCTCCACAGTAGTGAAAAGATAATCCACAGAATGAGAAAAAAATACTTGCAAATCGTATATATGATCAGGGACTTGTATCTAGAATATATAAAGATATTTAAAAGTCAATAATAAAAAGACAAATAACCTAATTTTTAAAATAGACAAAGGATCTGAATGTACAGATTCCAAAGAAGATATACTAATGACCAATAAGCTCATGAAAAGATGCTCAACATCATTAGGCGTCAGGGAGATGCAAATCAAAACCACAGTGAGATACCACTTCGAACTCACTAGGATGTCTATAATTAAAAAGATAGACAATAACAAGTGTTGGTGAGGATGTGGAGAAATTGGAACCCTCATGAGTTGCTGGCGGGATTGTAAAATGATTCAGCCACTGTGGAAAACAATCTGGCAGTTCCTTAAAACGTTAAACATATGTTTAAAAATGAGACAACAGGACCAAAATGGAGTTGCTTATGTTAAGCCTCATGTCACCAGACCAAGACTTAATTACAGTTTGGGCTCTCCCAAAAATGGAATATTATACCAATCAATCAAGAATCACTTGATCATCACTAGTTAGGTAATCTGCCTGATAGACCTCTACCATCCCCTAAAGGAAAGTAACCTTGCAATAACCAACTCGTTTTTCGGCCTAGTATAACTTCCTTATTCCTGCTCCCTTCCGACTATAAAAGTCTTTCATTTCATATAGCTCTTCGGAATTTGTTTCTATCTGCTAGATTGGATGCTGCACAATCCATGAATTGAATAAAGACAGCAAGATCTTCAAAATTTTACTCAGTTGAATTTAGTTTTCTAACATATAAATTACAATATGATCCAGAAAGTCCACTCCTAGGTATATACCCAAGAGAATTGAAAACATGTCCACACAAAATGTTTATGGAAGAATTATTCATAATATCCAAAAAATGGAAACCACCCAAATGCCCACTAACGGATTAATGAATAAATAAAATGTGTTATAGCCAAACAATGGAATATTATTCTGCAATTAAAAGGAATGGCATGGACAGATATACACTACCAAACGTAAAATAGATAGCTAGTGGGAAGCAGCCGCATAGCACAGGGAGATCAGCTCGGTGCTTTGTGACCACCTAGAGGGGTGGGATAGGGAGGGTGGGAGGGAGGGAGATGCAAGAGGGAAGAGATATGGGAACATATGTATATGTATAACTGATTCACTTTGTTATAAAGCAGAAACTAACACACCATTGTAAAGCAATTATACTCCAATAAAGATGTTTAAAAAAAAAAGGAATAGAGTACTGATACATGCTACAACACGGATGAACTTTGAAAACATTATGCTGAGACACAAAGAACCACATATTGTATGATTCCATTTATACGAAATGTCCAGAATAGGCAAATCTATTGAAGTAAAAAGTACATTGGTGGTGCCAGGAGCTAGGGTGAAAGAGGAATGGGAAATGACTGCTAATGGGAAAGTGATTTCTTTTCAGGGCATTGAAAATGTTCTAAAATTTCATGGCAATGCTTGTACAATTCTGTGAATATACTAAAAACCACCAAATGCTACACCTTAAATGGTCGATATGCATTGTATCTCGATAAAGTTGTTTTTAAAAGCACTATTTAATGTGAACAGGCCAAAGGTACCTGGCTAACTTAGTCGGTAGAGCAGGAGACTTAATGTGAACAGTCTGGTTGCCAGTTAGAGACCCGACAAGAAGAGACTGACTGCTCAGATCACTTCCCTGATTGGTCTAGACTAGTCCTTCTCAAGTCAAGAGCAAGGCGAAGGTTGAGATAGGGATATTGGTAACTCCAAAGAGGTTTATTTCCATTAGGTCTACACTTGACCAGGAGAAATGGCTGCACAGAATAGCCACAGCAATCCTAATCAACCCAATTTATTGCTCCTACAGTCTGCTATTCCAGACCCCCCAACCATCTCCTGAACTGTACTGATGCCTCTCAACACACCAAAATGTATCTAATCTGTCCCAACTCCGTACTCTCAAATAGGGCGCTGGCTGCATAATCTCTGCCGTGGGTAGGAAAATAATATTCCTCAAGCAGGGACTGTACACCAGGCACTGACTCATCTAATTCTCACAACAATATTATGAAATATGTATTAATATTATTATTTCCATTTTATAGATTGGGAGACTGAGGTTAAGTAATTTGGCCAAGGTCACAGAGCTGCTCAGTGGCATGGCCAGGATCTAAACCCAACTGGTGCCAACAACAATTTACTTAACCAAGATGCCATTCTATGTTCCAAGAAAAGCCCTTTCACACCTTTCCTAATCACTCTCCCCACTTTTTGCACATGTGCAGTTATTTAGTGAAGACCAATTCTGTGTCTTATTCACCTGGTTCCCATTTGTCCCCCCAAACATAGTTTTCATATGGTTTAAATTCATTGCTCTGACCAACCAGAGCCCAACAGTGTGTTTTGTGTTTGTTACCAAACCAAACATGGGTCCATTTGCCTGACATGCAGCAAAGTCAATCTACTGACACCAGGTTGTGGTGAAGGAAAGTACAGTGTTTACTGCAGGGTCAAACAGGAATGGGTAGCTCATGCTCAAAAGACCTGAACTGCCCGATAGCTTTCAGGGAAGGGTTTTTAAAGGCAAGGTCAGGGAGAGGGTCTCAGGGTGCCTGATCATCTCATGGACGTTCTTCTGATTGGTTGGTGGTGAGGTAACTCGGTGGTATTTTGGAAGTCAACACCAACATCATCAAACTTCTGGTTCCAACTGGTCTGGGGTCTACATGTTGGTGGTCAGCAGTTAACTTCTTCTACCTGATGGGGGTTTTAGTATCTGCAAAACAACTCAGGATATTATCTATAGCCCCTAAGGGGGAACTAAAGGTCTTTGACTTTGTTTTATGGCTACATTCTTATTATTTTGTCTTACTTGACTGTTTTCCTTTGTTTCTTTACTTCTCTGATTAAATTTGCTCTTTAGAACACAGGGAAGGGGGACTTCCCTGGTGGTCCAGTGGTAAAGAATCCGCCTTCCAATGCAGGGGATGCAGATTCGATCCCTGGTCGGGGAACTAAGATCCCACATGCTGCAGGGCAACTAAGCCCATGCGCCACAAAGAGTGAGCTCGCACACCTCAACGAGAGAGCCTGCCTGCCGCAGACTACAGAGCCCGTGCGCTCTGGAGCCCATGTACCACAACTACAGAGCCCACGTGCCCTGGAGCCCACACACCACAACTAGAGTGAGAAAACCTACATGCCACAACTAGAGAGAAGCCCACGTGCCGCAACTAAGCCCTGATGCGGCCAAATAAATAAATAAATATTTTTAAAAAATAACTCAGGGAAGGCCTAGGATGCTAAAGCTTTTCTACAAACAAGAGGCAGGAGACATAGGATGTTCTGTCCCCAGGAAAGCCCCTCAGGGTCCTGCTTGGTTTCATGTTATCAGTTTACCCAACCTCCCATCCTTGTAGCACATCGATAAAAGTGCACAAAATTCTGTGCAAACATTCAGTGCAAAACTCTAAGCCTTCCCTTTACCTCTAGCTCAGTTGTCCCTTTTCAGTACTACCAACGCTCCTCTAGTCCCCAGCACTATTGCCCCACACCAATAGCCACTCCTCATAGCCAAAGGACAGGTCACATCTTCTGGGGTTCTGGGGACATGAAATGAGGGAAGGCTTCATGGAGGAGGCTGTACCTGCCCTGGTCCCTGAAAGGCAGTTGTAAATGGAAGGAATAAACATTCCAAAATAAGCATAGTATAAGCAAATGCATGAATAGCAAAGTGTCTATGAACAAAGATTCTGGGATCAGACAGTGGTGAGTTAAAATCCCAGCTCCACTAGCTGCGTCATCTTGGCCAACTTACTTAACCTCTGTGAACTTCAGTTTAAATTCTTAAAAATGTAGATAATATTTCCCTCTCCAGGGGCTGTGAGGATTGAATGAAATCATAATAAATCCAGACACATTCTAAGCTCTCAATCAAGAAAGGCAATCACCTATAAAGCAGTAAACATGAGTCACTTTTGGTAAACAGTAGTTTAACAGCAATTAACTTTGCCAGTGTTGGTGAATAATGGGAGAGAAGTCTGGAAGGGTAAACTGAGACCAGACCAAGATAGGTATTTAGAAGATTAGGAGAATTTTGGAAAAATGAGAATAGAGCAATCAAAGTCAAAGTTTGTGTATAGAGGAGAGAGAGAAAGAGGGGAGTGAGAGAGAGAAAGAGGGGAGTGAGAGAGAGAATTTCTTTAAAGAATGGGCAGAATTGGGCAAGTTACTTGGAACTCCTCTGTAATTCACTGTTTTGTTTATTGTCTATGACTCCCAATTACATTGTGAGCTTCATGAGGGTATAGATCCTGTCTATTTTGCTCACCACTGTATATCCAGAACCTTGCACAATGCCTGGCCCATAGTATGCTTTCAATAAATATTTGTTGAATGAAGGAATGAATTATGATGATGTGGGGGGAAGACACCAAAAAAAAAATATTCCAAGAATTCAAGCATAGATGGCTGAAAGAATACAGAAGATTGGAAGTGCAGGGGAAATAATGCGTTTAAATTTTGGACTCCCCGAGTTTGAGAAGCCTGTAGTGCGTTCCAGTGTTCATGCTTAGGGAAATTCAATACTTTGAATTGGAGCCCAGAGAAGAGGTGGAGGGCGGTGCCGGCGATGTATTGAAACTCAGTAGCAAACAAGTAGCGACTGAGACCGCCTCAGAGGAGTGAGGTTTTAAGCGGGAGACACCGCCGGAAGTGACGCAAGTAAAAGGGGCGCAGAGCGGCACGTAGGGCATGCTGGGAAGTTGCGACCGTTAGAACCGGACGAAGCTGAGGAGAGGCCGCGGAAAATTCAGGCTGAAGTATGAGGAAATTCATGAGGGACCAGCCTCAAGAAGACAGAGGACGACTCCGGGAAAGGAGTGATCATGTTTCTGAGGAGCCACACACCAGCCACGGGTGATAAGGCCATCGAGATATCGGATTTGTTGGGGGCTTTGAGATGAGCGGTTTTGAGGGACGCTGGGGAGTGGCGTCCGGTTGTAGTGGTAGTTAAATTGCTTGAGCTTGAATCCCAGTTAGTTTGTGACCCTCAGCAGGTTACTTAATCACTCTGTGTCTTAACTGTATAACAGAGATGATTACCTCATAGCGTTATTGTAAGAAGTGAATACGGGACGGGGTTCAAACGCTTAGAAAAGTACCTTGCTTGCGGTCACCACTCGGTAAAATTTTAAATATTTTTCGAGGGTGCGTCGTGGAAGGTGGTGAATGGCCCTAGAGACTAATCTTCATTTGAGGTCTGCAAGACCTTTCAGAATAGAACTAAACGAACCTTTTCCACAGAATAGTGCCAAATCAAAATAGTGAATGATTTTAGGACTACTACTGAGATGCTGGGGTTTAATTCGGTGAAGATTTTTCCAGAAGGTTCCAGGACTGTAAGCCGTTCGTCTGCCAGTCATGCGCAGTACGGGTTGCACGCTTTTCCCCAAGCTCCACCCTTTTTTCCGGTTAGCTACAGGTCAGGCGGGTCTCCTAGCGTTCCTCGCTGGCCCCACCTCCTGGAGCAAAGGAGTCTCCCCATTGGACGCCTTAAATAGGTCTTTTTTTGCAGTCCTTGGGCACGTTGGAGAAATGGATGCTTTTGTTAAAATTGTCCCGCTACAAAAGCGGAGTGTTTTTTTCTTCCAAACTAAGTTAATGAATATCAAATGAGTGAATACGTAAGGCGGATGGGAGGGTACGGTCGGAACTGAAGAGAATTGGACTTAAGGTTGGTACATCGGGGTGCTTTTAACAGAGGACCGAGTTGCTTCCGGGAGAGAATGGGCGGGCGGAGAATTCTGTGGGTTTGGCGGGTTTCTCTGTCTTCCTAACTATTTGATCATCCCGCAGCCAAGGGAGCGGAGCGCGACAGAGCGTAGCGAAGCCGTCAGTGCCGGAAAAGCCTTTTTTCTGCAGCCCGATGGCCATGCCCATGGTGAGTGCCCCGGCCGCGGCAGGGTGCCCGGCCGCGGGCGGCTGAGGGGAGGGGTTCTGGGGCGGGCTGGCTGCTGGTCACGTGGGCAAGCGGCGAATCAGGGTCCGGCCCGCCAGGCGCCGGGGGCGGGGCCCGCTCTCTGCAGCCCCTACAATCCCCCCGACCCCCCACCTCCAGGGCCGTGCAGTCGCTTTTCCGAGCCTGGAAAGGACCCTGAGATGGGAACTAGCGAGAGTCCGGAATGTTGGGGTCTGTTGCTTATGGCTTGTAATCTTTTCTCGATCTAAATAACTTGCAGTTGCCTGAGACAGAAAACGAAACTAGTTCTTAATTCAAGTAATAGGCTGGGCTGGTAAATGGCTGGGGAAGAAAGTACTTAATCTTCCTGAAGGAGAAAACCGCAACAGCATTTCTTTGCTTCGGTTTTAAAATACTTTACAAACGCCGGTGAATTTTTACGTAATGTGAGGACGTTTCCTAAGTACCTAGCTTTTCAAACAAGTTCATTGAACTTACCCAACTTTTTTTCCCATTCAACTACTTTCGAATAACTTCTCGCTTGTTTCCTAATTTATTCAATGGCAATCCGCGCCCGCCCCCCGCCCCGTCTTTTTTTTTTTTTTTTTTAAGGTTAAGACCGCATAATTTTTATTAAGGTGAATGTTTTGTAAAATACTGGAAGCCTAAAGTACCAGTTGCCAAGCAAAGATTATAAATTTATATTTAAGGTAAGAAAAAAAGTGAAATTGACTAATCAAGGATGAATATATTCTAAAGATAACGTCCTTAAAAATAATGAAAACTGGAAACTTGAGCCCTAACCTTAAAAATGTCCAAATTTATGTGGAAGAATGTGGACTGTGTATGGAGCTACAAAGTGATTGAAATAAATCATCAGCTTTTGTTGGTGATTTTGTGTTTGTGAGGGGTTGGAGGGGTGGTAATGTACACTTTAATGAAATTTTTCTTGTAGGATTTTAAAACTTATGTAGATCAGGCATGCAAAGCTGCTGAGGAATTTGTCAATATTTACTATGAGACAATGGACAAAAGAAGACAGGTGAGTGTTATAGACTACTACTCTTTATTAAATACCAGTTCTTCCTTTCTTTTTTTTTTTTTCCTGAGCCAGCCATTCATCTGACTTGCATAAGTGATTGCTGTGTTCTTTAAAAGCACATTGCTTAAGGAAGGGTTGGTATGGCATTATGGAAACGTGGACTCTGGAATCATACCCCAGCTTTGTGTTTGCCAAGCTCTGTGACCTTGGGCAAGTTGCTAACCTCTCTTAACCTCATTTTATTTTTAGGGTGGTAAATGGTAATTAATTTAACTACTGCACTTATCATGGGACCCAACGTATATTTACTGAAATATGTTACATATTCTTCCTTCCATTGTATAACCAATATGGTTAAAATAGTATTAATGCTAGTGAAGGGGGTCTGCATTACAGGGACTGTTCCCTGATTTGCCCCTTTAAATTCATATATTAATTGATAATTTTCAATTAAAGCACACAGCTGTAGCTGGCACTCACAAACAGAATCTGCATGGCTTGGATACTTTTAGTCTTCAGCAGAGCAAGTTCTGACTTCATCAGCTTTTTTCATTGTGATTTATCCCTGAGCCATATCTTCTAAGTAACTATTTCAGTATGTGCTCGAGAGTCTTGCCTAGGTCTCTTATCGGAATAAGACTATGTTTTAGAGAACTTTGTCTACGCTGTAGGTACAGAAGTTAGTATCTCTAAAAACTATTTTATTGAGGTAGAAGATTAAAAAGTTCTTGATACTGACGTTTGATGACAAGGGACAGGGGCAAGCGATGTAACAATGGACGTTTGTTGTGCCTTGGTGCCTTCAAAGACAAAGTAGCCCCCCCCCAAAAAAAAGGAAACATAGTTCATTTCCAGAGTCCAGATGTGTGTTGGCCCTTTAATCCAAGTTAAATTTTAGAGCTAAGCAAATGTGTCCTGTGACACACTAAATTCCTGTGACTGACTCCTGGGACTAAAACATTAACTCTTGAATTCTGCCTTATTTGAGCTTTAACTTACTTGACTTATCCAAGACTCTGCTTTAGCAAGTACTCCTGATTCTTTTGAACTAAATATGCTATTTCCATAGTGGTAAAAGGAACGAATGCTTCCTAACACATACAACATTAAATGGTTCAAACATTAAAGAACTCACATGTATATAAACACTAAGATTGAAGTGTACAGGTAGGGCCTGATTGACAAGTTTGTTAATTCACAGAATTAGAAAAGGGAGGGAGATTAAAGCTAGTTCGGGGCTGCATGGGCTTGAAACCTGTGATCATTTAATTTATTTTAATACAGAGAGCAAAACTTAAAAAAAAAAACTCTCTTCCAGTTTGATACAGTTTTCTCAGTGTGGCTAAAGTGAAATATGAAAAAAAAGTATTTAGCTAGCTGCCTAGTTTATTAAAAGCAGGATAATGTCTATTTAAGGCCAACGTTATAAGGCACATACCTTGTTGACACTGTCTTCCCATGAGAAGGGGGCAAGGGAAGGAGAGATGGAGGAAGAACAATAAAAATGTTTAGATACTACCTGTAACCTTTCAAGCCATTTCTATAAAATACTTACCCAGAAACAAAAAACTTTCCCTTTTTTTTTCTTTTTTCTTTCTTTTTAGGCACTGACCAGGCTGTATCTGGACAAGGCCACTTTAATATGGAATGGAAATGTTGTAACAGGGCTGGAAGCCCTAGCTAATTTTTTTGACACGTTGCCTTCTAGTGAGTTTCAGGTCAACATGCTAGATTGCCAGCCAGTTCATGGTAAGATCATGGTCTTTTAAGATACTTCCTTTGTTTTCCTTTAGTGAGCTGTGAACTTTAACACCAAAAGCAGCTAGCGACTTTCAGTGGTAGAAATAATTACTTTTTTGAGCAAATTAAATATGAAGAATTTAGCTGTCAAATCAAACTTTTGGTCTTCCTTTAGATGTATCTCTCTCCAGAGGACCACTAGTAGGTTTTGGTGGATTGAGTGATTATGGCTTAGTAAAAGTCATGTGACAAATTGAGCCTTAATATGATTTTTGTTAATGGAGAGGAACGACTATTTTCCCTAAGTAAATTGTTGCCTTCTGTACCTTGAAATGTCTCCAGAGAAAAATTATACCTTATCTCTGATTAATGTGTTTTATTATCTTACAACCTATTGAAATTTCACAGAAATTCACTCTGTTATGTGAAAGGATGACTTTTGGCAAGACAGAATTTGATTCAAGGTAGTAGATTGATGCAGTTTCTAAGATTAATCTCTAGGTGGGGTCCTAAGCATCTTAAGTAGTAGTTGAGTGTGATTATTTTTTTCCTTTATGGTTCTTGAAAAGAAAGCTTAAGAAGCAAAATACGACAAAACTCTTTTAGAAACCCAATGAAATATTAATAAATACAGCAACCAAATGGTCCTATTGTAGATATAAGCTTTTTATTTTTAAACTTTAGAGCACCCAAAATCTTTCTGGACTGAAAATAATGTTAGTATCTTTGAAATGATTATTGAGTTTTCTGGCTTTGGGTGCACATGCTCAAGATAATGTGCAAAGTAAAGAAAGTTTATGAAACTTTTTTTAGTGTTAAATTTTAGGCAGTGTAGTTTAAACCTGAAAATCTGCTTACTTAGAGAGACCATCCAACCTCTTCTCTTTTTTTGTGTGGGTGAAGAGCAAGCTACTCAGGCCCAGACTACAGTTCTCGTGGTGACCAGTGGAACTGTGAAGTTTGATGGAAACAGACAACACTACTTCAACCAGAGCTTCCTGCTGACCGCTCAGTCTACTCCTAACAATACCGTGTGGAAGATTGCAAGCGACTGCTTCCGTTTTCAAGATTGGGCTAGTAGTTAAAGGGGGCAAAAGTCCATTCTCTTCTGGTCCATTAGTTCCAGCAGTAGAAACTTATAAGAAATAGTTCATTGCATTGTAGAAGCACTTAAAACTAGTATGTGCTGAAACTAAATTTCTTTAATATTTTTTATTACTAGCAGCACCTTTTCTAGCAGCTGCCAGTTTAGATCATTGCCCTTAAGAGCTTTAATGAGCTTTAATGTTAGTTTTCTACATGCCTTATATACGTTTCACTAATGACATTCTTACAGTAACATTAAACCCATGGTCTCTGTACTAATATACTCACTGTGAGCCCAGTGTATTGCAAAAATGAACTCCTTTTATAGTACTGTCTATGGGATATCAGCACAATGTAACTCTCTGGGAGGAAGTGGAGTGGTTTTTTTGTTATTAGGTTAATTTTGTAGTACAGCATGTACCTATTTTTGGTAAACACTGGTAATGCAGTTTAAATATGAGGCTTTTTCAAATCAGTTCAGTGAACACATTACTAATTTAGGTTTACATAACTACTCTGACATACTAGAATGGCATGTAGAGATGTTCAGTAGTCTTTTTATGTTAAGTAATGTAGGTGTTTTTTTTTTATGTTGCCACGTTTTCTTAAGTGAATTAATCTACTAGAGAGGCGTAAAATGTTCTCGATTGATACCTGAGTGTTAGATAACACTCAGTGGCTTAAAAGCAAAACTTCTTAAGAAAGCTTTTTCTTGGCAGCTCTAGGTCTGTAACTTTAGATAGTGAATCGTAGTAGTACTAAGAGCTTTAATGGGAGAATGAGTAGTGAGAAGTGTAGAGATCCGAGGTTGGCCAAAAGCAAGGCGGGGTGGCCAAATGGTACACTTTTGGTACTTGTTTTCTACCTCCTAAAAATGTAGCCTAATTTTAGGATTTGAGTCATTAAAGTAATAAGTATCCTAACCAAATGGTCATGAAGGCCACTTTTGTTCTAAGAATTATTTTTAAAGGTTTTTCCAGTTCACCTCATACTCATCACTAGTATATGTCTCAGTTTATTCAAGAACTTATGGGGGTAAAATGTCAGCAATAAGCCTGACCCTGCAACAGGGTGTGACAGGAAAGTTGGAAACAAAGCCATCACTCCCTCTTTGGGACCCTTAACTTCTAAGTCTTCCATGTGAACTTCAGGCCAAAAGTCTCCTATGTACTACCCACCCCCAAAGTGAGTGATTTGTTCTCTGTGTTTACACTGTCAACTGCATGGTCTTTTTACTACTTAAAGTTAAAATTATTTAATCTCATGATTTGTTCTTTCATATGGCATTGAGCAGATAGATCTGTTATAAAACATGTTCCTGTTATGTGTCTAGCACTTTGTCTTTTTAGAGAAAACAGAGAACAGCAGATCTTCATAAGCCCATAAACTTCAAAAGAACCAATTGATTTATTTTATGTCTCAACATCTAAAGAGAAAGAAATCTAGCTTTGGTTTTTGGTTAAGCTTTAAATGTTTCTCCCTTCTTGAATTTGTTGTTTTCATGTTTTTACACTAGGTGTGCCAGCTTTGTTTCTACATTGCAACTCAAAGTTAATGTTCCTTGTCATTTAATTTGAAAATTGGTGATTCATTTACTCTTGTCTCAAACTACACATTACATTTCTGATATATTAGCAAAATAGAATTAAGTAGGAGAAGGGGATGAAACTAAAATTTAGACCACACCTTCCTACCCTCTTTCAGTACTGACTAAAACTTACACATTATATTCTACTCAGAGTAAGTTTATTCTAATTTTGTATTGGCTTTTTAAAACCACAGCTTTAGCAGCAACAGTCAGATTGCCCAAATGTTGTCCTTTCCCTTAAGAGGAACAGTTTCAAGTAAAAGCTGCGTATAACAAGCAATAACTGAATTGAGTGGTTGTATACTGTTAATGAATTCACTGTTTTAAGACTTGTAAATTAATTGCTTTTTCCAAACTCTATATAACTTTTAAATGGCTGGAACTACTGTTACATGGACTAGACTGTATTTTTGACATGGACATATTTTTGTAACTTGAAAAAGTTAAAATAAAATTTGCCCTGTAAGAGTTTTCTCAAGCCTGGTTTTAAGGTCTCTTGATTTTTTTAAGGCTCCAGAACAGTTGGTTGTTCCTTTTTACAATATAACGTTTTAAGAAAAATTTTAAGTTAGAATGTTGAAAACAATGGTTGACAACTTGGACTTTGTCTTTTCTCTAGTCTACCTCGTTCTTCCTCTTTTCCTACCAAATACTCACATTTCTGAGATCACCTGTTTGTTTGAAGTAACAGCGACGTTTTTGGTAAAATGTTGGAAATTTTAACCTTGAAAAACTAGCCAAAATACTATATACAGAAGGCAGTGAAACCAAAAGTTCATTTTCAGAAAAAAAAATGGTCCCATTAACTTTAATTCTACATTAAAAATATGTCAACAGACACTTGAGGAGTGAGAAGAGGCAACAGCCTTTAAAATCAGCTCCTGTATTTCATCTCTTC